>NW_020664409.1:88983330-89216674 GCF_002925995.2 Terrapene triunguis | reverse complement strand
CCCACCATTCCCCCCCTCCCCCCCCGGTTGCGCCTATGCTAGCCACCCTGAGTACATACCCAGTATCTGTGGGTATCTACTGTACCACTTTGCCTTCTCATCCCAACCTCCACTGAAACTGGGGCAGCTCCCCACTCATGTGGCTATTAGGTTGATGAGAACTAGCATGGATGTGACTCCTCAAGCTGGGACTCACACCAGCAGTAGCCAAACCCATAGCACCACATAGAGCTCCCCTGATGTGCCAGCCCCACTCACAGAGACTGCTCTTGTGAGTGACCAGTTTGAGGGGACGCTGCTGCTTTGGCACTCCTTCCCTGGGCCAGGACGGCTCATGATCTAGCCATAAGCAGGAGCAGTGCTTTGCTTTTGGTTTATGTAACTGGAACAGAATAGGACACTGAGACCCTATAAGATTAAATACATTTTTACTTGGATTATTTTGGGGCAAGCGTTTAAAAAAAGGATGGCAGCACTTGGGCTCCTAAATCTATAGTTAGGCTCCCAAATGAGTGCCTTGATTTTCAGAACTGCTGAGCACCCAGGAGCTCTCCCTGAAGCAGAGGCGGATTAAGGTTTGGTAGGGCAGTGGGCCAGAGCAAGTGGGGTGCCTGCAGTCCCACCCCCGCTCACCCCTTCCGCCTGCAGCCAACCTCCCCATTCGGTTCTTTCTGCCCCCCACATTGCGGCCCCAAGACCAGAGAAGTTTTGTTCCCCCCATCCCGGCCCTGGGGCCGCAGCACGGAGTGAGAGCTCCCCCAGCCCTGATCTCCTCCAGGCACCGGGCCGCAGCCAGGGTATGGGCCCTGGGGCTTCCCTCACCGCCCAGCGCTTCTGCTGGGGAGTGGGGTCGGAGCGTGGGGGCTTCCCTCGTCCCACGCTTCCCTCGTCCCCTCTGCTGGGGAGTGGGATCAAGGCACGGGGGTGCCCATTTTTTCGGGGCTCCCCCCAAGTGGTTGGGGCTCCTCGGCACGGGCCCCACTGGCTCAGTGGCTATTCCCTGAAGTAACACACATGATCCCCACCCTTCCCAAACCTGCTTTTGTGTCTGTTGAGTTTACAGCTACAGAAACCCTGAGGATTGCACGTGCAGGTAGAAAAGTTAAATTTTGTCTGAAATTCCAAGTCTTTCCTTTCCTCTAGGCTAATGAACAGTTCCCATCGTTGTCTAACCAGCATTTGTTTTCATGTCTCATTTTCCTTTTCTGTTGATGTATTAGTCTGGTAAATTGGGTTTTCTCAGAGGGAGGAATTGAGTGCAAGTTTCATTAAAAATATTTCACTATGCCTCTCTCAAATGTGATCTGAGCTTTTGTGCTGATCTAAAATGTTAGAGCAGCTTGTTAAACATATTATTTTGTATTTTATCAAAACAGGTATGTTTTAAATGGAAAGCTTTGCTATTTATGTTTCTCTGTGGAGACTTTAGAAAGAATTTTTGCACTGTCAACACAATTGCTTTGAGTCCGATTCTTTTTTCACGTGCACCATTGGAGTAACTCCACTGAAATCCGTGGAGTAATACTGGTGTAAAACTGGTGTGGAAGAACAAGCAAGAGCCCTTGTTTTTAATATGTGTCAGTTGGGTTTTTTTAGATGTCCCAGCGTTGCCTGTCACTGGCATATATTTAACTAGAATATTAATGAGGGGAAAAATCTAAGTATTTTGTGGTTAAAGCATTTCTTTAAAACTTCACAATAGGAAACAACATGTTTCGCATTACCGCTTTACCTCCTCTAAGGGAACAGTTGTTTCAAGGGCTAGACTGTGTGAGAAATTATGTTACACACCACCACGGAGCCTCGCGTATCTCTAAGACATCTGAAATTCTTTAAATCTGCAAATCAAAATGTTCTGGGTATTACTGCAAGCTGTGCTGGACCCGCACATCTCCTCTCAAGTCACAGAATGAGATTAATAATGCACTAGGGTGTTTTTAATTTCAAAAATAAATAATTTAGCCCTGTTCATTTTAATAGATATTGCAAAATGTGACCGTGGTTTTAGAATCCAAATGCTCTTATCGTTGTTTCAGATTGAACACTTTGCACTTTTTCTCCCCAGGATCTGCTTTGCTATGTTTGTTTTAGTGGCTGTTGCTGTCTGGAATCTTGAAAGGGGCCATGTTTACCTACTGCCATGTTGCCTTAAGCAATGACCTTTTCCTTTACATTTGCTAAGCGGAGGCAGGCCTGTTCGGTAACTGGACAGGAGACCTCCAAAAAGGCGCACTGCAGGAGATGGTGTGAGATATTCAAGAAATCGCTCTCTTCCCGCTGAGTCAGCATAGAGCCAATGGTCCATTGCAACATTAGGAGACACTCTGGATTAGATTCATAAAAGGATTTAGGCGCGTAACTGCCAGAATCAGGCCCCTATGGGGTTCATAAAACCGTTGGTCAGCTGCCATGAACCCAGGAGGCCCCTAAATGTTGGCAGCATGGGCCTATGTTTCTGCCTCAGTGCATGTGTGATTCTGCCTCCCCGTAGGTGTCTGAATGCCTAAGCCCAAGAGCGATGCACAAACTGGGAGAAGATAGGCATTCCTCCAACACCTAACACGCCTGCATGGCCCAATCGAGTAAGCATGCTCAGAACTTGCCTCTCAGATTGGGCCCCTATAGACAAGCTCACACAACATAGCTTGCGGGGGGAATGGTAGAAGAAAGGTTCATATACCCCCTGAGGGGAGAAGGGACTTGAACTGGGTGTGACGGAGTGCTACTGGGGTACTAAGCCCCCTGACCCACCAGCTTGGGCTTCCTCTCACATTGTACTGCTGTGACAAGTAGGATTGTTAGCTTCAGTTTCTTGCCTAAGTTGTAATTATTCTGCTACCTAAAATTCCCCTGTATGGTAGTTTAATTTGTATACTGTTGGTTCCCCACTCTGGCCCATTTGTGGCAATCTGGCAGTGCAAAGGGGCTGGAAAGCTTGCTTTAAAACATGAGAAATGTCAGGGCTGGAGTGGGCTTGGCTGAAGAGCCTTGTGCTCTGGTGATCCCTGGATGCCTATTGGCTGTAGTGGGCTATCGGCCAGCAGAAGTTAGAACAGCCCTGAGACTGCTCTAACTTGTGCTGAGGCAAACCAGCTCCTGGTACTCCCTGGATTGGGGAAGCTCAATGGTGGTATTATGTCTCCTCTGTACCTCTTTCTCAGATCCTGAACCAAACATAACTTGGATGTTTTTTTTTTTCATGACCTATCCTGAAAAGAGCTGGTTGGGAAATGTAGTTTTAATCTCGTGGAAAATGCTGACATTTCAAAATTTGGTTTTGTTTCAGATCATAGATTCATAGCCTCCAAGGCCAGAAGGGACCATTGTGATCATCTTATCTGACCTCCTGTACAATACAGGCTATAGAACGTCCCAAAATAATTCCTAGAGCAGATCTTTTAGAAAAACATCCCATCTTGATTTAAAAATTGTCTATGATGGAGAATCCACCATGACCCTTGGTAAATTATTCCAATAGTTAATTGCCCTCACTCTTAAAAATATACACCTTATTTCCCATCCGAATTTGTCTAGCTTCAGCTTCCAGCCATTAGATTGTTATACATTTCTCTGCTAGACTGAAGAGCCCCATTTGTTCCCCATGTAGCTACTTATAGATTGTGATTAAATCACCCCTTAACCTTCTCTTTGTTAAGCTAAATGGAGTGAGCTCCTTTGAATCTATCACTATAAGGCATGTTTTTCTAATTCTTTAATCATTCTCCTGGCTTTTCCATGAACTCGCTCCAATTTATCAATATCCTTCTTGAATTGTGGGCACCAGAACCGGACACAGTATTTCAAGAGCAGTTGCACCAGTGCCAAATGTAGAGGTAAAGTAACCTCTCTTCTCCTACTCAAGATTCCCTGTTTATGCATCCCAGGATCATATTAGCTCTTTTGGCCACAGACTCACATTGGGAGCTCATGTTCAACTGATAATCCACCATGACCCCCAATCTTTTTCAGAGTCACTGCTTCCCGAGATAGAGCCCTCCATTCTGTAGGTATGGCCTACATTCTTTTTTCCTAGATATATACGTTTACATTTGGCCATATTAAAACACATTTTGTAAGCATACACCTACTTTACCAAGCAATTCAGATCTCTTAGAATCAATTACTTCTCCTCTTCATTATTTACAAATCCCCGAATTTTTGTCTCATCTGCAAACTTTATCAGTCATGATTTTATGTTTCCTTCAAGCTCATTGATAAAAATGTTAAATAGCATAGGGCCAAGAACTGATCCCTGCAGGACCTCACTGGAAACACACCAGCTCAATGACAATTCCTTGTTTACATTTTGAGACCTATCAATTAGCCAGTTTTTAATCTATGTTTAATGTATGTTAATTTTGTATTGTGCTAATTTTTTAAATCAAAATGTCATGTGATACCAAGTCAAACACCTTACAGAAGTCTAAGTATATAACATCAATACTATTACATTTATTAGCCTAACTTGTAATCTCATAAAAAAAGATACCAAGTTAGTTTGATAGGATCTAATTTCCATAAACCCATGTTGATTTGCATTAATTACATTATCCTGCTTTAATTCTTAATCGAGCCCTCTGTCAGCTGCTCCGCTATTTTGTCCAAGATCGATGTCACGCTGACAGGCCTATAATTACCTAGGTGATCCCATTTACTCTTTATAAAAATTGGTACAATGTTACCTTTCTTACAGTCTTCTGGAACTTCCCAAGTGCACCAAGTCTTATTGAAAAGCAACATTAACGGTCCAGCAAGCTCCTCAGCCAGCTCTTTTAAAACTCTTGAATGCAAATTATCTGGACCTGCTGATTTAAAAATGACTAACTTTAGTAGTTTCGGTTTAACATTCTCTAGAGATACTAGTAGAATGGAAAGTGTTATCATCACCATATCATGAGACTTCATCATCTGTTTTTTTCCCAAATACAAAACAGAAATCTTTATTGAACATGTCTGCTTTTTCTGAATTATTATTGATAATTCTCCCATTTCCATCTAGTATTGGATTAATACCATTGTCAGGATTTCCCTCCCTAATATATTTTAAAAACGTCTTATTGTCCTTAACTCTGCTGGCCATTGATTGTCTCCTTCTGTCCTTTTGTTTCCTGTATCAATGCCTAACTTCTGATTTATATTCGTTAACATCAACTCTTCCTTTATTCCATTATAGAATATGTTTATTTTTTATAGCTGTCTTCACTTCCCTGCTAAACAAGGTTGTTGTTTTCTTAACCAGCACAGTCTTCTTCCTCAATTGTGGGATTGTGGCTTTTTGGGTAGCTATTAAGGTGTTCTTAAATGATTCCCAGTTTTCATTTACACTTTTTGAAGAAATTCTTCCTCCCAGCTGAATTGGCTCATAATTTTTTCAGCTTTTTGATGAACCAGAAAGAAAAGTCACAATTTCATGTGGAAAAAAAAAAAAAAAAAAAAAAAAAAAAAAGATTCAGAACCATTGAATGATTTTGTTTCGCTAATGTTGAAACATTTAGTTTTGATAAGGTAAAAAGGTTTAGTTTCTAAATCAAATGAGACATTAAAATGATTAATTTCAATACTTTTTCTGTCTAAAATGTAATCAAACTTGACAGATTCCTGTGAAACATTTAGATTTTTATGAAACTGCATTTTCCAATGGAAAATTGTCATGTCGAAAATTTTTCAACAAGCTGTAATCTTGAACTGTTTTGTAGTATTGCTGGATGTTGTTTAAAGTCTTCCAGGTTTTAGGATAGAAACTAGAGACAATGGGTAAAGTGATCTTTTTCTGCATGTGTTTGTGGGCATACATATGTATGGATATATTGTCAACTCAATGAAGTCCTTGGGGTTGCTCATGTGTAAATGAGGACAGAATTTGGCCCAGAGTTTGCAATTGGTATGTAAGGTTTACTGAGTTATTTGGGATTCTTGGATAAAAGTTGCTATACAAATGTTAGTCATTATTTTAAATAATAATAACCTACAGCTGTAACTATGAAAAAGTTCTGTGTAAAAGCAGCTAGCCATTGATGTATGGCTTCTGTGTTTCACCGCCAAACTCTACCCAAGTGCACAATAAGCTCTTTCTTTAAAAGCATGTACCTCAAGGTAACATGCAAACCCCCTGAAATGTGACAGCAGCCATAATGAGATTGAGAGAGAAATTATGCAACTATATCATCCTGATAAAGGCCCACTACAACTCCCACAGAAAACAATAGGTATTGGATTGGACCTAATAACACGCCATAAAAATATACTACAGTTATGGACAATCTAGGTGACAAATTGAAACCCATTTGTAACTGGGTCATGGATACAAAACCACCTTGTAACCTTTCATGTGTTTGTTTATCTGCTGGACCCTTATTTTGGTGATTTCTGCATTCCCGTTGCTTTTATTTCTGAAATGTGTTATTTAAGCAAGCATTTAAAGTAGTCCCTTAACCTATATGGCAGAGGGCATAACTGTACTGAAATCCAAGGTGTGACTGTAGCTCAGATAGGTGTACCCAGGCTGGCTTTACCGGTGCTAGCATGGCTAAAAATAGTCGCATAGATGTGGCAGTACAGGCGTAAGCAATGCAAGTGGGTCCCCGGGTCCCTGGTGGGTTTGTGCAGTCAGTGTTGAAGTCTGTGCTGCTGCTTCTAAACTGCTATTTTTAGCAATGCTAGGATGGTAAAGCTAGCACGGGTATGTCTACCCAAGCTGCGATCACATCTTGGATTGCAGTGTAGCCATAGATTAAATAAGCACCCTTTGCTAGCAAGGTCACTGATGCTCACTTGCAGGCACCTAAAAGATGAAACAGAGCAGTAACTGTTAAGCAGCACACACCGTTACAAGTTAATAGTCTGGAGAGGAAGCAAAGAATACTGCATGTAACCGAAATGGCCAGGGAATTTAGGCAAGCAGCATGTAATTGCCAAATTGATTTTGGCCAAGAGACCATGGCTAACACCCATAATAAGTGTAAAGTGCCATGGGATCTTTAATGACCACAGTGGTTCAGAATCAATTTTACAGTTTTTTTTAAATGTTCATTTTATGTTTGTGAATAATATACTCCATAAAATGTACACAGTCAGGAAATGCCAGACATTGCCAGCTTCCCAAAGGCAATTTCCGTGCATGAGGAGAAAGCTCACAGGCCTCGATTCTTGATCATGTTAACCTTTGTTGATATGAGGTAATCCAATATTTAATTCATTAAAATGCACCATATGCCTAAAAGGAATTCAGTGAATGCTTTACTATGCATTAAAATCCTTCTTCACTCTTTCACTGAGTATTAAGCAGAAATTGTTCCTGGACATCTGGCCCTTGTAAATTCTGGAAGACTGCAGATGCTGGCACCTTGACAGGCCTACCTTGTCTAGGAGAAACATCAACCTGCTTTGGAATAAACCCCCAAGACTTCCACTTCCTTGGTGGGAAGGGGAAGTGGCAGAGATGCTCAAGGAGAGAAGAGAGGAACTGAGGTAAATGAGCTGCCTGGTCCCACGCTCTGCAATTCTCTGAAGAACCACATGGCCCCTCTTTATATCTTCTCTGAGCTCTGGAATGGAGCCCTTAGCTAGAAATATCTTGTCTGGAGCTGCTGCCCTTTTAAGACACATCAGCTGGAGAAGAATCTTCCTTGCATTAGGAAGCTATTCTTGTTAGTCTGACTGTGGATTACAGGAAGGGGAGGCCATAGCAGCCATGTAATATCTAATGTAGCATTAGCTGACTGATAGTGAATGTTCTCAGTGGTGGCAGATGACAGAACAAGGAGCAATGGTCTCAAGTTGCAGTGGGGGAGGTCTAGGTTGGATATTAGGAAACACTATTTCACTAGGAGGGTGGTGAAGCACTGGAATGCTTTACCTAGGGAGGTGGTGGAATCTCCTTCCTTGGAGGTTTTTAAGGCCCGGCTTGACAAAGCCCTGGCTGGGATGATTTAGTTGGGAATTGGTCCTGCTTTGAGCAGGGGGTTGGACTAGATGACCTCCTGAGGTCCCTTCCAACCCTGATATTCTATGATTCTATGACACTTCCATCTCTGAACGGAGAGCAGCATCTTACACTGGCCACCCACCTCATGATTTTGATAGGGTATTTGTTCTCAAAGTGCTCCAGCCGACAATAACCCCAGATAGCAATTTGAAACCCAGCTGTATCAGGCTCACACCAAAAGAGATTTTGCCAGCAGAAATAGAGGACAGACAAGATAAGCATATAGAGGAAACCCAGAGGAATACACACAAAGCATCATGAGACTGGCACTAGATTGAAGAGTACAGAATATTGTTTATGTGAGTGTTTCTCAAACTTTGTAGTCTACTTCTTAGCTTTCCCACAGCCCCAACAACAACAAAACAAGAGAGAGGAGTGTAGAAAATAAATGAGTAAAAAAAAAATTCCTTGGTTGCCTCAGGGGAAGGAGAGAGCATAAAGGTAGGAAGGAATGGAAATGGATTAATATGGCCTTTGTTCTGTGATTATGATAATTTTGTTTGGTACTTAGGCCAAGATTTTCAAAAATATGTCACTAAAGTTAGGCTCCTAAAAGTCTATATTTAGATACCTAAACAAATGGTCTGATTTTAAAATATTCTTGTACGCAGAATCTGAACGAACTGTCTCTGAACACACCTACTCTGCTTAGATATCCAGTAGATAGAGCGGTGTTGCTCAAAGTAATCAACTTTGGCTGGTGTTGGGTTACAAATCACTTTAGTCCTGAATGCAGGGGTAGTGAAATGCTGTTATCAATGTTGTTGTCTTTATTGTATGAATAAAGGGGAGCAGAACTGTGCTTAACCTGTCCCAAATGAGGGGGTCACCGTCAGCTGAAAGGACTTAGTTAAGCCAGGGGCTCGAATGCCAGATGCCTGTGAAAGTAAGAGGGGTGGGGACAGGTGTCCTAGCCAGGAGGTATGGACTCTCCCTAAGGGTCCCCTGTCTGGTTTAAACTGTTTCTTTCCACTGTTCAAAGATAGAGCTAAATAGGCTTCATTAGGAGCCTTTTGTTATGTTAAGTACTCAATGAGAGCTGAAATCACTGGTGGTGAGGCAGTGCTTCTGCCCAGCCTGCTGAGAGCTAAAAATCACTAAGAGACTGACGGACAGAGGTCACAGCAGGTGGCAGCAGGAGGTGGCTGATGAATGGCCAGTGAAGGTGGAGAGCAGTCAGCTGGTGGGAGGCAGTGAGGAACAGCGGCTGGCGGGGTGGCCAGGCGGCGAGGAGCAGCGGCTGGCGCAGTGGCCAGCCAGAGCAAGTGCTAAGATGGTGGAGCAAGCAAGGTGTCTTCTTCTCTGTATGGGAGGTGAACTTACACAGATGCACCTCTGAACCCTGGGTCCTTACTGACCAAGGACAACCACTGTCAGTGGGGTATGGAGAGAGAGCAGAGAGAGGGGCACAGAAGAGGAACTTTTGGTAGTAGAACTCAGGAACATGAGGCAGAAGACTCTGCCCCATGCACTCTGGGATGGGTGTCCTGCTCACAGTTTTAGGTTTATGAACCCTGCTTGTGGCATTTTCCCTAATTAATGTTGGGTGTCTTCCCTCCTTTCATTAAAAGTTGCTTCTCTACACTCAGACTCTGTGCTTGCGAGTGGGGAAGTATTACCTCCAGAGGCGCCCAGGGGTGGTGTGTAATTTTCCCATGTTATTGGGTGGGGGCTCGAGCTGGTTCTGTGCTGTAGTGTTGAAAAGGAACCCCTAACTATTGAACACAGCCCTGGTGCTGCCGGCTCCACGTGGCAGAAGGGTTACATTCTGACTACCCAACATCTCCCAGTGCTGACAGAACTGTAGCCAAAGAAACACAGAAAGCTGAAATCAGGATTTAGCAATTATGGAAGTACTTGTAACTTTAAAAAGACTACACATATATTCTGCTAATGACCTGGGATTCCAAACAGTCTTTTGTGTTTACTTTTTTAACATATAAAATATTTCAGTTCATCTTTAACATCCTGAGCTGTATTCTTCTGTTATATCAATGTCTATTGTATAATGCCTAATTACTGCTGAAATTAAAATAATATAGATAAGTCATGGAAATAAATTTTAAATTCTTCATATCAGTATAATCTTTAAAATGCCTGTTTCCTATGCGTGGTGTGAGCTGTTACAATGATTTGTACAAAACTAACAGAACATATATGCCAGCAAATGCCGTCCATTAGCTGATAATACTTTGCACTTCCATAGCACTTTCCATGCATGTATTACAGAGTGCTTGACAAATATTAGCAATCAATTAAGCCTCATAATATCCCTGTGACATAGGTGAGTGTTATCCCTATATTACAGGTGATTTTGCAATATGAAACATATGCTCTAAAGACTATCTGCAGATCACTGGTGCTAGCAATGGTGGGACATTTTAGGGCAGAAGTCTAGTGTAGACAGAGCCTGTCAGTTGGCATATGAGACACATGTCCTAAAGACTATCTGCAGATCAAAATGAAAATGTCAATGTGTGATTCAGGGTGATATAAGCAGGGAAGGAACCTGTGTGATCTTTTGAATGTTTCAGATGGTGAGATGGATTGCAGTTTTCTCTGGCCCATTCCCCATTGCTGGGAATGGAACAAGCTGCTTTTTAATGGGTTCAGGACCCTCAGATTCATCTAATTTCAGGTGTGTTTCCAACGTGGATGTTTTTGTTTGGATGATAACAGTCCTACAGAATAGTAGTACCCAGTCTTTAACCAAAGAATCACTTTGTTGTTTGATATGAGCCGCAGAGAGCTACAAAAAAAGAAATTCAGAATGCCCTGATGTTGTGTTGCAATCTGTATGTGTCCTGGGGTTGTTGCACCAGTTTATAATGATATTGTATTGATCTCCAGGCCACTCCCCCTGTTTTGACCCTTTTCTTCAGGCCACTGGAAGCGAAGCAAGCAGTGCTTACTTCTCTCCAACTCCATTGATTAACTGCTGGAACAGTTACTGAAGGATGTGATAGATTCTCTAAATCAAGACTGGATGTCTTTCTAAAAAGGGTGGGCTAGTCCAACCAGAAGTTCTGGGCTTGATGCAGGTATCATTGGGTATAACAGCCTGTCTTGTGAAGGTGGTCAGACTAAGTGACCATAACAGTCCCTTTGACTTAAAATCTGTTTACTGTTGTCTGTTTAGTCAGTTATAGTGCCAGGGAATGTTAGCACTTGCGGTGTGGCTGTGAAGAGATCTGTGTCAAATGTCACTAGAAAACTCACACCAGGAAGAGGAGATCAGAGCTGTTAATTTCCAAATTTGATCTAAAATAAAAGGTGGTATTTTTTTTTAAATATTTTTTGAATATCTAAAAAGGGCATTTAGGAGAACAATCAAGCAATGCCCCACACAATACCAGCTCCTGAAATTCAGATATTTTAGTTACCTTTTCAATGTCAAGTCTTCATTGTATCATTCATCAGGAGATCAAGCTAATGAATGTGAGCTTCCCTCTCCTGGGTTACAACTTTATCATGTCCTAGCCTGAATGACCTGACCGTTCGAACATTTGGCTTAGGACAGCAGCCATGGTCATGTTCTGTTGCATGCTATTGCACATAAATTACTTACAGCCCTGTATTAGTCATTCTTCCATTTTAATGACACATTTTTTGTACCCGTTCTGAATTTGTGGCAGAAATGCTGTATGATTTGGCTATGCAAAATCATAGTTAGCGTGGGCATGTGTGTTAATGTTTGATAGAAGCTATCACCCCAAAGCATGCAAGAAAAGAAGAGTCTATTTAGCCTGAGTTGAGGTATTTATGCTTCTCTGAAAAAGTCGTGTCTCATTATCTGTGAGGAGCTTTCAAAATACAGAATGAAGTGAAAATGTAAGTGGAGCATTTTTATGTCTCTTCCTGTGGCCTGCAGCCTTCTGGAAAGATTAATTACTATTTAATGTTTATATCATGGTGGTGCTTGGAGGCCAGCTGCACCGGGCCCCCCTTGTGTTAGGTGCTGTACAAATACATGGTAATGCTGGTCCCTACCCCTAAGAGATTAATTAAAGTTTCTACAGTGCGTTGTAGCGTGCTATGTAAGTGCTAACTAAAGGCCAAATATGGGGGCTGCAGAGAGTTTGTCAGTGCAGAATTTGACTCTGAGGCTCCAATTCTGCTCTCAATTACATTCCAAGAAAGTTAATCTAGTGTTGCCAGCTCTCTGTTTTACTGTGTTTCACAGCATTTCATGCTGTTCTCAAAATCCTAGCTCTGATGTATCTAAGGGCTAGTCTACACCGGCAACGCTAAAGTGCTGCTGCGGCTTTAACGTGGCTTGTGTAGTCGTGGCAGAGTGCTGGGAGAGAGGGCTCCCAGCATTCTAAAAAACCCACCTCCACGAGAGGCGTAGCTCCCAGCGCCGGTGCACTGTTTACACTGGCGCTTTACAGTGCTGAAGCTTGCTGTGCTCAGGGATGTGTTTTTTCACACCCCTGAGCGAGAAAGTTGCAGCACTGTAAATTGCCAGTGTAAACAAGCCCTAAGTCACGTATAGAGCCCCCACTTACATAGTATCTGAGTACCTCACAATCTTTAATGTATTTCTCCTCATAACCCTCTGAGGTGGGGACATTCTGATCTCCATTTTACAGACAGGGAACTGAGAGACTAATGGTATGTCTGCAGTACAGGTGACACAGCTCCAATGCTGCAGTGTAGACTCTTTCTGCATTGATGGAAGGGGTTTTCCAGTAAATCCACCCTCTCAAGAGGCAGTAGCTAGGTTGATGGATGAATTTTTCCTTCGACCTAGCAGCGTCTATACCAGGGTTAGGTTGGCTTAACTGCATCTCTTGGGGGTGTGACTTTTTCTCCCCCTTGAGTGATGTAGCTAGGTCAATCTTAGATTTAGGGATAGACCAGGCCTAACTGACTTGCCCAGGATCACATAGGAATCTGTGGCAGTGCAGAGAATTGAATCGAGAACGCCCAAGCCCCAAGCGAGTGCTCTAACTGCTGGGTCAACCTTCCTCTTCTGGAATGTTGTCATAAGGTGATAATCTCAGCTTTCATTTGTTTTTTTAAGTAAGTTTCTGGCCCTCATGATTATGGAGAAAAGCTTGAAAATGTGACCAGAGTGTAACAAACCTAAAGTATTAGAAACCAAAAGCAAAATAAAAAGAATCCCAAATGTTTTTTTTTTTTTAAATCTCATGATTTTTAAGTCACTCACATGATTTTGGAGGCCCTGACTCATGGTTTTTGAACACTTGAGGTTGGCAATACTGTGATGCCAGTGAAACAGTGGGCAGGACTGGGCCCTGAACAGTCAATCCCTGCTTTCTCTTCACTCAGTCTTTTGCTAGAAATTGCTATTTCAGTTTGAGATGCAGCATGCTAGTGCTGGCTGAGGAAGATGAGCCTACTGCTCTCTGAATGCGCCTGCTTGCTATAGATATCTAAAGAGAAACATTTGACTGTCAGTTGGCCTGCAGGTGAGAGTATGGGGGAGGTGACTTTTCCTGAGGCCTCGTGGATCACTGTATATACAGGCACTCCAAGAGCTGCCTGAGGCTCAGATGTTTAGTCTCTGGGAACGATTAGGAGGTCTTGATGAAGAATTGTGACATGCTGTTGCCGAGACTCACAGGAAGAAATGACAAAAACCCCAAATGATTGGGGATTCTGTGCCTTTGTAACATTTTGATTTTATTAATGAAAATTGTGTGCACATATGTTATTCAGTGGCCAGTCTGCCACATCCAGTGTTTGAGCCTCTTGTAACATGCATCTAAATGAATCCATTCCTCTGCCTTCACCTTCTATGCCTTCAAATGCAAGAATTCTTTCAGGAAGTGGGCAAGGGCATTGAACTATGCTGGATCTGGGGAGGATTATGTGAACCGTTCATCAGTTTCAGCTAATGGAGTTTGCTCACATCCTGAGTTTTGCCTACTGTTTCAGCTTCAAATGAACCCATCAAAGCAGGCGTGGGGGAAGTAGTGGCAGAGGAGTCTGTAATCACTAGATACACTACTCTCAGAACCTAGAATACAGCCCAGGATTCCTGAGTCTCGCCATTCCTCTGCTCTCAGCAAATCACTGTGAATCCCACTGGCAAAATGTGGGGCTCATTTCCCTCTAGTGGCTGGCCCACACACAGGATGGCATCCCACCTCTGCAATAATTCCTCTATTAGCTCAAGTGGCAAAGGTCTGTGCAGTGGATCTAAAGGTTCCAACCCTAATGATGATCCATGGGGCTGCTAATATAGTTCCACATGATGGAATTTCTCTTTTCAGTTTGCTTTTTTGAAAACCTAGGAAATGACACAACCTCCCCCAAGTCCCTACATTAAAAGAATGTTAAAGTTGCAAAGTTAAGCACTCAGAAGTTAGGAAATGTCAGAATCAAGGATATCTGTGCAACCTTAGTTAGGCTCCCATTGCATGTACATTATGATGTAGTTTTTAATTACAAGATCACATGCCATTCTACACTGGACCCCAGTCTCATTCGGTGCACAGAACATAGATAGAACATAAGAATGGCCATATTGGGTCTGACCAAAGGTCCATGTAGCCCAGTATCCTGTCTTCCAACAGTGGCCAATGCCAGGTGTTTCAGAGGGAATGAACAGAACAGGTAATCATCAAGTGATCCATCCCCTGTCACCAATTCCCAGCATCTGGCAAACAATAGGGTAGGGACACCTCAGAGCATAGTTTTGCATCCCCGCCCATTCTGGCTAATAGCCATTGATGGACCTATCTTCCATTAACTTATCTAGTGCTTTTTTGTACCCTGTTATAGTCTTGGCCTTCACAACATCCTCTAGCAAAGAGTTCCACAGGTTGACTGTGTGTTATATGAGGAAATACTTTCTTTTGTTTGTTTTAAACCTGCTGCCTATTAATTTCATTTGGTGATCCCTAGTTCTTGTGTTAAGAGAAGGAGTAAATAATGCTTCCTTATTTACTTTCTCCACACCAGTCATGATTTTATAGACCTCAATCATATCCCACCTTTGTCTCTTTTCCAAGCTGAAAAGTCCCAGTCTTATTAATCTCTCCTCATATGGAAGCTATTCCATACCCCTAATCATTTTTGTTGCCCTTTTCTGTACCTTTTCCATTTCCAATGTATCTTTTTTGAGATGGGGTGACCAGATCTGCATGCAGTATTCAAGCTGTGGGCATACCATGGATTTATATAGAAGCAATATGATTTTTTCTGTTTTATTATCTATCCCTTTCCTAATAATTCCCTAATGATATCCATCGACAGGATGAATATAGCTCAGGGAATGAATGACGGTGTGAGTGCTTCTGAGTCTTTGACTTTGCAACTTTATCATTCTTTTAATGTAGTGTTTTGTATGTAACTATATAAGAGCATAGGGAAGTCCTTGGTCATGTCTGGTCCATGCTTTTGTTTACTGGAAGGATCCACTTTCCATCCTTCAGAGCCAGAGAGGATAGTAATTTTTCTTGACTTTTTGCTCCAGTAGTTCTATGTTTTGGAATAAGAAATTAGGTCTTATTCTTCTTGGACTTTGAAGGGACAGAGGATGCCAAGAAATTTCCAAGCCCCAGATACAGAGACTATAGGAACAAGTCAGAAACCAAGCCAAAAGCTTCTCTTTTGGGCAATTACAGCTGCTGTTTCCTGCAGCATTAGCAGACTCTTTTGTATGGGCTATTCTGAGAATGCGTTCACCTCCTATGACATACAGGGTCCAGATTCCATGCATGAGTTGCACTGATTGCAAAAGGTTTTTTATTTTTCCCTTTGCCAAGATTAAGATGCACGCTGAAGTTCTTCCTCAATTAGCCCTCTTTCAGGGACCAGCACATGACTATAGGCTCCTCCTTTCTCATAAAGGACATGCAGGGCATACTCCAATCCTGCTCTGTAGAGGCTTAAAGGAAATACAGAAGTTATTCATGAAGGGCAAAATTTTAAAAAATTCTATTTTCAAAAGTGACATGTAGAGGCCTAAATCTCATTGAAAATTTTTGGGACTTAGGGTCCTAAGTGCTTGTCACTTTTGAAAATGGGACTTAGGTTCCAAAATCACAGAGGTGCTTTGGAAAATATACCCGTACAGGTTATTTATCTAGAGCAGAGCCATAACTATCCAGTGACTAGGGTTATCAGTGCATTCAAGGTTGAATATGCATCTCTGTGGGCTTGCCTATGCTTGAAATGCTACAGTGGCACTACTGCGCCACTGAATGCTTCAGCATAGAAAGTACCAATGCGGATAGGGGAGGTTCTCCTGTTGGCGTAGGTAATCCACCTCCCTGAGAGGCAGTAGCTAGGTCAACAGAAGAATTTTTCCACCAGCCTAGTGCTGTCTACACTGGTGGTTAGGTTATCTTAACTACGCCGCTCAGGGAGCGTGGATTTTTCACACCCCTGAGCAACATAGTTAAGCCAACTTAATTTTCTAGTGTAGACCAGGCCTCTGTTTTTCCACAGTTATGTTTGGGAGTAAAGATGCTTTCCTTCAAAACTGGAGCCACATATTGCTACATTTTCTATAGGTATCTATAGCTAGTTCTTCTGTTTGGATCAGATACATATCTCAAAGCTCATGTAAATAATCTATAATAAAATTATGAGTTATTCCATTAAAATAAAATCACTTGGGCCTGGCCTCAGATTCATTTGTTAGCTGTCTGCTTGCACATGCAGCCTGGAATTTTTTTAGTGATTTTTTTTTTCTGCTTTTTACAAATGTAAAATATTTTTTAAGTGCCAGGAACACTTAATGCAATGGAAAAATGCATATTTTATCTGACTAATACTGAAAACCTTTTGATTCAAAAGGTCACAGGAAAGAAACATGATGCAAAGCACTTTTCACAGATTCTTCAATGTGCACTTGCAGTTTAATTTTCAAGGCTCTCTATTGTTATGCTGCTTTCTAAGTACCGTTTTCCTATTGCCTTTTCTCTTAGCCCGTTCCACTACCTCCCTGTCTTCTTCCCCCCTCTCCCCACAGTTACATCGACAGCCTTCAATTCACTTAAGTTGAAATGACAACATAATAGAGCTGCTGATGGTCAGGTTTCAGAAAACAATGAAGCACGTTGATGAGAAACAATCACCAAAACATAAGCACTTATAGAAGCCAGAGATAAAAGAGTCTCGTTTTCTTGGCAGCCCACATAGATGTTCTGCAATGACTGATGATATGACTGTTATCTTGACACCATACTCTCCCATGTTTAAACTGTTTATGGGAAACAAACATCAAGTGAGAAACAGATTGCCAGAGACTAAGTAAATCACTATAAAGGAGAACGAGTCAAGTACTGCCAGCTTTACCCACATTGTCATTGTTATGATGTAACACATTCCTCATGACTGATATTGTATCCAAATTTGGGCACAAAACCTTCTCTTGATCAGTTGGCTGAAATTCCCTGCCCTGTAACAACTGTGTACACACACACACACCCTCAGTACAAAGTGAAACACTAGAATAATGGAGTATTAAAAAGGTGGGCAGTGATTATACAAACTGTAAATTTTATCCCCTGCCCTGTCCAATAAACTGTTATAATCTTCTAAGCTCCGCTCGTAATGATTAATAAACATTTGGTGTGCTAAACATATGGAAAAATCATCCCATCTGGACCATTTAAAATTGGGACATAGACTTTATCTTTGTTTATTTCATCCTTAGCTAAAAGGCTTATTATGAATTGCAATAATCCAAGAAGCCAACCATGGAAGACAGACAAGCTCTTTAGATAAAACCAAAAAGGCAAGTTTTCTAACCGAGTACCAGATGTATTTTTGGGTTTTGCCCTTGTACATATTTAGCTGAGCTTTTCAAGTGGTGAAGATTTGCATGTTTGTTTTGCAATACTAATGAATATGTTTTAGATTTACATTTTAGAAAATGGAAACTTTTATCTTCTTGGGGCTTTGTAACTTAATGATTTCCAGAAGATAGTTTGGTATCCTCTTTTAACCCTTCACCATGGAAAACATATCACTTTCTGAGGCACAGCTATATAGGGCAGCCATGGTGAACTAAACCCAGGCAATATATGTAACTCTGTCTATTGTTTACTGCTGGCATTGCATGAGATTTTTTTCCTTAATTTTCAGTCTAGTGAAACCATATGTAAATGGCAAATTATTTTTAAACTAGCTTTAATGTGATTCTTGGGGAAAGCTTTACTGGACAGATGATCCTTTAACCAGATAAATAAAGAGAATTCTTTTGGGGGGGAAAAATGATTTTTAGACATTATCTACTACTACTGATTCAGTTTCTTCCAACATAAAGATTATTTTGGTGCAGTAAGGAAAATGTACTTTCTAGAATTACTAAATTCTTACTGTTGCTAAAATGAACAGTCACAATTTCTCAACAGAGATCTTTCTCCCTTTGATTTTCTTTTGAGATGTTACACGAAGAAATAATTAATGAATAAAACATAATTTTTCAAAGGCTTCCTCTCTCAGGCAATTTTTATTTGACAAGAGCCCTATCAGAAATGAAAAATTCTTCCTTAAGGAACAACAGAACATTTTAATATAAGAGATAACTATAGTTTTGAACTTTGCGTGGTTGACAAATCAGTCCGAAACAGCTTGTCTTCCAAATTCTTCCAATAGTTTATGATAGCAAACTAAATATGCCCTTAAAAGCAAATGCTCTTCTTTGTACTTAGGCCATGAAATTTACTAAAGGCCTAGGTTTCTGGGACACTTAAGTAAAGGTGTAGTGCCACAAAAAGTGTAACACAGGAAGATTTTGTTGTAATTCTGCAGCGATTAGTTGGAACAAGGTTAAATACCAGTGCGTAGAGATTTTGAGGTTGGGGATATCTACTGAGTATCCAAGGCCTTGCTGGCCATTTCCTCATGCATCTGGAATAAATGCATGTAAAATTAGATGTGCAGTTGCATTCATTTTTGTGTAGAGCTTCTGGGGTCCAATTGTTATCCCATCTAGTTCATGGAGTGCATTTGACAAAGAAAGGAGCATGTTATATCTGTCTAAACAAGGAAAGTAAGGTAGCAGAGGAAGGTGCTATGTTATCCTAGGACAGCAAGGACGCGCACAATATGTGTGCTTTAGAACAGTGGCTCTCAACCTTTCCAGACTACTGTACCTCTTTCAGGAGTCTGATTTGTCCTGTGTACCCCCAAGTTTCACCTCACTTAAAAACTACCTGCTTACAAAATCAGACATAAAAAAGTATCACAGCACACTATTACTGAAAAATTGCTTTCTTTCTCATTTTTTCCATGTAACTATAAAATAAATCAATTGGAATATAAATATTGTACTTACATTTCCGTGTATAGTATATAGAGCAGAATAAACAAGTCATTGTGTCTATATGAAATTTTAGTTTGTACTGACTTTGCTAGTGCTTTTTATGTAGCCTGTTGTAAAACTAGGCAAATATCTAGATGAGTTGATGTACCCCCTGGAAGACCTCTTTGTACCCCCAGGGTACGTGTACCCCTGGTTGAGAACCACTGGTTTAGAAATGGGTATGACCAGTGTTCAATCCCTTAGTATTGTTGTGGTGTGTCTTTGACCACAACAGTATAATCCTCTCCAAAAGCAGAATAAACAAGGGAGGAAAGTAAAGCTGTTCGAGGATATTTTAACCTTTGCCAATTCACTCATAGAGTAACAGTTTTGCATTCCATAGACTTCAATGAGAGCTCAGCCAGTGTCATTGTCATTCTGTGTAACTAAAAGTATTGGGCAAAATCCTGTATTTATGCAAAACTCCCCCTGAAGTCAATAGTAAATCAGTGAGCAGTTTACCTGAGTAAAGGCTCAAGGATATTATTGTATGTAATAGCCATTTTTGATAATATTTTTAATATCGTTTTGCTACATCGAATTACAGTTCATCGTGCACTTTGCAACCCTGATTTCTTGAGATCATGTTGGATGGAAACTTGGCATCAGAACTGCAAGCCTGGATTTTATTTTAGGTTTTTAAAGAAAAATATTATAATCCTTCAATCCCTTCCTGATTTATAGGGCCGCAAATCCCATATATTTTATAGAGTTCCATACACTTTCCCGCCTCCCTCCAAACTTTAAACTCAATATGGAAAGTTAATGGGTATTTTTTTAAGTATAGAAGCTGATTTTCATTTAGCATTTTGTAGGTTCCAACATTACCAGTTGCATCCAAGGTCTGGTAAGTATGAGGTATTGTACATATTCCAGGGGTGTGTCCTACCACAAAAGGTGAGAGGTGCTGAGCACTCACAATTTCAATTCCTTAATATTCTGGGGCTTGACCTTGTCATGGACAAAAATTAAAAGGCAGGGATGATGTAAAGATTTAAATCAAGACTGGCCCTTTCCCTAACCACTATGCTCTAGTTCAAACAGGAATTAATACAGGGAAGTCCTTTGGCCTGTGTTATGCAGCAGGACTGATTAGATGATCACAGTGGGCCCTTCTGGCCTTATAATTTATGTAAGGTAGGGTTACCATACTTCAGGTTCCCAAAAAGAGGACACTGCTGGATGGGGAGGGGGAGCAGGGGTACAGTGTACTAGGAGGGGGCATTTGGGGTGGTACTAGAGGGGTATGTGTACTGGGAGGGGTATTTGGGGTGGTGCAAGAGGGGTGTGTATACTGGGAGGGGTATTGGGGGTACTGGAGGGGGTACCTGTGGCCTCACTCTCGAGGTGGGGGACAGTGTCGCTCCCTGTCATGGTGGCACAGTGGCTGATGCAGGCCTGGGACGCAGCGCCAGCCCATCAGTCAGCACCTCTCTGTGGCTGCGGGTCTCTTCCCCTCCCCAAGGCTGGGAGCCGGGGCTTGGGTGGGCAGGACCAATCAGCTGCGGCCGAAGGGGAGGGACAAATCAGTTGTGGATGCGGGGGAGGGACCAACTGAGGCTCTTTCTGAGCTGCAACGTCTGCTTCACGAAAATCCGGGACATGCCTCTTATCTGAAAAATCCGCCCAGACAGAGGGTGGAGGATCAAAAAAGAGGCAATGGCTGGGAAAACCCAGATGTATGATAACCCTAATGAAAGGAGGAGGCAGAGGGAGAGAGATGTGCCTCAGCAAGTTACAGGCCTGTTCTTTCTCCCACTTACCATCAGCTGCCTTATTTGTGTATTTGCACTTCCTGCTGCCAATGTGGTGGAGTAACTATTTTTTAAAGCATATGGCTAATGTGCACCAAAATTTTACTCCCAGGAGAAATGGTGGCAGGATTTAGGTCTCCTTCTTTTGTGCACTAGTTGAGGTGCACCTAAGTTCTGAGCATGCCTTCTGGCACTATATAGGCTGATGAAGGATCACCCCCTCTAATGTTTCACCAGAGAAGGACCTGACCCATCGATAATAAGTTACAGGCTTATAACACTGCCCTGCTGGCTGTATGTCATGTCGATGCCTCTTCCCAAATCTCACACTGGGTGGGGGAAAGTTAATTTTTGCTCTGGCTTAAGACCTCTTTTTCTTTTGGGAAGAAATGCATTGAAATGGCACCAGAAAATCCATTTTTCTTTCTATGCATTATTTTGCCGTATTAATGCAGATTACTTTTACTGTTCAAAGTGCCATTAAATGGAATGGAATTCTTACAGAAGTAATTCCCATGGGGTTTTGTGAAGTCAAGATAATACACATTCAACTGGTGTTATTTTGCATATGATTGCATAGAACAATATGGAGTGGTTCTTTATCTGCAACTTATCTCACAGAGAGCTTTAGAAGAACCTAAATCTCATTTATGGGACCCCTAGGGTCTGGGAAGCACACATTAAGCTGCAATATTAAACATAACATCATAACAACACAGCACAATATGATGCACAAATAACACAATAAATGATGAATATGCCAACTCTCTAAAACTCATTCACTGTGAATACTCCCTACAATTCAAACATGTTGGTAGGGCCCCTTCAGGTGACTAAACAATAGCTTTCCGAAACTATTCCCTGCCAGCATTTATTTACAAGAATCTGGTAATCTATTGAATAGGGAATTTTTTCTCATCTGTTGGGCAGGGATGGTGTCCCTAGCCTTTGTTTGCCAGAAGCTGGGAATGGGTGTCAGGGGATGGATTACTTGATGATTGCCTGTTCTGTTCATTCCCTCTGGGACACCTGGCACTGGCCACTGTTGGAAGACAGGATACTGGAATAGATGGACCTTTGGTCTGACCCAGTATGGCCGTTCTTATGAGGGCCAAACAAGTAAGATTATGGGTAAAGTTTTCAGTAGCATCTAAGTGACTGAGGGGTCTAAATCTCATTTTCAGAAGTGACCTAGACCCTAGATGCACAAAAGGACTTAGGAATTGAAATGCTCAGCATTGTGGCACCTAACTTTAGGTGCCTAGAAAAATCACAGGAACAACACTGAGATCCGCAAAGCCTGAGTTTGGTGCCCAGCTCCCCGTACAATGAATAGGCGGGGATAGGCGCCTCAGAGTGCGAGCTACAAAGTACGATCAAGCATACAGGCCAGAGAGGCCAGGACTGAGACTCTCAGGCCCAAGGAAGAGGCCTGTGCCACCCCTGAGTCCCAGGAGAGACACTATAAGCCAGAGTGGCCAGGACTGAGAGCATAGGTCCCAAAGAGGAAGGCTGCCAACCCCCTGAGACCAAGGGGAGCGACTTTACTTCGTTTCTTTGTATGCAATAAAGTAGAAGCCCAGCAGGGGGATTTTGTCTTGCACCCTTTTGATGGTGTGGAGTTCTTAAAGGGCCCAGAGAGAAGGAAAACTGAAACAGGAAGGGTCTGCAGTACCACAGTAGGTCAGGAGGGGGCACTATAGGGCAAGCACAACCTGTGACAAGGCTCCTAAGTCACATTTGAAAATGGGAAACTCTTCAGCAAATAATCCCCAGTAACCAACAGATTGGTGGAAAACAGGATGGGTTCATAAACAATTTCTGAGCAGAAGAAAAGGATAAATTAATTAGATAATTTATTCTTAACAAATAATTAGACTGGCTCTATCAAGGCCATGAATAATGGAACTTTTAAATGTTCCCTGTTGCAGAAGCAAGTTTACTTTTTCTGTATGGGCCTGATCCAAAGCCAATTGAAGTCTATTGGAGCCTTTCCATTGACTTCAGTGGACTCGGGATAAAGCCCTCTGCTTTACTGCTTTGCACCTTGTGCTGTCTTTTGTACCTGTGCGAAGTGGGGTATCAAACACTACCAAATTAAACGAATAGTGTTTGACATTCACTTTACATGGGTTCAGGCGACTACAGAAGGCACAGAATCAGGCCCTATATACAGTTGATTGTAATCAACGAGTTAAGTGTTCTGTGATGCTTTCGATTACATGGTTCTATTCAAAATGAAACTACATTGTGGTAGCAAAAAACCCCTAACGTGTGTGGGAATCCTACTTTCTTCTGTGAGCAGGAGTGTTTTTTTTATCTCCCTCTCTTTTAACTCTGCAGAGTTGCATTGAAATGAATGGGATGCTTGCACTAAGCATTTCAATGGGACTTCACGTAATAAAACTGAAGGTTAGTAATATTACCTGTTATAGGTCTCTGGGATGGATGAAAAAAAAGGAAGTTCTTGGCAAGCGCTGCAGAACTTTAAGCAATGTCTGGGCAGCATCTCCACAGCAACACACATATACATTCCATGCATCAATTGTTTGGGAACTAATTGCACTCCAACTTTCAGTTCAGAGCTAGATGCCAGCCAAGTGTCCAGTTAATCTGACTCACTGAATTGCTGGAAGGACTGGTAGGGTTAAACTGGGATAATCTGAGTAGGTTGATAAAGGGCTGTTCAGATGCAGATGCTCGGTCTCCCAGCATTTGGTCCATAAGCTGGAGGCCTGAGCTGAACTTAATCTGTTTAAGAGACTAAAGAGGAGACTCTGGAAAGTCTCCCAAAGCCCCAAAAGACACCCAGTGTGCTCATTGTCTCTGCAAGCATTGGAAAGATTTCTTTTAGGATAGGTTTAGATGGATAAACATTATTTAAAAGTGATTTTCTTGTATGTATCTTAGTAGAAGGATACGCCAGTGGTAGGACACTAGTCTAGGACTTTGGAGATCCAGTTCAAAATCCTGCTCTGTCACAGAATTTGTGTGTGACCTTGGGCAAGTCACTTAGGCTCAGATTTTTAAAGCAGTGTTAGGCCTAAGTGATTTAGTTGGCTAAATCCCAGTTTATTGACATTTAATGAGACTTAGTCTCTATTAGCCAAGCTTTTAAAGGTATTTAGGGGCCTTACTCCCACTGACCTTTGAAAGTCACTAAGTCATCTAAATCACTTGAAGTCAGATTTTAAAAGTATTTAGGTATTGCTGTGCTCAGCATTGGAACACCTAACTGATTTAGGAGCAAAAGTCTCATTTTCAAAAGTGACTTAGGCACTTGGGAGCCAAAATCCCAGTGTGCAGGTTTGAAAATATGATTGTGACGGGCCCTGCATGTCGAGCTGGGCCGCCCCCATTGTCCCCATACGGGGTTGGTACACATTGTCACCCAGTCGTCAGGACTCCCTGTTAAGTGGGTGATTGTGACCCAGTGGGTTTCGATCCCCTCATGGGATCACATAAACGAATAGTCTGTAGCCCATGGGCAGGCAAACCAAACAGTCTAGAGCCCTGAAGTCTCCTGGCTAGGGCAGGCAGTAGCACTTGAGGTGTGGTAGGGGAACCCCGCCCCACCCTCTCCAGGTTCCAACCCAGGGCCCTATGAAGCCGGAGATCTCCCCGTCAGCGTTTTGGGTATCTGCTTCTATGACCTCCCTTGGGTCACTTCCTATCACTAGTTGCGTCCTGGACATCTTCTCAGCTGGTGGCAGCTTGGCTTTCCCGTCAGTCTCTGCAGTCAGCAAGTTGTCGATGGTGTAGTCTGGGCCTACCGGCTCCACCTCCTGGAGCGTCACAGGTACTTCTGCAGGAGCCCGCAATATACGTCCTGCTTCCTCTGCCTCAACTGAGCTGGGCTGCCTCCTTTTATCTGTCTCTTCCACCTGGAGTATATGCAGCAGGGGAAGGGGGTGTGGCCTCCTGGGCCCACAGTGATTGGTCTACCCCCGTTGGCCCCGCGCAGGGTTGGTACACCCCGTCACAGCAACTTATGCTGCTAAATCAGTTAGGTGTACTGCTGAATGCAGTAACGCCTAAATATCTTTAAATATCTGGGCCTAAGGCCTTGCAACGCTGAATGGAACAGCACCTAAATACCTTTAAAAATCTGGGGCTTAATGTCTCTGTGCCTTGATACCTTATCTGTAAAATGGGGATAATAGTACTTCCATACTTCAAAGGGAAGTACATTAAAAAGAATGTGAGGTGCTAGCAGTAATGGGAGCCAAACTAGACGTTTTCAAAATTCTACAAATTGTCTCCAGGGTATTTGTGATTACATGCTTACCTCTTGACCATAAGGCCGGTCCATTCTTGACCATAAGGCCCTACACCAGGACTTGGGCTTCTTCTCAGAAATGCTACTATCAAGCTGCACTAGGTGGATACTTACTACTATGATGGTAATGGGGTGGGGGTCATTTAAGTAGCTGAGGTAGATAGATAGAACCCGAGGAACATTCAGCAATATTCCTGCATGATTGGAACCTGTGGAAGCTAGAAGGCTGAGACTATTACCAAAGGAAACAGCCAGGGATGAGAGATGGGACCTCGGCTGTGATATAGCAGGCAAGTACCTGCTTTGTCTTGTTAGCAATGAGGTTCAGAAAAGTAGCTAATATCCCAACATTGGTATCAGAAAAATCAATCCTGTGCCACATAATGAACTATCCCAGTGTCTGATTTGTGTATGTGATGACTGTGAGCACAAGTTATATCGGCCAAAGGAATGAAAAACACAGTAAATCCTAGTACAGATTTTTTTTGGAGATCCCCTTGACCCTACCCCAGAAACAATATGGATAATGACAGCAGCTGAAGGCAATAAACTTTGTATGTGATAAGACTATTTAAACCATCCAAATGGTGTTTTATGCACACCAGAAAGAACAATCAATCAACGCACTCAAAGCTCAAGGTCAGAGAAATAATGGTTGTCAAAATATGCCCCTGTTTTTTCTAATTCACATATATTAGAAGATGTTTCCTAGCTGGCTGGCCCATTTCTAGACGTGAACATTAAACAAAGGAGATGCCAGAAGAGGATGGAGAAATCAGGAAAGAAAAAAAAGTGAAGTATTGATCAGAGAAAGCATATGTAAATAACACTTACAATTAAACAGACTATGTCAAAACAAAGTAAAAATGCAAGTGAGATGAGGGGCCTTTGAATACGTGCTGTGAACAGTATTTTTGTGCTGTGAGCGGATAGGATTTTCAGAATGTATCTCCTACCAAGAGAATCAAACGGCTCTTAAATGGCTGATCAGCAGAATCAGTGTGAATGTCAAAGTCATCAAGAATAAGAAGCCTTGAGAGTCTCGTAAATCAAAAGGCCGATCGTAAAATCACTTTGAACTGTAATAAGCAGGATGCAAATGCAGAGATGTGGTGGGTGAGATATGATCGTTCTTAAGGGTGCCAAAAATCAGCATTGTTGCTGCATTCAGGAGCACATTTTGTGAGAGAAGGTGAGGCTGGCTCAGGGACAAAAAAGCCCAAACAAAACCAAATAACCTACAAACCCCCAAACTTTGGAAATCCACGAGGAACAGATGGGACAATAAAAACATATGCAAGAATTTCCAGATCTGCAGCAGTTGGGAAGGAATGAATCCATTCTTTGCAAGTGACACAAAGCTGGTTTGAGAGCTATTTTTAATTCATTTGTCAAACAAGCTGAGTCCAAGGAATGTCCTCACTGATAGAAACTGAGGTATCACAGAGCTTTATGAAGAAGCCAGTTAGATGGTTTTTGGTTAAGTAGCTAAGAGTTCAAAGTTTAATTTCAGTTTAGTCTTCCATGTAGGAACACAATATGAGTGTGTGTGGCAGGAAACAGAAACATTCATGTGTCTTTAAAAATCAGATTAAACTAATTTGGGACCACAAACCTTAAAATGACTTAAGCAGAATCATATGGTCATTGGATGGTGTCACTACGGGACAAGTTAAGGTTGTTTGTGTCCCTGAACTGTGTATTTCCATACCTTAACATGTTCCAGTTTCTTTTAAGTATAACCTTAACTCAGAACTTCCTGGGTTTATAATTCTTGGTTTGGGGATAATTGTAACATGCCTAAATTACTGACGTGCTATCACCCGTAACTGCATCTTAACACAAGTTTTGTCTGAGTATTATATATTGCAGATGGGCAGTTCTGTGTTCAGTTTTTACTCTATTACAATCTTCCTGTGTCACCTTGGGTAAGTTTCTTACCTCTCTGTGCCTCTGGTCGGTCTCTGTGAAATGGAGATAATACTTTGTCCGGCTTGTCTATTTATGTTGTAAACTTTTGGAGGCAGAGAGTTTCTTACTATTTATGTCTAGTGCCTATCACCCAATCTTGGTTGGGACTCCAGTTGACTACAATAATAAAAATAATTAATCACTCTTCGTTATTTTATTTGTCAAAACCAGGAAGATTCTTGATAATTTTAAAACAAAGGAGAAAAGCTTACGTTAGACCCTAGTTCCTTCTTTGCCACTGACAAGTAGGGCAGTCCAGTTCTTCCATTTACTATGGTCACTCACTAGTTGTGGTACTTCTTCCCAGGTAATGCCAGTGCATTCAATATCCTCTCTCAATGTCTTCTTGCAGTTCTTCCTTGGATTTCCTTGCTTTCTCTTTCCTCCCTCTGGTACCCAATTCAATGCTTGCTTAACATGTTTTGCATTTTTCATACGTTGCACATGTCCCAACCACCTAAGCCTTCTTTCTTTGATATTTTTCTAACATGTCCTGCTCTGCCAGCTCCCTTACTCTTGCATTTGTTGTTTTGTTTTTTCCATGAAATGTGTAGTATCCTCCTAAGCCAGGAGTAGGTTCCAGTCTCTCTTTGTTAGCCACTGTCATCAGCCAAGTCTCTGCTTCACACAGTAACATGCTCAGTACATCACATGATATTATCTGAGCTTTAGTTTGAAGTGGAGACCTCAGTTGGACCAGATGGTGTTCATCCTTCCAAAAGTGGTGCTTTTCCTAATCTCATATGAATATCTTTATCTCAGCCACCTTTAAATGTCATCACACGCTCCAGATAGCAGAACTCTATCTGTTTGACTTCTTTTCCATCCACGTACACCTTTGCATCTGTTGTCTAGTTTCCTACCTTCATTACCTTGGTTTTTTCTGAAGTACTTTTGATCCATTTTTTGCTGCTTCCTGTTCTACCTCTGATTCCATTCCACGTCATACTTAGTAAAGCAATATCATTGGCAAAATCAAGGTCATGTAACTCCTCTCTACTGATCCATTTTACACTGCCCAGGATGCCTTCGTTGCCTGTTTCATCACCCAGTCTATGGCTGATGCAAAGAGGATCAGTGATAACACACCCTTGTGCAACTCCAGTCACAATATTGAACCATTCACCCAGGCCTGTATTTGATCCTACTGTGCATCTACTTCCATCATATAAACTCCTTATTATGTTGATCAGCTTATCTGGTATCCCAAAGCTTCTAGCAATATTTTACATGGTCTCTCTGTGGACAGGATGGTATGCTTTCTTAAAGTCGATAAAGTTGATTAAGATGAGTTTTTGCCCAGCAGTAGTTTTTTTTTTTTTTTTGAAGATCTGTCAAACAGTGAATATCCATTCACAACATGGCCTACCTGGTTGGAACCCAGCCTGTTCTCATAATATTTCATCTACTGGTTACTGAATAGAACACATAGAAATGAGAAGAGACTAGGTAAAGTTTTCAAAAAGCACCTAGGTAACTTAGTACACTGAATCCTATTTTCAAAAGTGAATTAGACACTTATAGGAATGAAAATCAATGGGACTAAGGTCTTGTCTACATAGGAAAGCTGTTGCAAAATAAGTCAGCTATAGCTCACTGATTTCCCATGTGGACACACTTACTCTGCACTAAGAGTGCTGTCGTGAAATTTAGCTTAATCCACTTTCAAAGTGGATTAGTGTGACGGGGTGGGCTAGGCCCTGAGGCCTATTGGAGGCCTTGTGGCCCTGCCACATCCCGCCCAGAAAAGGGAAGTAGAGAGGTCCTCCAAGCTGCCTAAAGCGGCTATGTGGGAAACAGCCAGTCAGGGCCCAGCAGGTCAGTTTAAGAAGAGCTGCAGGGCCAGAGCGAGTTCAGTTCCTTGCTAGAGCTGGAGGAGAGTGGATGGTGCTCCAGGCTGGCTGCTGGGACTCCACAAGGACAAGGCCCTGAGGTAAGGGTGAAGAATGTGCTGGGGCCATGGGGAAGTGGCCCAGGGAATTGTAGCAGCAACACAGCAGTTTATTTAAAGGGACATTGTGGAGGGACGCTATCTATAGGGTCTCTGGGCTGGGACCCAGACTAGAGGGTGGGCCCAGGTCTTCCCACCCCCCTGCCCCCCGCCAGCTATTGGGAAAGTGGCCTGGATTTTGAGGTACCCCTGAAGGGGAACTGAACTGTAGTGGCCCAGCTAAAGAGGGCGAAGACACCGCCTCCAGAGAAGGAGCCCTGGAGCACTGCTCTATTGCAGAGCAAGGACAAACTAAGAGAGACATTACAGAAGGCACTGAGAGAGGCCCCTGTTGGATTTGTACCCCGGAAGGGTTTGCGTTCCTTTTATCTCACAGACAGATTGCTTATGATTTGGCTGGAGGGCTGAGTCACTGAAGATCAACCACAAACAGGGGCGGGAGTGGGGCACATGCACTTGGGCAGGAGGTGCTCACGAGAGGTGAGTGCAACCCTGTTACAAGGAGCTAGTGCTGAATTCCACAATAGTTGTTCTGGGCTATTGCCCTCTGTGGGCAAGATCTTAGGCCCCCTAAATGCCTAAATCACTTCTGAAAATAACAGTTAGGCTCCTAAGTCATGTAGATGCTTCTGAAAATGTCACCCTCAATCTCTGCCTCAAGGAGTTTACAATCTAGTTCAAATACAGACAAAACAGATCAGTCACATACCTAGTGTACCTGTAGGAGATGGAGGTTGTGATGGAATCTGTCAGTAAAACTTTTTGAAAGGCTTAGTGGAGCTGTTGCTTCTGTTCTGGATGTGCACTGTACCTAGGGCTCTCACTTTCAGCATATACTATCAAGGCTGTAATATTGCAGTACACTGTATATACTGCATATATTGTAACATTGCAGTACAGTGCATATGAAGGACAATATTATACTAGTGGCCTATTGTACCTACCTACCTCTGACACAGAGCAAAGAAGTCCTGACACCATTCTGTATGGTTAATAACAGATCAACATATTTTAAAACAACATAGGAACAGCATACTCTAAATATTAACAGTTTGCCAGCAACTAAATCCCTTAAGAGCCTTTATTTGGTCATCTCTGATGTTGTGAGGCCCTGATAACTTTCCCTTTAAAGTCACTAACACCCCAATCTTTGTGTGGCTCCTCCCAGGAAATCCCTGGTCTGGTCTGTCTTCTGCTTCCTGATGAACCCTGGAGTGTCCCTTTCTTCAGGATTGCTTCAGCTGTAGTCCAGTTTCATATTCCTTGGTTGATCCCAATTCTCTGGTTCCTTGCAGGTGAGCACCTGTCTGGTCTTTATCCTTTTAGAGCTGTTCCAAATATGGCTTCTTCTTTCCTGGGATAAACTGACCTAGCTACTCTTAGCATACTTCTCGTCTGGTCTCGCCATTCCATGTGACCCTAATCTGTTCCTGGTCCTTTCATACTGAACAACCTTAGGACATTGCCCTCTGCACCACTCCAAGCATACTACATTCAACAGGGATGATGTAGCTGACATTATCCAGAATGAAACTCATGGGTGCAGGGGATACAATGCTCTGGCTTTAGAACTTCCTCTCAGAAGAGATCAGGAGGAATTCATATCCTGTCTCGTTAAGAGCTCATTATGAGAGACTCCTTTTAGCACAGGTCTTCTCTCCATGAGGCAGCAAGTACTAACCCCAAGATTTCTTCCTCCCATAGATATTTGTCTTCTAAGAAACCACAGGTAATAAACCTCTCTAGAAATATCAGGATGCCAAGAATTTTAATAATTTTATTTGGTACCTGGATATCACCAGAAATTCATAGCTACATGGATATCTGTGTACTTCTCAAACAGTAAGTGTTAAAATCTTTTTTATATCTACTTCCTGTCTCTTTAATTTCCCCAAGTTCTTCTTTTCCTTCAATATTTTAAATGAAAATAATATAATTTATATGGTTTTTGATGTCAATGAGGAAAATAAATTCTCTTCCAGGTTTATTCAAAAATTGATGAGGACTGGATATGTCTAGTTTAGAATTTATTCTCCTGTTGTAATTTGAGTTCACTGATTTCTTGCAGATTAATTAGAGTTAGCTAACACATTTGTAAATGCTAATTTAAACATTCCACAAACATTTGTTTCAGGATGCAAGCATTTATGGTTTACCCAAGCATTTATGGAATGTCTAGAGTTGACTAGTATTTACAATCATGTTAAGTAACTCTAATTAACTTGCAATCAATTAACTCGAGTTAAGACAGAACCACCCACTCTAATATAGGCAGAGCCTGTGATCTCAAGGTTTTCTAATTCCATGATGAATTCCAAAAATGAGTTATAGGGTCAGGTAGGTGGTAGCAGCAAGATCTAGAGAAGGCTTTCAAGTCCAATTATTAAATATGCAGGGAGTAAGAAGTTTGAAATATCTACCCAAGAAGATATCTCCTAGGATTTTGTGGGCAGGGGGAAGATAGTGTATATTGGGCAGCAGCCCTGAAAAAAGCAGGCAGTGGGGAAGTGGACCAGTTGGTGCTCACTGAAAAATCAAGAAGAGGCAACGGGATGCTAGCCTTCTGGCAGTAGGCAAGTAAGGCCTAGTCTAGCCTAGTGGCTTTATCAAGAGGTGAAGAAGATCAAGAGGTGACTTGATTGTGGTGTATAAATTCTTTCACTGGAAAAAAATACCAGGTGATAAAGCACTCTTTTGTCTAGCAGAGAAAGGTATAACAAGAACCAATGGCTAGTAGTTAATGTTAGATGAATTCAGACTGGAAAAAAGGTGCAAATTTTTAACTGTGAGGGTGGTTAACCATTGAAAGAAATTACCAAGGGAAGTGGTAAAGTCTCAATCTCTTTATTTCTTCAAATCAAGCCTGGATGGCTTTCTGGAAGGAATGCTTCATTCAAATGCAAGTTATTGGGCTCAATGCAGGGGTAACTGGATGAAATTCTATGGTCTGTGCTATACAGAAGGTCAGACTAGATGATCTAATGGTCCCTTCAGGCCTTAAAATCTATGAATCTAAGAATTTGGCTCATAGCATTTATCTTCATTTGTTAGATGACAGAGCATCTGAGTGGCATAGCAATAGGTAAATTGTGCTAGTCCAGGGGTAGGCAACCTATGGCACACGTGCCAAAGGCGGCACGCGAACTGATTTTCAGTGGCACTCACACTGCCCGGGTCCTGGGGACTCTGCATTTTAATTTAATTTTAATTGAATCTTCTTAAACATTTTAAAAATCTTATTTACTTTACATACAACAATAGTTTAGTTATATATTATAGACTTATAGAAAGAGACCTTCTAAAAACGTTAACATGTATTACTGGCACGCAAAATCTTAAATTAGAGTGAATAAATGAAGACTCGGCACACCACTTCTGAAAGGTTGCCGACCCCTGTGCTAGTCTGTTCTCCAAACCAAGGGAGAAGTATGGTTTGAAAGTGAGTTCTAGGTGCCTTGTTAATACAGCTCAAATGTTTAAAAGCAAAAATAGAATAGGCAGTCAGTCAAAATATTGCTGATATTCAAAGTATTGAAGTAAAATGGATCATAATGCACAGGTGTTCAATTAAAAGTTATTTCATCCCTTTGAGCATTATCAGCCATTTATTTCCTTTCTATAGAGACTGATTAGGGGACATTATGTTGATGGAGGAGGAGTATATGAGGCAATAAGTGGCTTTCACAAGTGCTTACATGCCCAAAGCTATTTGATAACTGCAAACATTGTTTATGGCCTCATACAGTGCATTCTTATTATGGCATAACAAAACAAAGGAAGATCATCATAAAAATGGGAGTAAGAAATTTGCTTTTCTTGCCTTGTGAGGTTTTGAAAGTCCTGTGCTTCTGCTTTCTCAGGCATAAATATTCAAAGGCAGGGCTAAATATGAATAATTGATTGAGGGAGTGACCTGTTTGGAAATACAGCGATGCCTTTGAACACAGACTGTGTCAATAAAGACTTCAGTCCTGCTGTAGGTTGAACCAAGACTGAAATCAATTTTCCCAAAACTTCATGCATAGCCAAGTTCCTTAGAACGCAGCAGCTATGTTCAATCCACTTCACGGTGTGGTCTTCTCCACCCTGACTGCATATTTCTCTAGTAACTACTGTTATGAGAGATGTTTGAATACATGGAAATAGTTAATAGATGAAATGCCAATAGATGGCCCTGAAGAATATGTAGCAAAGTTCCTGGTTTTGGTAAGACCAGTAAAACTTCTTATGGTTGTGCACTGCAAATGGTTTCCTCTGTGCAGCTCTTTAGTTACATGAGCTCTTAACACAGTGTCAGAATAAAAGAGTTTCAAAAAGCCTGGGCTCACCTTGTACCTGCTGCTGGGTGCACCTTTTCCTCTGAACGGCCTTGCCCTCCTGTGGTTGGAGGCCACATTATGGTATCAGCTGGCAGATATAAGCAGCAGTCACCCAGTTCTGAGCAGGAGCAGAGGTTTGGTCTGGCATGTGCCATAGAGAAATAGTGTCACCCATTGACCATAGCCCCTAACCACCCTCCCTGCTGCCTTTCCTCTTCCAAACCTGAATGCAGTGATTAAAACTCTAACAGCGTTTAAAAACTCTAACCCCCTCTCTCTGTGACCAAAGCTCTGAATTTATCTCCCCAGCTGTCAGCTGACAGACCAGTTTAAACCCACCTTCATCCATCTGAAAAACCATTGGCAAAAGTCCTGATTTCCTATGAACTTCCAAAAACTACCACAATAAACATATATACTGTTGGTTGATGCTATATTATTTTGTTTCCTTTCATTCTGAATTCAATAAAAACATATTGATTTTGTTTTCCCCATATTACTGTGGAATCTGCAACCAGAGAGCAGCCAGACCGTAGAAATCAGGAGCTCCTGCCTCAGAGTCTGACACAGACTGCAGAACCCCATGCATGTAGGACACTAGTCTGCGCCTATTTAACAGGGCTTCCTTCACTCACTGATGAGGATCTCTGTGTGTCTGTTAAAAACAAGCTTTGTTTTGCCCTAATTAATTTTCACTCCTTTTGCTTTCATGGCTGACCTTTTCTATCAGCTCTTGAAGATCAAATGGATTTTCTGTGTAGCTGAGGTAGTTCAGCTATTATTCCCTAGAGCTGTGCTCCTTTACTCATCCCAAGAGAAGCAAAACCATTTATGCAAGATGTTTAAGATATTTGCAAGAGAAACTGTGAAGAGCTTAGCTGTTTTTTCTGACTTTAATATTCTGGCACACAGCATAAGCCAATTAAGTTCCTATTTTCATGGATATTTTATATGCAGTATTTATATAGACCCAAATATGACATAACACATTGCTTGTTTTAGACATAGGGGCTGCACAATAATATACGCACTCCTTATTCTTAACAGACACAGACCTTCCTCATCGGGACAAAAAACATTGTCCTATACAAGCCACTGCAATTTGTGCAATGGTGGTGGTAGGGGCATCCAGTGGTTGCAGCCAGATCCCCTGCATGCTATGGTTGTTCCCTGGTCTTTTCCATGTTCTACAATATTATGGAATAAATTGGCAAACTTACAAAACAAAGAGATTTTTAATTAATTAAATATTAAAATAAACAAGATAAGCAGTATAGTATCAACTGGCATTTTACACAGCCTAGAGACAGTGTGACATTGTGGCAGTATGTACTAGTACACTATGGGCAGAACTTGGCACCCCATCTCACGTTAGAACTAGAGGGGGTTCCCAGTAGGGTGACAAAGGGCATGGAAAAACTCTCATGGCAAGATATGGAACAGACAAGGATTGTTTATTGTTAAACTCTGTCAACTCTCATTTGTGCAGGCTGTTCTCTTATAGGAACTTTTCCCCCCATCATGCTTCTCTGGGGACTGGCTCCCTAAAGTTGGCAGAACCAAGCAGCACTAATCCTATAGTGGCCATTTTGCAACTGGTTGCTGCATGAGTCTCTTTTCCAGTTGGCAAGTACTGTTAATGCCTCTTATGCTTTCCTCTAGATTCCTAGCAGATATTTCTGAGGAGACTAGCATATTCCCACAGATAAATATACATATTTTATAAATTCCTTAATTACTAGATGTACAATGAAAAGCCCAGAGATTGCAATATTGACTAAGACTATCCATGTACCTAAACAAAATGAAATCAGATTAATAAACAACTGGCCATGCTTCTGAGATTAACTTTATATTGTACCTTGCATCTTGAAGAATGCCCAACACCTTTTACAAATGTAACCGATTACACCGAGAATCGTTCTATTCATTACTGAAGTGCAGCTCCTTCTGGAGCGAAACACAGCTACTGTTTAACAGTATTGGCCAAACCGATAGTCTCTATGTAAAGAATAAATAGACACAAATCAGACATCAGGAATGGTAACATACAAAAGCCAGTAGGAGAACACTTCAATCTACCTGGACATTCAATAACAGATTTAAAAGTTGTCATTCTTCAACAAAAGAAGTTCAAAAACAGACTTCAAAGAGAAACTGCAGAACTACAATTCATTTGCAAACTTAACACAATTAATTTGGGCTTGAATAGAGACTAGGAATGGCTGGCTCACTACAAAAGCAATTTTCTCTTTCTTGGTATTGATACCTCCTCATCAATTATTGGGAGTGGACCACATCCACTCTGACTGAATTGACCCCGTTAACACTGGTTCTCCACGTGTAAGGTAACTTCCTTCTCTTCATGTGTCAGTATATTTATGCCTGGATCTGTAATTTTCACTCCATGCCTCTGAAGAAGTGGGTTTTTTACCGATGAAAACTTATGCCCAAATAAATCTGTTTAGTCTTTAAGGTGCCGCCGGACTCCTCATTGTTTTTGTGAATACAGACTAACACGGCTACCCCTCTGATGTTTAACAGTGTGCAACAATGGATCATAACCACGTTGGGCAGGAAGCGACAATTTTGTCCAGTCAAAAGTTCTAGAATTTTTATTTATGTATTTATTTATTTATTTTGGTAGTTGGATTGTATATACCTGAATTTAGTCAGGATCCTGGTGCTAGCATAACTCCTCTTGCAAAAGGCTATGTGGTGTCTTTAATGACCACAGGAATCAATCAAGATCTTATTTATATATTGCATCCACAGTATGGCACCTCCATCAGCAGCACTGTGCCTCCTACCAGCATTCAGGTCTGGCCTTACCATGAGGCGAACTGAGCCAGCCGCCTCAGGTGCCAGACTGTGGGGGGGGGCGCCACTAGGACCCAGAGTGTAGAAAATTGTGTCTGCTGCTGGTGCATATGTATTCTCTCTGCTCCAGATGCACAGAGATGGTGGAGTGCTGTGCTGGAGGAAGGAGGGCACAAGAGACATAACAGGCAGGCAGGAGAAAAGGTGAGAGGGAATAACAGAAAGCAGCAGGAGCTGCAGGGAGAGAGAGGAGGAGCCTTTTATGTACCTCTCTTGCACCCCCAGGGGCCTGGACTGATTAACACCAGCTTCTCAGGGAGCTTCCTGTTTCCTGTTGCTTCCCTGAACTCACTTGAGGAGAACAGGCAGTCAACTGAAGTAGTAGGAGCCAGTTAGCCCCTTAAGACCCTGATATCTTCCCTCACTCAGGCCCTGCTACCAGCCTGCTTATTTGTCCCCTTCAATTGAGTGTTGAGAGCTACTATAGCTGGCACAGAACAGCAGTCATGAGTGAAAGAAGAAAATGCCCCTCTGGGGCAACATTCAGAAAAAGAAAGCAAGCAAAGGAAGCTTTTCTATCTAAGCAGGAAGGAGCTCTCCTGAGACACAGACACAAATGTTCACGGTGAGCCTTCCGGCCCCGGTGAGGAGATGCCTGATCTTCCAGTTAGAGTGCAGGTGACCTGGCAGCTACTGCAGCATCCATATCTCCATCTCAAATGGATGTAACCATGAACATTACTGAAGAAAAGTGTAGATCAGAGAAGAGTGTGGTGGAGGCACAAGAAACAGCTGCTGCTGAGTTTAGTTCCTTAAGTCTAGATGATCCAGGACTGGACCCACTTGAGCAGTAACCTGAGGGACTTCCTTGTACTGCATGGGCCACAGCAAGTGAAAAACTTCATGTTCCCCAAAGACAATGAAAATAGAAGTTTCCATCCAACACATTACTGGCGTTAAATCCCCAATGGTGACAAAGTGGAGAGGCCATGGCTTATGTACTCAAAAACCCAGAATGCTGCATATTGTTTTTGTTGAAAACTCTTCCAGTCTAATGTTCCAGCCACATTGGGTTCTACAGGAACAAAGGACTGAAAAAATCTGGCTAGAAATTGGCATACCATGAGAAGGCAGCAAATCATCAGAGAGCATTCCATAGGTGGAAAGAGCTTGAGATGAGACTAAGGTTAAAGGCCACCATAGATTATCAACATCAAGAGAAGATTGCATCAGAGTCTCTTTACTGGCAAAATGTTCTGAAAAGGCTCATTGCCATTGTGAGAATGCTTGCCACCCAAAACCTAGCATTGTGTGGCACTTCAGATCAGCTGCATGTGCCAAACAATGGAAACTTCCTTAAAATTGTGGAGCTGATGGCTGAGTTTGATGCTGTACTCCAGGAGCATCTAAGAGTCACCACCTAAGAAATGTACACACACCACTACCTTGGAAAAACAATTCAAAATGAGATCATACAGTTACTGGCAACAAAAGTGAAACAGAAGATTGTGGCAGATCTGAAGTCAGCAAGATATTATTCTGGACTGCACACCTGACATCAACCATACAGAACAAATGACTTTAATGGTGCATTTTGTAACAACAACAGAACCTAGTGAAAATGTCCCTGCAATGGTGACTGTCAGAGAGCATTTTCTAGAATGTATTGACATTGATGATACTACAGGAGCTGGTATGACAAATGTGCTTCTTAAAAAGCTCGAAGATACGGGAATTGCGATAGCTGACATGAGAGGTCAGGGCTATGATAATGGTGCCAACATGAGAGGAAAGAACAGAGGAGTGCAGACACGGATCTGAGAATTAAACCCTCAAGCTTTTTTTGTCCCATGCAGTTCTCATTCATTGAACTTGGTGGTTAGTGATGCAGCATCAGCTTCTAGTGAGGCTGTTGAGTTTTTTAACGTAATTCAAAACATCTATATATTTTTCTCTGCATCAACGCATTGATGGCAAATTTTGAAGCAACATCTGGGAACATCCTCTCTGACACTGAAACCACTGAGTGCCATACTATGGGAAAGTCGAGTGGAGGCGATAAAGCCTATCAAACACCAAATTGGGAAGATAGATGATGCCATAGTTGCCATTATGGAGGATAATGCTATGACTGGAACTGTTCATGGGAGAACAGTGGCAGAGGGAAATGGAATCACCAGAAACATACATAACTTCAAATTTCTGTGTGGCTTAGTGTTGTGGCATGACATACGGTTTGAAATAAATGTTGTAAGCAAGAGACTCCAAGGTGTTGACCTTGATATATCTGGAATAATGGAACAACTGGACAAAGCAAACTCATACCTACAGTCTTACCGGTCAGATGAGGGATTTCAAAATGTTCTGAAGAGTGCACAGAAGTTGGCAGAGGAACATCACACTGAAGCTTTTTTCCCATCCATTCAAGAATACAAGAGTCACCGAAGAAGAAGACATTTTGATTACGAGGCACGGGATAATCTCATAAGAGAGCCCAAACAACAATTCAAAGTTGAATTCTTTAACCAGGTGCTAGATTGTGCAATACAGTCAGTTGAAGAACGTTTCATGCAGCTCAAGGAACACAGCAATATATTTGGGATGTTGTATGATATTTCAAAACTCCTCACTATACCTGAAGAAGACCTACACCAGCAATGCAGGGCACTAGAGACAGTGTTGACACATGATGACATGCGCGATATTGATGCGAGTGATTTAGGTGATGAACTGAAAGCCCTTTCAAGATACAATTCAGCAGGATCAACTCCAAAGGCTGTTCTGGAATATAAATGCACAAATAAGATGACCACCCTCTTTCCAAATGCTTTTGTTGCTCTGCACATACTTCTAATACTTCCAGTAACAGTTGCCAGTGGAGAACGCAGCTTCTCCAAGCTGAAGTTAATAAAAACACATCTACGCTCCACAATGACACAGGAGAGGCTGGTCGGCCTTGCAACCATCTCAACATAGCATGAGCTGGCCCAGACTGTGGACCTTCAGGAAGCAGTTCAAATTTTTGCAACCAAGAAGGCACGGAAAGCATTACTTTGATTATTCAAACAGATAAAAATGCCAGTGTTTACTATGCAGACAAGAAAAGTTACATTTGCTGTTCAGGCGTTTGAAAGTTGTGTTTTTTTAAATTTTTGAACAAGACATTTTAAGTTGTTAGTTCTCCTTTATTGAGGTAGGTAGCAGAGCAGTACCATGAGAGAAATAGAACAGGAAGAAGGCAGAACTGAGACCTTTCAAAGTTTTGGTCCAAGCAAGGGGGCACGGGGGTGTCATTTGAGCTCCCGCCTCAGGTGCCAAAATGTTGTGGGCCGGCCCTGCCAGCATTCAGGGACACTGCTTCAGAACTGACTCAGAGGAAGAGTACCATCTGCTGAGTCACACACAATACTCCCTGCAGCTCTATACACTTTCTTTAGATGTCTCCCATTCAGAAGTTGACCAGGACCAAAGAAGCTTAACTGGTCAGAGTGAATGAAATCTGAGCACAAGGTGGCCTGGTTGCACATGATACTGGGGAAAAAATTGTATTTGAATTAAGTGTTTTCCAAAAGTAGCTAGAAGTGGGAGGTTATAAGTTATTAACTTGAAAAGTAGACCGGTTAGAAGACTGCTGCTTGTGTACCAGAATAGTTTCTGCTATTTTATTTTTTTTTGGTAGGGAGCGGAGCCTTTCATTTAGATTATTGATGTTCAGCTGAATTTATTGCAGCTGCAATTTGTCTAATCCTTGCAGCACATTTCCTATTTGGGGTGGGGGAATGAAAAAAGAAAAAAAAGGTAAACTACTGAGGAATTTGTTGCCTTGTATTTAACTTTTTATTTATTTATTTATTTTTTAACAAATGTTACCATGTTTTTCAATAATTTTAGGTTGACCCCATTAATTCCGACTGCAGGGTCCTATTACTCTGTTACAAAGAACAAAGAAGTCAATATGTGGTTAGGAACAGCCAAGCATGAAAGAGAGGCTGTCTAATACTATTTTTTAGCACTCCATTTTTAATCTTGAATCCATTATGTCTGTGGTGTTAAAAGAAAAGAGAATTAAATTTGAATAGAGAAATTGCTGTTCCTACAATTTATCTGCTAAGACCTGGTACAATTTTCTTACTTTTTACAAAACCATGAGCTTTTAGGGCCACACTCAGTAGTCACTCCATAGGCTATAGATTTAGAGAAATTATTAAGGGTGGCACAAGGGTGTATGGCTAGAAGTGAAGAGATGAATATTATGGAAAACCTTCTTGACAGTGAGATATATTATGCTTAAGAACTTTGAGGAAGCTTGAGCTAAATTTTGTAGCTGGGCTCCATGGATGGGCAGATGGTGTGCTGAACCTTTGACTACTATTATTATTTGTATTATGGTAGTGTGTATGAGTCCCAATCATACATCAAAACCCCATTGCGTTGTGTAAAGATGGGACTGTCTTTTCTGTCCTTGCCCCAGTGAAACTAATCAGGGTTATTTCATTGTATTTACCTTTTCCTCTCTCCATTTATTTGCTGTATCCACATGTTGTTGTCTCATCTTGGGTAACACTTTCAAAAGAGCTCAGGACCAGATTTTCAAGAGCTGAGTTCTCCAAATTAGAGCAAGATTGGGCCTAAATAAGGGCTGGGTTTTCAGAAGTACTCAGCTCACAGCAGCCCCCATGATGATAATTATGGCCACACTTTCCCACATGCATGCAATGTGCTGACTTCTTGAAAATGCTGGCCCGTGTGTGTGGCCATGTCTTCTCTATGGGAACTGTATGGGAACCTAGCTGCGTTTACACTGGAGGGTTAGGTCGGCATAGCCACAGCACTCAGGGCCATAGGTGCCAACTCCATGGGTGCTCCAGGGCTGGAGCACCCACAGGGAAAAAATGGTGGGTGCTGAGCACCCACCAGCAGCCAGCTCTCCCCTCCCCTCCTCTCTCCCAGCACCTCCCATCCATGGTGATCAGCTGTTCCGCAGCGTGCAGGAGACAGTGGAGGGGAGGAACAAGGGTGGGGTGCACTCGGGGAAGGAGGTGGAATGGGACAAGAAGAGGCGGTGCGGGATATAGCAGGGGCAGGAAGAGGTGGGGTGGGGGCTTGGAGGAAGGGGTGGCATGGGGGCAGGGCCTGGGGCAGAGCTGGGAGATTGAGCACCCCCCAGCACATTAGAAAGTTGGCGCCGCTGCTCAGGGCTATGGATTTTTCACACCCCAGAGCGCCATAGTTATGTTGACCTAAGTTTTATGTGTAGACTAGGCCTTGTGTGTATGGGTGAGAGAGAGAGCTCTGTGGGGCAGCAGCGACTCTGTTTTTCTTGCACACTATACATAATGGTAGCTAATCACTATATAATGCAACATAATAGAGATAGTAAAAGATAATAGTAAAAGCTTTTGGAGCACACTGGTGCAGCAACCTGGAAATTGTATGACAGCTTTAGGGAAATAAAAAAAATTGTGAGTTTTATTGTATTAAATATGACAATAAAAAATGGAATGTGCTTTCTATTATTTTCCTTGATATTAAATTTAATTATTTTACACTTGCATTTATATTTACATTTTTAATTGATATTTGTAGTGCTGTTGGCAGTGACTCAAGAGCATGACTTTTAGGAACCCGGGCACAAACCCCAAATAGGTTGTGAATTCTACACTTCGATTTCACCAATCAATTATCAGGTGTAAACTCCTCAGGCACTGTAACAGTCTAAACAGGGAATCATAGATAGTCCCCTTGCCACTCAGGTGAGCATACCTTTGTGTTAGATGGTTCCTTACGCTGAGAATCACAGCATTATTCCCAAAGGACCAGTCATTTACCCCAAGTCAATTGTACTTAATCCTATAATGAACTATATAAAGATTTGTTAAATAGGAAAAGGAAATATGAGAGTTATTTACAAGGTTAAAGCAAGTAAACACAAGTTCACAAATGAGTTACAATCTTAAATTTCAAAAGGTAGTAGAAGCGTCTATAATCTGCAAGCTGTATATATCTTAAGCAGCTGGGGATCTCTTGCTTAAGCTTAGAAAAACCTTGTCTCCCAGAGTCTAAGCAGCATAGAGATAATTAGTTCCTTCATGTTAGGGGTTTTATCCTGCTCCTGCAAACTCAGCTGATGGGAGGAATCCATTTGGGTGACTCATCTTCACAAAACGGGCAGAATGACAAAAGTCTTTTATCTTCTTGTTGATGGTATGTAGGGAAATTCCAGTTGCAGCATCACATAATAGTCCATCTAATATCAAAGGACCTTTCTTTTTGTGAACACCTTCTGTTGAAGATCAGCCCCTCACATTAATTAATGTCTCTCTTCTGTCTGGTGATTTACACAGTCACAGAGATTCACAATACAACCTCTCCAACATTAGCTTACAGTATGGGATACAAAGGTTATAAGTGAGATTAATCAACTCTCAAACGTTTAATAAAGTCTAAAACTAAACACATTCTTATAATTCTAATACCTATTTTAACAATACCAACACACAAGTGAGCCAGACTGATTCCAACTATGTATTTATCAGTGTTAAATTGACACATGGGGACCTTAGCATGGCACCTTGTCTGCCAGCATCAGAATATTCTTTTTAAATTAAAGATAAGCAGAATTGATGGTACAAGTTATTTTCTGAAATATTAAAACAGAGGGTGACAGATATAAAAGATATGGGAATATAGCAAATTTGAGGCATTACAGACTGAGTTACAATAAATATCCTTATTTTTAGTATAAATAGTTACATGAGTTTTTATCAGCCCATCCTATTTGCCTCATCTTTCCTTAAACAGTTCAGTTATTAATCTCATAAAGTCAATATGTCATTGCATTTTTCTTGTTTCTTGTACTCTGAGCAACCACATTTCTGTAAAGAGTATTTGTTTTTTGCAGCCATAGTGATGCAATATATTTACTGGCTGTGCTCGCAATTATTCTAACCAGGTATTATTGATTCTTTAATTTCAGCAGATCAGTAATAGAAATGCATTTGTCTCCTGGACAAATTGTTAGGAGGAAGTCTAGAGGCTTTGGTAGCTGGTTGAGCTTTTAGCACCTGAAACAGTCTAGGAGGCAATTTGGGTAAGAACATTAGCTGGATGATCACCAGGGAAACAGTTAATAATGTTGACATGGTTCTCAGACAATCAAGATAAACGGGACAGTTCAAGCTGCTTACAGCTGACATTTCGGGCTGTCTGCAGACTCTGGAAGTTGTGATTGCATCTCACGTGGGCTTATGTCTTCAGCGCAAAAAAAGATATGTTTTTACATAAGGATGGCTAACTCGAGATAACTAGCTCGACATAAAATCCTACTGAACACAAGGCACTGTTTAATTTTCACTGATCTATTGCTAGTTGAGATTTATTCTAAACCTCCCACTTTGGGTTTACCAAGACAGTGCCTTGTTTCCCCTGGGATTTGATATCGAGGTAGCGATCTTGAATGAAGATTTTTGCAGTGAAGACAAAGCCACAATCTCAGATCTATGCTGTAATCGTTGATCCATGTAAATGTCACTTCTGTTGGAAGTGCATGGAATATATAATTTTCCTTTCTGCTGTTTCACTGAACATTTTTGTTGCTGTTTGTCTCTTTTCTTCAACCTTGCCACCAGATGTATTATTGATGAGTGGTAACGAGACAGACATTTCCAGCTGCTGCAGCCACCAACTAAGCTTTATTTATGAATTTATTAATTCCGGCGCTGAAGGATGCTTGCTGTGGTTGCTTTTCCATAGGGTAGCAGACTCATCTTATTAAATATTTATCATCACGGAGTACACACTTCTCCTCACTTGACTATTCAACAAATATAGGAAAATGGAAGCCACAGACTATACACTTAAGACCAAACAAAATGAGCTAAGTTTTCAAAGGGGCTTCCTAAATTACACCTGCAAAATCCTAAAGTCAGAAGGGCTCATTGTGATCATCTACTCTGACCTCCTGCATAACACAGGCACTAGATTTCACCCAGCTCATCAACAGATGCCTGACTGAAATTAGAAATGATGGAACGGAAAAGACTCTGTCTTTGGGGAAGAAAGTTACTAGAGGTTCCCCTGGGCTAGTGCTTGGGGTATGCTACAGACCCCCAGAATCCAATTTGGATATGGATAGAGACCTCTTTAATGTTTTTAATGAAATAACTACTACTGGGAATTGTGTGATTATGGGAGACTTTAACTTCCCAGATATAGATTGGAGGACAAGTGCGAATAATAATAGTAGGACCCAGATTTTCCTGGATGCGATAGCTGACAGATTTCTTCACCAAATAGTTGCTGGACCAACAAGAGGTGATGGCATTTTAGATTTAGTGTTGGTGAGTAGTGAGGGCATCATAGAGGAACTGGAGGAACAATATAGAGGTTGTAGGGGACAGCCTTGGTTCAAGTGATCACGAGCTTAAGCTAAATGGAAGGATAAACAAAAATAGATCTGCAACTAGGGTCCTTGATTTAAAAAGGGCTAACTTTAAAACATTAAGGGAATTAGTTAGGGAAGTGGACTGAAGAACTCAATGTGGAGGAGGCTTGGAATTACTTTAAGTTAAAGCTGCAGAAACTATCTGAATCCTGCATACCAAGCACAGGGGGGAAAATTGTAGGGAAGGGTTGCAGATTAAGCTGGATAAGCAAGTATCTCAAACAGGTGATTTAAGAGAAAGCAGAAAGCCCACAAGGAATGGAAGATGGGAGGGATTAGCAAGGAACACCACCTCTTGGAGGTCAGAAAGTGTAGGGGAAAAGTGAGAACTGACAAAAGCCAAGCAGAGTTGGACTGTGCAAAGGGAATTAAAACCAATAGTAAAAGGTTCTATAGCCATAGAAATAAAAAGAAAACAAGGAAGGAAGTGGGATTGTTAAACACTGAGGATGGTGTGGAGATTAAAGATAATCTAGGCATGGCCCAACACCTAAACAAATAATTTGCCTCAGTTTTTAATGAGGCTAATGAAGCACTTAGAGGTAGTTACAAGGTGGCTCATGGAAATGAGAATATATCGAGATAGAAATTACCACATCCGAGGTGGAAGTCAAACTCAAACAGTTTAATGGGACTAAATTGGGGGGCCTGGATAATCTCCATCCAAGAATATTAAAGGAACTGGCACATGAAATTGCAAGTCCAATAGCAAGGACTTTTAATGAATCTGTGAAATCGGGAATTGTACCCAATGACTGGAGAATTGCTAATATATTTTCTATTTTTAACAAAGGGAAAAAAGTGATCTGGGAACCTACAGGCCTGTTAGTTTGACTCCAATTGTATGCAAGATCTTGGAACAAATTTTGAAAGACAAAGTAGTTAAGGACATAGAGGTGAATGGTTATTGGGATAAAATACAACATGGTTTTACAAAAGGTAGATCGTGCCAGACCAACCTGATCTCCTTCTTTGAGAAGATAATGGATTTTTTAGACAAAGGAAATGTAGGAGATCTAATGTACCTGGATGTCAGTAAGGCATTTGATAAATTTCCACCTGGGAAATTATTAGTTAAATTGGAGAAGATGGGGATTAATGTAAAAATTGAAAGGTGGATAAGGAATTGATTAAAGAGGAGACTACAATGTGTCATACTGAAAGGTGAACTGTCAGGCTGGAGGGAGGTTACTAGTGGAGTTCCTCAGGGATTGGTCTTTGGGACCGATGTTATTTAATATTTTATTAGTGACACTGGCACAAAAAGTGGGAGTGTGCTAATAAAATTTGCGGATTACACAAAGTTGGTAGGTAGGAGGATCAGAATATCATACAAGATGATCTGGATGACAGTGTAAACTGAAGTAATAGAAATGGGATGAAATTTAATAATGCAAAGTCCAAGGTCATGCATTTAGGGACTAACAACAAGAATTTTTGCTCTAAGCTGGGGATGTGTCAGTTGGAGGCAACAGAGGAGAAGAAAGACCGGAGTGTCTTGGTTGATCACAGGATGGCTATGAGCCGCCAATGTAATGCGGCTATGAAAAGGCTAATGCAGTCCTAGGATGCATCAGTAGAGCCAGGGCAGTGTTAGTACCATTATACAAGGCTCTGGTGAGACCTCGTCTAAAATACTGTGTGCAATTCTGGTCTCCCATGTTTAAAAAAGATGAATTCAAACTGAAACAGGTACAGAGAAGAGCTACTAGGATGATCCAAGGAATGGAAAACCTACCTTATGAGAAGAGACTCAAAGAGCTTGGCTTGTTTAGCCTAACCAAAAGAAGGCTGAGGGGAGATATGATTGCTCTGTATAAATACATCAGGGGGATAAATACCAGGGAGGGAGAGAAGTTATTTATGTTAAGTGCCAGTGTGGACACAAGAACAAATGGATATAAACTGGCCATCAATAAGTTTAGGCTTGAAATTAGATGAAAGTTTCTAATCATCAGAGGAATGAAGTTCTGAAACAGCATTCCAAAGGGAGCAGTGGGGACAAAAAACCTAACTGGCTTCAAGACCGAGCTTGATAAGTTTATGGCGGGGATGGTATGATGAGACTGCCTACAATGACACTGTGACAGTCTGTATCCCTATGTTCCATCCCCTTTTCAAGACTATGATAAATTTTGTACAAACTATGCCTTGTAAGGTATCATCTGCAAACTCATTATTTAGTGGTCTTTATTGTGCTGGTAACATATGTGTGGCAACATTGTAAAGTTATAAGATTTTATGTATGATGTTACTAAGACATTCCAAATCTGGGGAAGCAGCCACAAACCGTTGCTCAGAAGAAAATAGACAAACTGACATGTCAGCCAGTGTCAATGAAATCAAATGGACCATCACCTGGTTAAGTGGCCATTATTTGGCAGGAAAAAGGGTGTGAGCAAGAAATTTACATTTTGGCAAAGAAACAGCTGGATGTTCCCACCCTCACAGACTTCCTGTCTCCTGAACCCCAGCTGGAGATGATTCTCAAAGAACAGGAAAAGATATAAGAATGGGGAACTGACACCCCAAGATTTTCCTCCCTTTTTCTTTACCCACAGCAGCCACAACACCTGAGGAACAAAGAAACAGCTTTGGATTGAGGGAGAGAGGGATCCTGTCTGAAAGGAATTCAGCCAGTGAGACTGCTGAAGCATGTAGTGAGAGAGACTTTTGCTTTGAATTCACTTAGCTTATTAAGTCAGATATTGGTTGTGTTTGACCTTTTATTTCTTTATAACCAATTCTGACTTTTATGTCTCATTATTTGTACTCGCTTAAAATCTTTCTGTAGTTAATAAACTTGTTTTATTGTTTTATCTAAACCAGTGTGCTTGGATTGAAGTGTTGGGAAACTCTATTTGTGATAACAGGATGTGTGCATATCATCTTCTATTAGTAAAATGATGGACTTTATATGAGCTTGTATTGTCCAGTAGAAAGCAGGGCAGTACAAGATGCACATTTCCGGGGGGGAGGGGGGAAGTCTGTGACTGGGAATTTGCTGGTGTTGCTCTGCAGTGTAATTCAAGAGTAGCTGGCCGTAGCACTCATACAGTGTAGATAGGAGTAATGTTGGAGGCTGTGTGTGAGCCAGCCAGGAGTGCTTGCTCTCACAGCGAAGCAGTGTAAAAGGCACCCCAGATTGGAAAATTGAGGGGACACAGCTGTTCAAGAGTCCAGATGGTACCCTGGGTAATGTCACAGGCATGTAGCCAATCTGCGACAGCTAGCAGCAAATATCTCCAATGGGTGGTGATAGGAGACAAGCTGGGGAGAGCTCAGAGTTACTACAGAGAATTCTTTCCCAGGTGTCTGGCCGGTGGGTCTTGCAGACATGCTCAAGGTCTAACTGATCGCCATATTTGGGGTTGGGGAGGAATTTTCTCCCAGGTCAGATTGGCAGAGACTCTGGGGGTTTTTCACCTTCCCCTGCAGCATGTGGCATGGGTCACTTGCTGGTTTAAACTAGTGTAAATGGTGAATTCTCTGTAACTTGAAGTCATTAAATCATGATTTGAGGACCTCAGTAACTCAGCCAGAGGTTAGGGGTCTATTATAGGAGTGGGTGGGTGAGATTCTGTGGCCCGCAATGTGCAGGAGGTCAGACTAGATGATCATGATGGTTCCTTCTGACCTTAAAGATTATCTTCTTCTTCTGAAGTTGGGACAGTCCTCAGATTGAATTGCATCAGGACATCTCATGAGAGATGTGGACAAACCTTCTTTAAATAGAAAATGAGGCAGACTCCCGAATGCGACTGTAGTCACCAGGCACAAACGATGGAGCACGTCATATCTGAGTGTCCCCTTCATTCTTTCAACATGCTGGCTATCAAATCTAGATATAAATTTGTAATTGTTGCTACCCAACCAAGCCACATGAAAGAAGAAGATTTGCTTATAACATTAATGTCATTGAGGAGGTATTTTGTGTGCTATCCCATATGCTGCACAACAGGCTATACATATGATTTGAGGCCCTAATCTTGCAAGCAATCTGCTTAACTTTACACACTACAATGGGACTACTCACATCAATGCATCTTGCAAGATCAGAGCCTTAAGATTTTTTTCTTCAAACAATGAATTAAGCAGTGTCCGGCTGACTTTTTGTGAAGCCAGTATTTTAATCTATTATGATTTACTTATTTTCTTCCAATATGTGGCTTATTGGCACTAAACTTATTTTAAACAGGAACTGGAACATGAATTTAGATTAGATCTACTCTGGCAACTTTATCTTCCACAATAAATGTATACAAATTTTAAAATTCAGCACCCTGCAATTTTCAGTGAGTGCTTAATGTAATTACACATTGTGTGGTGATAACACATTCAAGGTTTGTTGGGTTTTCTTACCGTACCACAAGCTGGCAAGATACGCAGACTAAGCATGTTAATGCTAATTGGGAGATAGCATAAATCTGAAGGAATCGGGATGTCTTCTGTTTTGCTACTTTTCTGTTGATTGGAAATTGGAAGGTGAACTTTTTTTTTTATCTTTGCTTTTACTATTCAAAAATGCCAGGCAATTCACTACTGTCTTTCCTCTGTGCTTTTTAATCCCTCAGCTATTATTCATTTAATGCCTTGTTGTTTATTTTTAATCCAATAGACTAAATCAGTTTTCTTTCTAACTGCCTTTTAAAATCAATCATAAAGGACTTTCTAATGTGCAAAACAGTTGGTTGTGATGACATAGCTACAGCACTGATGGTTTTTTAATGGAGGCGTGTGCCCTAGCACTAACAGCAGCGATCTGTTACATTTTAAATATGATAGCTTGCCCACTTGTCAGGTAAAAGTACTTAGTTATTGTCACTACATTTATTATGCTAAGGACCTGACCCTACACTTGGGGCTACACAGGTGACCCCTTTCACCTGCATAGGTTGTATTCCAGAGTTGGCGCCTAAATTAGGACTCCCAGGTGAAATACTTCCTGAGGTCCTGGTTGATTTTATTCACCCTATACTTTTCTGGGGTTTTCTTTTTCTTTTTCTTTTTTGGAGTGAAGGTATTATTAATGCAAATGAGGGACTTTTAGGCTTGCTCTGAGCCAGGCATAGTGACCTCATTCAACAATTCTGATGCGAATAAAGGGAGAAAAAAAAGCCAAAGGTCCCTTCCTAAAGTCCAGCATTTAGTGAAGTGCACTGGGATAGCCAGGAAAACACCTGGCTCTATCCGAAGAGTTAAGTGATCTAATCAGATGCTGCTGAAAGAGAAATGGTACTGTCACAAAGGTGCAGCAGCCAGCAGTAGAGGAAGTGATGACACTTAGTACATGTAGGAGATCCAGTTTCTCTTTTAGGCTAGAAAGCTGGAAGGAGGAAGCAGCCTGGCACCTGTCTGTTTTCCTCCTTTGGTGGTTTACTGGTCAGTGTGTTGTAATAGTAACTCAGTGGAACAGTTAGATGGTTGCTATTGGCTTATTGGGGCTTTGATAATTAAATGTTTGCAAGGTATAGTATACAAAATAGTATAAAGAAAGCCCTAAAATAGAGATGTATAAGGGGATGGTTGATTATATATTCTCCTTGGATGGCCTGTGGTCTCAAGGGAGTTAACAATTCAGTCAGAAGTCCCTTAAACTTAATGTGGGGATTAAGACAAATTTCTTTATTGTTCGTTTGACGTGTGCTATTTTATCTAGTTACAGGGCCAGAGAAAAAGAATGACTCTATAATTTGGTGATTAGGGCACTCAGGTGGGAAGGAGGACACCTGGATTCAAATCTCTGTTCCAGAGCAGGGATTCAAACGTGGGTCTTCTACGTGCCAAGTGAGTGCCGTACCCCCTGGCCATTAGATAAGCAGGGGGAAAGGGAGTGGGCAGTATCGGCACTACCTCCTCCTACAGAAGTTTTGTGAATGGTGCTTAAATCTTTTTATGAATCTAGCTGAAAAATCAAAAAGTTTCATTTTTGATAAATGGTTCATTTAGACATTTCTGATTTTTTTTTTTCATTTTGACTGAAACAATTTGCCGACATCAACATGCATGTGCAAAATGTTTCGGTCAACCCGAATCTGCATTTTCCAGCAAAGAAAAGGTTTGGGCCAAAAAGGTTTTGCCCAGCTCTACTGGAATGTAACACTATCGTGCAGCTTTGACAAACCAGCATAGGAGTGAATTTACACACACTCAGAATCCTCAACCCATTTGCCAGTGGCCTGTCTTACTATTCCTGCGGAACTAGTGTGAAATTCACCCTATGCGGACAGTCTCCACAATGCTTCAGGCCTAAGCCCTCAGTGAAGTGTAGTTCACAGGCCTAGCATAGGCTGTTTCCACAGAGATGAATTGCACACTTACATCATAGTTCTTGTTGGTCTTTTAAGTAAAGTTGTTCCTCTGCTTTCCTATCTCTAAACCTACTTGTAAACCAAATTCTAAAAAATGTAGTATGAACAAATGCACTTTGGGCATGAATGTAAAAAAAAAATCATGTCTCATTCTGTCCTGATGTCGGTGCACAATTCCCTTTTCATTTAGACAATGTACGCAAGAAATGAACAATCACCCTTCTCCCAGGTGCACTTTCTCCTCTTGCACTTGTGTGTGCCTCTGAGGTGTTGGCAAAACTGTTGGTTACAGATGGGCAGACTCCTTGAAAAGTTTGTGTTGTAGATTTGTTCGTTTAATATGAGCCTTTTAAAAAACCCTCTTATCTTTGACGTATCTATCGGATGCTGGTTAAATGAAATCAGGTTTTTTTTTATTAAGAACAGCAAATATCCTAGTTACTATCTATGGTCTACCGTCTATTGTCATTTTTTGGTACATTTTAATTTTAAAAGATAAGATGAATCTTTCCCTTCCAGCAGGTTGTGGGTGATGGTGGCAACTTGATGGAAGGGTGAGCCAGAGAAGACGAGAGATAGGGAGGAGCCAGAGAGAGAGAGGGTAAAATACATGGTGGGTGAGGTACATGAGGAAGCAAACACAGGGTGGGGCAACTTGAGGGAGTACAAGGCAGGGAAGCCATAGAAAATAGGTGGATTTAGAGATGGCAGGATGGGGGTAAGGAGACAAGATTTATGTACATGAAGTAATTCATATTAATCAAATAGAAAATGTGAGTTTTACATCATTGGCATAAAATCTCCAATTTTCTGGACCTACAGCCTTAACAGTTATGGAAGTTAGGATTCGTTGAAAACTGGGGTGGGGGTGGGAGGTGGAGTTTTGCAACAAATTGACTTCAAAATTTCAAAAAATTGAAAATGTCCAGTCAGCTCTAATGAAAGTGGATCACTAAATTTAAATTGGGAAATTTTAGATTAGTTAATCTGGATTTAAAAACAAAAGTGCTGAACTGGAATCCTGGATACTCTGTATTACAGCATGTAGAGTGTTATTCTAGCATTTCCTCTTACCTTGCCTTTGTAAAATGGTGCCTTCTGTTGACCTGAATTTTGTTTTAATTTTTTGATCAAATGTAAACTCTGAGAGTTCCTGGGACACAACCGCCCTCAAAGACTGAGGCAAACATCCAAATTCCTGGAGTATGGAGCCATATCCCTTCTAAGTTTTACTTTTTATGCACGACTGCTGTTGGACAACCCAATGTGTGGGAGTCAGTACAGTCCTTTGGAGTGGAGACAGAGGTTAAACAAGCTGGGTCATTCTGTTCTGGTGGAGAAGAAGCAAAGCCATTAGATTTAGAATAGTAAAAAGTTCCATTTCAAGAACAGAGGTGCCAATTTTCACAATATAAAGCACAGCAGGCAAATAAGTACCATTTGTCACCTATGAATTAAAATAGCTAAGCACAAAGGTTGCTTTCTTCAAACAAATCACAACATGACAGTTAAGTTCTATAAGAGACCAGATCCTATGTGAATGTGTGCAGTAATGATGATTAATAAAACAAGCGATATACTATTTATGCATTGTCGGTATGTAGATTCAGGAAGAATTGATACAGCTTGAATCAGTGGAGATTCTGTCTTTAGCTGAGCAAATGTCAAGAAAGTAAAACGGCATATGAACAGAGTGCAATGAACTGTAATGATCTATGCTCAGGTCAGTAACATTTGGGGGAGTGACTCCATGTACCCATTTTCTGGAGTGGCATGCTTTCATGAGATGTAATATATAGCAATGACATTTGGGCATCTTTTGCAGGATATGATGTAGCGGGCTATATGCAATGCAGTTACAACTGGAATATGACTTTTTTTTTAATGTAGTGAATGATGCTGCCATACTTCATCATGATGCTATACTAAATGCCAGAACTGTATCCATTTTACAACCATCTGATCTGCTACTCCAGTGTTGGTCAAGAGAGTGTACAGTTAATAAAATAAGTGTATGGATACGTTCTGCAGTTCCCTGGGGGATTATTTTACCTTCTGCCATAGCAGACTCAGTTTGGCTAGAAATCATTCCAACTTCCGTAAAAGTTCTGGTTCAAACATTAATTTGTCACATATTAATAGTTTCAGCTGTGTTCTCCACAAGCTGGTATGGAATCATCCTACATGTATAACCAAGAATTCCTCTAAACTACAAACAAATCATCCAATTGATTTTACCCACTTTCTGTTAACACTGGGGAAATTTATGTCCTTCTATGACCACATTCACTTTAGGCATAAAAAATCCTTTGAAGCTTAAGCTGCAGTTGCATACCAGTTATCAAGAAGGGGAAGTGTGTAAAATATATGCTGATCTTCTGTATAGCAAGCAGTTTCCTGGCATTTGTGAACGTATCCCCGTTAATAACAAGAACATAGTTCTCAAATCTATTAAACCAGTTAAAGAAGCAGCAGAGACTCACCAGCGTAGATTAAAAAGCAGGAGGTGCAAACAGCTATCAGCATGTGAGAAGACTATGGAGTTATTCAGATTCTTTTCCAGCAGAGTAGGACATCCTGACCTGTGACATACTTGATAAATGCATCCTAATCTGGTGCATCCTTAAAATATGTTCACAAAAAACAAACACATTTTAACACTCATGCAAGAAATGATCAACTTTCAATTTTCATAAAATAAAATACACTGAACCAGTACTTTTCAAACTCTTGTTTTGTTTTTTAAGTCTAACAAGGATCCTAAAGCAAATCAAAACATTTTCACCTTCTGCCATTTTGGAATGATCAGATTCCATAATTTCTGTTTGGAAATATTTGTTTTGTTTCCTTTTGTTTTTGTTTTATTACACTCACCTATATCAATCAGTTGTTCTCAAAGTTTTTTTAAATTCACCTTTGAGACCAAGCATGATAAATTTCAGCCTAACAAAACATTTTTTTGAGAAGGTTTTGAGCAACGATGTTAGAGGGGGCTAGTCGGAAATTGAAAACTTTAATATAGTTCCCACTGGGATGAGGCTATACTTCCTCCTTTCCCTCACTGTATGACTTAATATTTCTCTCTATCCAGATCTTCTTTCTACAAATTCTCTCCACCTCAGTTTAGGCTCTACTGCTCCAAATTCTGATTCATTGTTTCATTTTTCAGCCAGATTACAGGCTCCTGATTGGCAGGAAAATTCTTCAATCAGATTTGTCTAGTGCCAGAGGATTTTTTTCCCCACAATAACTTGACACAAAATTATCTGCATAGCCAGGTAAAGACGAAGGCCCTGCAAGACCTCAAAGCCCCAATCAGGTATGACTATGAGTACATCTGCTCTGCAATTAAACACCTGCAGCAGGCCTATGTCAGCTGACTTGGGCTCGCGGGGTTCGGGCTACAGGGCTGTTTAATCATGGTGTAAACGTTCGGGCTTGGGCAAAGTCTTTTAGCATTTGATATTTTGGTGCAGGTCAAGAATACATTGCTATTATTATTATCATTATTATTTTATTATTTATTTTACTTTTCTGATAAGCACTTTTCATAGCTTTTGTTTTGCTTGAGTTTTATCCGTGTTTTTCCTTTTCTTTGGTCAGCTCCCTTTCCAGCTATTGTCAATGTCATGGAGTGTACTAGATTTTAATTGTAACCCCTCCCTTCCTCACTTACCCTAAAGATCTTGAGACAACGTCACCTGAGTCCGGATCTCGCTTTTTTTTAAATGTTGCCACTATAGCCACAGATAGCTGAGGTTCAGAGTTCATCATGATCAGATTGAAATCAAATTTTAAGCTATAAATAAAAATTTGGCAGGTTTTTCCAATCATATGTAAAGAGTTATGTTTGTGTAGAAGGAAGGAACTGAATACATGACCTTACTTACTCTCTTCAGTGTTATTTGAAAATAAGGGCACAACTTCCAAGGTGTATGTAGCATAACTAATATCTGCAACACAGCAATTAAATTGCTGAAACAACATTTAAAGTTATTTAAAATGATATTTACAGTGAAAATAGTCATATTGACTAACACTTTGCAGAGCTAGAAGAAGGAAGCTCAATGTGTTTTCCTTTAAGCTACCAGGCCTTCTGCCTCATCTTGACCACGAGGTGAAATGCGGTGGGGAGGGATAGCTCAGTGGTTTGAGCATTGGCCTGCTAAACCCAGGGTTGTGAGTTCAATCCTTGAGGGGGCCATTTAGGGAACTGGGGTAAAAATCTGTCTGGGGATTGGTCCTCCTTTGAGCAGGGGGTTGGACTAGATGACCTCCTGAGGTCCCTTCCAACCCTGATATTCTATGATTTCTATGGTAGGGAAAATCCATCATCCTTGGCTTGGGGGCTTGCAGTGATGGGAAAAGGCAGAGAGAAAACACGATAGAGGGACAAGATATTGAGAGGATTTGTGGTGGGAGTGAAGGAGTGAGTGAATGGAACCTCCTCAAAAATAGCTATGCTGCGGGGCCCCAAAAATTCATCAGTACAGGCTTCTGTTCTAGACTACATCTAAATCATATTGTGGCAGATTATAGTAGTGGTTTGTATTGTATGTTATTTTTCTTTTATTCTGGTTTGCTCTTCAGCCCTTAGCTACCATACTAATTCTATCTGCTTAAGAAGGAAAATGGAACAGCCCACTTGACACTGCACAGAACATATTTCTAGCTGCAAATTCAAATACGATGATGCCAGGGTTAAAAAGCAGCTTCTTACTTTAGGAAGAGGGCTACTGTTTTATTTTGTGTTGTCCATAGAGTTATAAGAATTCTTCTTGCAGGGCTGGATGCATTGTGTTTCTCTGCCACAAACTGGAAAAGAAAATCAGTGTTTTGTAACTATGATACCCTGTTATCTTCTACAAATGATGAGCTCATCCAGACTACTCCAAGGGGTTACTTATATTTTATCAGTGGCGCCTTGTTGCACAATTTCCAGTTTCTTTCTTGAAGATACAATAGAAGATTTATGTCTGAAGGGCTGTGATGTGGTTTCCATCTAAGAGCAAAACAATTCCTTCTAAAAAATACCATATCCCCAAATGATTTCATAATTGCAAACAGTGTTGACGAGTTCTGTGGCTTAAATGAGTTTATACCATATTTGTTGTGTTTTTAGTGAATATTTTTGATGTGCTTAATAAGGAAAAATAAATAAAATCCCTCTGCCATTTTGAATTGACACAAAATAAATGTGACCCGTTAGTGATGCCTGCTAAAAGAAGTCATTTTTCTAGTTTCATTTCAGATTTGTTTCAAGTATTCGCTTTTTTTTTTTTGGTTAAATAGTTTCAGGACTGAAAACCAACCATGTTTCTCATTATCAAACTTCAGAAAGGCTTTCTTCCCTTTGTGCTTTCATGCCACTCAAGGATAAGTGAGTCTCAGAATACTGGAATTTTTTGATATATGGGTGAAATGCTCCTCTTTCATCCTCAGTGCAGATCTGTTATCTGCACTGCATGCCCCATTGCATATTTGGTACTCATCCCTTTTGCTACACTCCCATTGTTATCAGTGGAAATCTCTCATAGAGAACAGGCAAAGTGTCAGCAGTGTGGGTAGTAGACAGGAGCATTTTTAGAGTGGTCTATAGCTGTAATCCCCTGATACATAATGTCATTGTATGACTTGACTAGGATGGAAGAAATTTCTGAGTCCATGTGGCTGTGGTGTCTGAGGGGGAACACAAGCTAATAATTTGAAAGGCTGGAATGAAAATTAGGTACCATTTTCTAGTCTTGTTGCAATTACTCCATCATATAAATTCATGTGGTGCCATCTTTTGTTCTAATAGCAGTTTTTTAGCATTACCAGAATTAATATTTGAAAATTTGTAACGCTTTAGTCAGTCTATGATTTTGTCTGTTTCTATTACTTGAAAGGGTCCTTGGAAAACAATTAATTGAAAAACATCTCTGGCTACATCCTATTTTCTATATGTCATTGCCTTGTTCTTATAACTAATCCCATATGCAAGAGAACAAGATGTATATTTCTACTAGGAACATTGCCATCCTGGATCAGATCTGTGGCCTGTCTAGTTCAGGATCCTGTCTAACAATGTTTGTTCTTATGCTGAATCCTTTTTCAAAGCCTGAAAAATTGTTGGTCTCAGTACTAACTTGCAGTAGTGAGTTCCATGGGTTATTTAGTGATGGGGGGAAGGAGGGGCTGCAGGGGAAAAGTTGGATTTGGAGCCAAACTTCCCCAGTGTTCAGTTCTGGGATTTTAGGTCACCATATTATGCAGTATAGGTAGGGGCTACTGCAACTATTGGATCTGGAACTTTCACAAAAGTTCAGGAACTTTCAGATCTTGTCTTTTGCTTAAGGACCATCTCTAGTTCATTTGCCCTGTCTGCTTTGTGCCTACATGAAGCTCTAATTATCTTTCTGTGATATCGCCATTGTATGGAAATAGGAATGATGATGGAAGGTTTATGGAAATAGGAAGGATTATGATTCAGGTAGGTAATAACCTTGCACCTGCAGGGATTGGGTGTCACCAGCCCTGCAGCATCAGTGGGAGTCCTCTGCAGATGCGCTGTCACATCCCTGCTCTCTCCATCCATGGCAGCGAGGCTGCAGAGGCTTCCCTGTGCTGCTGCAGGAGCCATTCAGCAGCAGGGCAGCCTCCCCCGTGGCCAAGAGCTTGTCCCCCTCCTCTTCATCTTGTCCTCCTCCTCTCCCCCTCCTCAATCCTGGCCTGGGGGTCTGTGCTCTATTATCCAAACCTCTGCATTATCCAAATCCCTTCCTTCTCCCCTAGCAGGAGATACCTGGAGGACAAGGAAGGGATTCGGATCATAGGGGTTCAGATAAATGGGAGTGTACTGTAAATGGAGGTCGAGCAGGGGAAGAATGATGAATCAGGCTATAGGATTTAAAACATCAGTGTTAAGTGGCCTTAGGTTAAATGAGAATGAGGCAGCCTAAGACAGATTTTCAGAGCTGTCAAACATCTGCAACTTAAGTGACAGACAGTGGGAGCGGCAGGTCACCACCTTTGAAAATTAGCATGTACTATTATTATTTTATATTTATATTACAGTAAAACTCAGAGCCCCCTATTAGAACTGCGGTCCCAATTAGCTAGGCTTGGTATAAACACATTAGAAGATGTAGTTCCAGCTCTGAAGAGTTCATAATGTAGAAAATCTACATATAATTGAAGTCTCTGGGCAGCTATTTTTGAAAATTTAGCTTTTAATTCCTATATATTTCAGTTTCCTTGGCTGTATAATAAGGATAATAGGGAGGCAACATGGCCCAATAGGGAGTTAGCATAATCCATTGGATAGTGCACCAGACTGGGAGTTGGGGCATTGGGTTTTCTTCCTGGATCAATCACTGACTCACTGTGTGACTTCGGGCCTTGGGCAACTCACTTTACGCCTGTGTTCTTCACTTTCCCCATCTATAACGTACATATGTACCATTGTCCCCACCTTTGCAAAGTGCTCTGAGATCAACCAGTGAAAAGTGCAATGGAGCTGTGATGCTGTGGGGTGTTCTGAGGCTGAATTCAGTAATATTTGTAAAATGTTTTGAGATCTTTGGCTGAAAGGGGCTATTGTACACACAGTAATATTATTACATTGCTATTACAACATTACAAGATATGTGAATTCATAGAGATTCAACACGTTATTCCACTCTCAACAGGTTTTTTTTATTTATGGTACAACTCTTAAAGTGTAAGAACTCTCTTCCATAGAGAATGGGTGGAGAAGTGAAGGCTGCATGTCATGCCAGATTACGTCAAGCAGTGTCAGATTTGGACTACTGTCCTTCCTGTTGATTTCAAATACAGGGCTGCCATTGGCACCATTCAATAATGATGCCAGGAGGCCAGTCTGATTTAATGCTCACAACTCATTTTGTGCTTCCTGATGGCTTTCCAAATAATTCAATTCATATATCAGGTTGGTGACTCAACATTTGAGGGAGCTAGCCAGATCGGTTTGCTAATCTGTAGAACCACCGTTGGAATATCAGACTTCAAAATCTTGATCTGGAGCAGTTTGGTGTGAATACTTCCCTGCAGAACATTAGTCCACTGGGCTATAAAAGTCTGACATTAGATGATGAAGTGTATTGTCTGCTGGATAATAGCCACCTCTGGATGAGTCTTCAGAAGGGAAAGCAGCAGGAATGCCATTTCTCATCAGCTGGTGTCACTGCTTGGAGCCAGATGTAAGCAGCTGGGTGTGGTAGTGCAAAGTGGTCTAGGAAAGAAAGAAGAAAATGTTTAATAAGAAACATTAACTTTCTGGCTAAGCTATAGGCAAATACAGCATTCCCTTGTTTACTATAATAACTGCTGGAAGCTGCAGAAATAGATCTGACATTTTAAAATAGTATGTTTATGCTGTTTGATCAGACAGGAGATAATGTCATGGGCTTATTTTGCCATAAACACTCCGATTATACACTCAGCTTATCAGCTATTGGCAAGAATTAGGAGAACATGGAGTATCTTTTGAATATTCAAGCACTGGAGTGTTTGGAAATATGCAGTTGTCTGTAACTGTACTTGGTATATCTTAATCGTTCCTCACATTAAATGTTTTGATCTGTTACCGTGTGATAAAGTGATGATGTCAGATCTTAGAAAAGCACCTCAAGCAAGCCCGTTTGTTTTTATTTCTTTTTCAAATTCCCCCAAGCTTGTGACCCTGTGGAAAGTTTAGAAGGAGCACCAATGGCCAGAATAAAATATAAAAGAAATGGGTGTCTGAATTGCCTCCATAAAACACAGCACAGCACATACACGCAGTTGCTTCATCTATGTCCGGTGTTTTCATTGCTCCCATTACTGTAATATCTGAACCCATCCTAGCCTTTAAAATATTTACCCCTGTGTGAAGGAACATGCCTTCACACTGACAGAGAGGAGATTTACGAGCTCCTCTGGGCCTCTTCTAACCCAATCAGGTGCACCTGCAAGGCTTGTTCTGCCTGGCTGGGGGTATGTGTGGGGAGCTTAGAAGGGAAAACCTGCCACGGGAGGGAGCCTACCCTGCCTTAAACAGGCTTGCTGAGAGGGAGACAGCAACAAGCCTTGCTGCTCCTGAAGCTGTGTGACCCAGCCTCACCGCAGTATGCCCCATGAGGAAGGGCTGGAAGTAGACTAAGTCCAAAGGGCTGACCCAGGAAGACTGCCTGAGCTCCAGGTTGCCTTTACTTCTCTTTATTTTCACACAGACTCCCCTCTCGCATAAGGGAAGAAAAAGGGGAGAGGCCTTTCCTTTCATTTGTTTGCTCCAAGAACCCTCTTGGGTGTCTGCGGGGGAGGGGGCGATAGACCATATAAGGACTGGAAGTGGGGTCTGGAGGGCACTTGAGGGGTCCCCTGCCCCTCACACCCTGTGAGGTATGGCAGTGCTATTATCCCAATTTGACAGAGGGGGAACTGCTCCCAGAGAGACTAAAGGCTTGTCTACACTTTTACAGTGCGGCTGCACCAATGCCAGCTGTAGCACTTAGTGAAGATGCTACAGAAGAGCTCTCCCATCAGCGAAGGTATTCCTCCTCCCCAAGTGGCAGTAGCTATGTCGATGGGAGAAGCACTTCTGTCAGCATAGCTCTGTCTACACTGGGAGTTCGGTTAGTCTAATTGCCTCAGTAAGGGGGTGAGGATTTGCCATGCCCCTGAGTGATGTAGGTATAACAACGTAAGTTCATAGTGTAGACCAGGGCTAAGACTTGTCCAGGGTCTCCCAGGAATTGACTCCTGATCTCCCTAATCCAGGCCAGTGCTCCAACCATGGGGCCATCCTTTCTCTCCCTATTTCATACATACATATATATTATGGGGAGCAGTGATGTTTTGCAGGTGCGATTTAAGGAACCTAATTTTTGATAACTAACATTTGTACATAGGAATTGCCATTTGGGTTTAGACCTGTGCTCCAGGTCTTGTAATGGGCAATGTCCAGAATCAGAGGAATTTTATTATTTTTTTCTAAAATCTGGCCAGAAGTGTCACAATGGGAGCTTCTGGATGCTGATCTCCTTTGAAATTTTGGCCCTAACTCTCATGGATGTATATTGGCTGGTTTAGGAAGAACATTTCAGGGGAAGGAGAGCAAAGCAAGAAGAAGGGGCCAAATTCTGATCTCATTTGCACTTTTATGTGGAGTTACTCTGGATTCTCATCCATACAGATGAGAGCAGAATGAAAATGTAATCTAGCAAGCAAAAATAAAAGTATTTAAAGGAAATAATTTGCTAACAGAGGTAACTCAGCAGCCTCAAGTCCACAACTCCTGTCATCCTGCAGATGAAATTCAATGTTGATAAATGCAAAGTAATGCACATTGGAAAACATAATCCCAACTATACATATAAAATGATGGGGTCTAAATTAGCTGTTACAACTCAAGAAAGATCTTGGAGTCATTGTGGATAGTTCTCTGAAAACATCCACTCAATGTGCAGCGGCAGTCAAAAAAAGTGAACAGAATGTTGGGAATCATTAAGAAAGGGATAGATAATAAGACAAAAAATATCATATTGCCGCTATATAAATCCATGGTATGCCCACATCTTGAATACTGCATGCAGATGTGGTTGCCCCATCTCAAAAAAGATATATTGGAATTGGAAAAGGTTCAGAAAAGGGCAACAAAAATGATTAAGGGGATGGAACTGCTTCCATATGAGGAGAGATTATTAAGACTGGGACTTTTCAGCTTGGAAGAGAGACAACTAAGGGACGATATGATTGAGGTTTATAAAATCATGAGTGGTGTGCAGAAAGTAAATAAAGAAGTGTTATTTACTCCTCATAACACAAGGACTAGCGGTCACCAAATGAAATTAATAAGCAGCAGGTTTAAAACAAACAAAAGGAAGTATTTCTTCACACAATGCACAGTCAACCTTTGGAACTCCTTGCCAGAGGATGTTGTGAAGGCCAAGACTATAACAGGGTTCAAAAAAGAACTAGATAGGTCCATCAATGGCTATTAGCCAGGATGGGCAGTCATGGTGTCCCTAGCCTCTGTTTGCTAGAAGCTGGGAATGAGCGACAGGGAATAGATCACTTGATGATTACCTATTCTGTTCATTCCTTCTGGGGCACCTGGTATTGGCCACTGTTGGAAGACAGGATACTGGGCTATATGGACCTTTGGTCTGACCCAGTATGGCCGTTCTTATGTTCATTGCGTCATTCACACAGCTCCAGTATTCACTTTAAAAACAAGAAAAACCCAACCCTTTCCAGGTTGCTTTTCAAGTCAGCTGCTGCTCTTTGGGACCAGAACTGAGCGCAAAAGCAATGAATGGCAGAACCACCAGCTACCACCCAACAGCCACCTGCTACAATGTATAGTCCTGGCTGACCTTGTTCATCAGATCTGAAGTCCTGGCAAAGCGCTCACTTGAGCCCTAATGGCAAACTTCAGAAGCTGAATTGGGAGTTTAGGCAATCAAAGACCATAAGCTTACTTGATATCCTGTGGGCACTCAGAATGGAAGACAGTCTATTTCCAAGCGGTATTGCCCTGCTGAATGAACAAAAGCATCATTGTCTAAGGGAAGCCATGCGTGCATCAGAAACCATCCACCTGAAAGTTAGATAACTTCTCTGACATCCCAGAGCAATTACATTGAAAAGCTATATCTCAAACATACCTACTTCTCTTAGACTATACAGAAGACTGAATTCAATCACATAAACATTGCTAGACAAATACACTCACAATGCTATTTTATTCTATTAAAATACCTTTATCCCTGCTGGTTCACACCAGTATCGTAGGATCAGCCCCGTTAGATGTAGGACATATCTAATCTGTGAACAACTCTCAATGTAATTAATAGTATGGAACACTGGTTGAACTGCTGTTCAAATGAAAGAGAGCTGGGATGATAAGCTATCTTGTGACTTGTCCAGTTTATTTAAAAAAGAAATAAATAGTGTATCAGCCCTTTGGGAATAACCACTTAGGACAGATGAGTCAAATCCAGCTGCCAATTTCAGTATTAACTATAATTTCACAATCCAAGCAATGATCTAAAATGTATCTGAAGGCTTGAAAACCTCAATTACAGTTTAAAATGGCTCTTGATAAGCATCCACGTGCTACAAATTCAAAGATGTGTTGTTCCCACCACATTTACAACCTCATTGAGGTAGAGTGGTGTTTTGTTTTTAATTGGGGGGGGGGCGGTGTTATTTATTTATTTTTGTGCTGGGTTTTTCTGGGTTGCATTAAGAAGTCTCTAGAGGGTCATTTCCAAACAATCTAATTTAGTTACTTTGTACAATAGTAGATGAAATTAGTGCAAAGTATCAGGAGTTAGATTAATGTGATTTCAGGAAATAATCCATAAAAAGCTTGCAAGGCCTTTAGCAAGTTGTAAATTGGATTTTAAGCAGAGAGCGGGAGAAGGAAAATGAAAAACCCTGATGAAAATAATCAGCCAGTAATGAGTACCACTAATATTTTAACACTTCATATTAAAATAAAACATCAGAGTAAATAGCATAAGGATTGACTCGCAATGAATTCTTTTTTTACTAGCATAAATAATTAAAATTGTTATTATAAACTTACCTAAATGCCTCATGCCTTCTTGCTGGTAGAGAACATTTAATTCATTAACTATCAAAAGAGCTGCAAATATAGCCAAAGAGGAGAAACAAAGAAGTCTGGATCAAACAATTGCCTATTCCCACCCTAGGAATGAAAACCAGTTGTCTTTTGCGAAATTAAAAAAAATTATGTTGCAGATATAGCCCAAAATTTCAAAAGTGACTAGTAATGTTTGGGGTGCTTCCAGTTTTGGATGATCAACGTGAGACACCTTAAAGGGGCTTGATTTTTGGAGGGTGGGTACTCAGCACTTTCTGTAAATCTGACAGGTTTCAGAGTAGCAGCCGTGTTAGTCTGTATCCGCAAAAAGAACAGGAGTACTTGTGGCACCTTAGAGACTAACAAATTACGAGTTTTTTCATGAAGTTGATGGATTTCCACTCCATACGGCTAAATGCAGTCTCTAAGGAGCCACAAGTACTCCTGTTCTTTCTGTAAATCTGGACTTCTCTAATGTTTCTCAAGTTGGTTACCCAAAATCACTTTTGAAAATGTTGGCAGTATTAGGGTTTAGAAATGTACGACCAGATTGTGACAGAATGGGAAATGTCTGACCCAAATAGTAACCTCCATTTTGTATTGTAGCCTCCGTTTTGTGCTATGTGCTGAATGCATCTAACCTTGTCCAAGCAGGTCTATCATGATATATTCCAGATCGCTACTCTGCTCGGGAAAGGTTCTTGATGCCTTGTTGAAGGACAATCGCTGCTCTGCAATGGCTTTTCCATCTAGGGCCATCGACTTTGATTGTCCCTCTCAACTGTTGGCCTAGCCCCTTGGAACGATGGATTTTCTATACGGGGCACAAACATGGCTGGTAGAACTGAAGCTTCTCAGCCTGGGCACATGGCAAAAGGAGATAAATTGTATTTAAGGGGAGGGTTTGCTTCTCTGAGTAGGGGAACATCATCATCTGAAATGTATAGAAGAGAGAAGACATTTGGGACTCTGTCTAACCTGAAATGTTGAGAGACTTCAGTGTCTCAAAAGGGATGAGACCACACTGGTGTGTGCATCTCAGGCCTTTTGTTATTTTGAAAGGATCTCTAACTGTAGTGCCTTTAAGAGTAAAGTTTCTGTGGTTCAGAAATTCCTTCGCTGAAGCCTGTGTTCTTTGTGTTTCTGCCATATTGTCCATGAATAGGCTAAATCAGTGCTCAGAGTGACCACAGCCTAGGTGGGACTCTGAGGTAGCATTGGGTAGGTGGAACTCTGAGGGGACGGGGGTTTGGGAGGTCAGAGGCACTGGTTTCAGGATCTAAGGCGGCTGGACTCTGAAGTCCCATATCCTAAGGAAGGGCTCACACAAGAGGCCTGATCCTGGGAGTGTGTCCTGCAGACCCAAACCTAGGAACATTGACTAGACTCTGCCTAGACTCTGTTGGCTTGGAAGCATGTGGATCCAAGACCTATTGGCTTGCAACAGACTGGTGACCATAGAGAGGAATTCTGGGCCAGGTTGTGACACAGATTACTAGGAATATTTGTTGCTTATCAGACCTAGTCTACAATTCAAAGATTCACTAGTATATCAATTTTAGTTAGCGGTGTGATTTAAAAAAAAAAGAATATTATTATTACTATTTACTGAAACAGTGTGGATGCATTATATTGGTATAAAGGTGACGTGTGTGTATACATGTGTGTGTGTGTGTATATATATATATAAAATAATCACATCTTGTTCCCCTTCCCATACAGGAATAGCTATACTAGTATAAAGCACTTTTTTACCGGTACAAGTGCATCTATACTAGGGAGTTGTACTGATTTAGCAATACTGGTATAATTAAAGCAATACAATTTTCTAGTGTAGAGAAGGCCTTAGATATTAACTGAATGGGTTCTGTGGGTGTCTGTTTACCTTTCACAAGGAGCAACTTTTGTCCAAATTACTTATTTTAGATGAAGAAGAAACAATGAAACAACTACAGATGCAAAGTCTCCATGAAATAACTCAACCCCTTTGAATATCCTGGGTGACACACATGCTGCAGAAACGGGCTCACAAAATGGCAGACAGCAGACTCCTAGCAATGAAAAGGTACTGTACACAGAAAGCAAAATCTTAATAGGTAGCTACAATAGCTACCTATATCATGATGTAATTATTAAGGCGGGGCTAAGCAAACCAGTTCAGAAAAATAAGAATCAATCTACGCCTTGGGGCTAATCTTGAGCAGAACATGAACCTTTTTTTAGGTTTTATAAAAAGTTCAGAGAAGTTCCTCCCTGTCTTCCATCCATCTTAGTGGAAATCTCTCTCTAGCTAAAAGGTTGTGTTGCAATTTCTGCTGGTCTATGGCCATCTTCAAACCTTACAAACTGAGAGAAGCTTTTTTTTGTGTCTGTGGGAAAGGGAAATATACTCTGGGACACCGCTGATCTACTGAATACCCCCAAAAGCATGGAATTTGAATAGTTGCCAGAGGGAGTGCCATACTAGAAACCACCTCCCCACTACTTTATTGCTAAAGATAGGAAGACTGTAGGAGAACAGATTGAGTAGATCAGAGAATAGGGTAGAATCTGATGAACTTGGGAGGACTGAACAGTGGAGATGGGAAATCTCAAAATGTCCAAATATATTGGGGGTAACAACTTGAACTGAATGTTGTGATAGCGGTGATTAGCAACTGGCTGCATGTGGTAGGGCAGCACAAAATTGCATTGCAGGTCTAGCTAGAAATGCTAAGGTGGGCTCCGCTTGCAAGATTTCCATCATAGTTTTGCACACTCAGGAGGTTTGGCTAGTTGGGGGGAGGGGTAGCTCAGTGGTTTGAGCATTGGTCTGCTAAACCCAGGGTTGTGAGTTCAATCCTTGACGGGGCCACTTAGGGATCTGGGGCAAAATCAGTACTTGGTCCTGCTAGTGAAGGCAGGGGGCTGGACTTGATGACCTTGCAAGGTCCCTTCCAGTTCTATGAGATAGGTATAGCTCCATATATTATATTATCATGGATAAGCTTATGAACGTTTGGGTACTTACCCACATGCTCAGCCCTTTTTTCCCCCTTTCCTCATTTTATTCCAGAATTGTTAGCTTCTCTAGAAACTTTTTTTGGAGGTAATAGTTTAGCCTTCAGAAAAGCTGTTAGATTACAAATCATAAGAAGATCTCTAATTAAATCCTCCAGTTTAGATTTAATATAAATGTGGGATTTGGTTATAATTTGAAACGGCAGAGGTTTATGTAAGACAAAAACAAGCTTCGTGCTCATTTTAAATTACCAAAAAAAAATCAACTTTAAGACATTTTGCTTTTTAAAAAATATGTTCCCCCAAAAACACAATCTGCAGAGCATATTTTTAGATTGAAGCAGGTGGAAAATGTAATCTGCAAATAAGAGAAAACATGGAAAACACTGAAGCCACAAATCCATTAGCAATGATAGCTGGCATATTTTGTGATTTCCCTTATTTTCTGTGAGGAATAACATTTCCTTCTCATTTTTCGTGCAAAAGTGAGGATCCCCAGGATCTAGTGGAGATGAATAAGTGCTGATGGACTTTTGTAGAATATTATACATCCCATATTGGCCATGCAGAATAGGGGGGGTAGAGAACTTCTGCCCATGTAGTTTATATGGAACTGGAATTTAGTAGCACAGCATTTTTAAAATGCAATAAAATATAGCACAGAGAACAGTCAGGGGATTTGCATTATGTGGAGTGCTTCAGCTTAAAAAAAAAGATGCTGCCATATTGTGCTCTAATGCCCAAAATGCAGTGGTAACAGTGTTGTAAGGTTTGGTATTTTGGACTGTTAAAGGACTACTTTTTTAACCCCTCCAAACTTTTAAATCCAGATTGGATGTTTTTCTAAAAGATATGCTCTAAATTAAAATAGGAATAATTATGGGGGAGCTCTATGGCCTGGGTTATGCAGAAGGTCAGACTAGATGCTCTCAGTGGTCCCTTCTGGTCTTAGAATCTATCAACTGACCATGCCACCTATATTACTCCTGGGGGAATTCTGCACAATTTTTTTTAAAAAATTCTGTGCACAATATTTTAAAATTCTGCATATTTTATTTGCCAAAATAACACAATATAATCATGCCAGTTTCAATTATTTTGGTAATTTGTTTCAAAATACCTGTCAGCAAGCATGTCTGTAACAAAACAGACAACAACAAAAAATTCAGGAAATGTTTTTTGACAAATAGATTCCTTACGAAGCATATTAATACAGAACTTTGAGTAATAATTCATTTAAACTACAATACAGAAACATATTTCCTGCAAAGGCTTGGGGGAGTCAGGGATAACAGAGGAACTGAGGGAGAGGGAAGTAATTGCTGGGAAAGAGCCTGGGTGTGAACTTGGAGGGTTGTTGGGAGTGTGTGGGAGAAGTATGGAACATGGGTTTTTTGGGGGGAGGGGAAGGATTGTTAGGGAGCCTCCGCCATGCAGACCCTGGCTGACCCCTCTCTCATTCAATCAGGCACATCTGCCCCTGTCCCCATGTGTCCCTTTACCCCCATCCCCATGTGTCCCTGCACCACCACTCCCATTCACCCCCGTGCCAGTCTGTCACCCCCCATGTGCCCCACACTTTCCCTCTATATCCCATGCCTCCTGACCTGGCCTCACATGCAGGGTGCTGTGAGGAATGCAGCCTCTTCTCTTCCCTATCCACTGCTACAGCTGATCTCTGTTCTAGTGCCACAGAAGCCCCTGGTAGGTGAAAGGCGTAACTGCAGTACTTCTCTGGCAGAATGTATTTTCTGCAGGGAAAAAAAATTCTCCATGGAACACGAATTCTGTGCCTGCGCAGTGGTGCAGAATTCCTCCCACCCCCAGAGTATTATGTAGCACAATTGAAAGGAAGTGCCTGATACAGTTCTCCTCCAAAGAAAATAGGTGACCCATCTGCCTCAAAGCTCCTTCAATTCCACAGATAAGCAACACAGACCTCTTCTCAAAGAATGAGAAGGGATTAATGAGGGTGGCTTGCCTGCTCTGCTGGTGCTTTTTGTAATTGGTGCATATGTAATTGTACACTTTGTGAAAACATTTGATGCCTACTAGGCAAGCTGATTTGAATTAAACATGAACCATCCTGAATCTTCATTCTCAACTTGAACCTAAGCCATATGAAATTCAGAGTGTGATGGGTTCGGTCACAGAGACCCCCTTGGGACTGTCACCTGATGTGCTGAGATTACCTTTGAGCCAGTTTTCCCTGCCAGCTTGGGACTCCAGAACCCTGCCTTGTTGAGCCAGAAACGCTAGCCTGCTGCAACACAGACCCAGGCCTGGTCCATGCCCCCAAGCTGCAGACTTTAACCAAAAAATGCTCAGCACCCAGATACCCAGTTCCCAATGGGATCCAAACCCCAAATAAATCCGTTTTATTCTGTATAAAGCTTATACAGGGTAAACTCATAAATTGTCCGCCCTCTATAACACTGATAGAGAGATATGCACAGCTATTTGCTCCCCCAGGTATTAATCACTTACTCTGGGTTTATCAATAAACAAAAGTGATTTTATTAAGTATAAAAAGTAGGATTTAAGTGGCCCAAGTAGTAACAGACAGAACAAAGTAAGTTATCAAGCAAAATACAACAAAACATGCAAGTCTAAACCTAATACATTACGAAACTGATTACAGGTAAATCTCGCCCTCAGAGATGTTCCAATAAGCTTCTTTCACAGACTAGACTCCTTCCTAGTTTGGGCCCAATCCTTTCCCCTGGTACAGTCCTTGTTAGTTCCAGCAGACATCTTAGGTGAAAAGCAGGGGCTTTCTCATGACTGGGACCTCCTTTGCTCTGATCCACCCCCTTTTATAGCTTTGGCACAAGGCGGGAATCCTTTGTCTCTCTGGGTCCCCACCCCTCCTTCTAAATGGAAAAGCACCAGGTTTAAGATGGATTCCAGTATCATGTGACATGTTCACATGTCCTGTGAGACCCCCTCCATTCTTCCAGAGCTGGTCCGCACATATATAGGAAGGCTTGCAGGTAAGTAAACCATTTACAACCAATTGTCCTAGTCAATGGGAGCCATCAAGATTCTAAACCACCATTAATGGCCCACACTTTGCATAAGTACAGTAGGACCTTAGAGTTATACTTCATATTCCTAGTTTCAGATACAAGAATGATACATTCTTACAAATAGGATGAACACACTCAGTAGATTATAAGCTTTGTAATGCTACCTTACAAGAGACCTTTTGCATAAAGCATATTCCAGTTACATCATATTCACACTTATAAACATATTTTTATAAAGCATATGGAGTGCAACATCACACATAGATGTTTGGTTAACTCCCCACATCCACCCTCATATCTGTACATCCTGGTTTTAGCTGGCCTGGAACTGGAAAAGGACATATTGTCATTAAGTAAGAAAAGATGTTCTCAGAGAACTTGTGGTCCAGACAAAACCAGGGAGCTTTGAAAAGTTTACAGAAAGGTGGTATAGAAATTTAAGATGGAAAATACTTACTGAGTCAGCTTTCAGAGAGTCATAGAATTGTTGGAATGGAAGAGACCTTGAGAGATCATCTAGTCCAGTCCCTTACACACATGGCAGGACTAAGTATTATTTAGACCATTCCTGATAGGGGTTTGTCTAACCTGCTCTTAAAAATCCCCAATGATGGAGATTCCACAACCTCCCTGGGCAATTTATTCCCATACTTAATTACCCTGACAGGAAGTTTTTCCTAATGTCCGATCTAAACTGCCTTTGTTGCAATTTAAGCCCATTGCTTCTTGTCCTGTCCTCAGAGGTTAAGGAGAACAATTTTTCTCCCTCGTCCTTGTAACAACCTTTTAGTTACTTGAAAACTGTTATTATGTTCCCTCTCAGTCTTCTCTTCTCCAATCTTCCCTTTTAGGTCATGTTTTCTAGACCTTTAATCATTTTTGTTGCTCTTCTCTGGACTTTGTCCAATTTCTCCACATCTTTCCTGAAATGTGGTGCCCAGAACTGGGCACAATACTCCAGTGCAGAATAGAGTAGAAGAATGACTTCTCGTGTCTTGCTTACAACACTCCTGCTAATACATCCCAGAAGGATGTTTGCTTTTATTGCAACAGTATTACACTGAGGACTCATATTTAGCTTGTGAACCACAATGACCCCCAGATCCCTTTCCGCAGTACTCCTTCCGAGGCAGTCATTTCCCATTTTGTATGTGTGCAACTGATTGTTCCTTCCTAAGTGGAGTACTTTGCATTTGTCCTTATTGAATTTCATCCTTCAGACCATTTCTCCAGTTTATTCAGATCATTTTGAATTTTAATCCTATCCTCCCAAAGCACTTGCAACCCCTCCCAGCTTGTTATCGTCCAGAAGCTAAGTGTACTCTGTATACCATTATCTAAATTATTGATTAAGATTGTGATGAGGTGGCTGCCGCACACTGGCAGAAAAGGGGTTAAAAGCAGCCCTAGGGAGGCTGCGCCGGAGGCAGCCAATTAGAAAGGGGCAGAGAGGAGCAGCCAATCATGGCCTGGCAGGTGCATATAAGAAGGGTTGCAGGGCAGAGCTGAGTCAGTAGCTGCCTGGAGCTTGAGGAGGGAAGATCAGGAGTGCTAGCACCCTAGACAAAGCAGTGCTGCCAGCAGGGATCAGGGAAGCTAGAGAGAGCTCCTGGCTAGCTGCTAAGATTGGCAGGCTGAAGCCCTGAGGTAAGGGCGAAGAAGGTGCTGGGGGGGTGCAGGGAGGTGGCCCAGGGAAATGAACTGAGGGGATGCAGAAAGTGGTGACCATCTACAGGGTCCCTGGGCCAGAATCTGAAGTAGTGGGCTGACCCAGATCTCTCCCCCCGCCCCAGCCACTGAGGAATTGCCGTTGCCACTAAAGGAAGTACCTGGACAGTGGGATGCAGTTCCTCCGGAAGAGAGGAGCACAGAGTGTGGCACAGCTGGAGGGTTGTGTCCTGAAGAGGACACTGTGGTCTTTGGAGTGACATGGGTCCAGGAGCAGAGGTGACGGCGGGTGAGACACCACCAAAAGAGGGCGCAGAGCTAATTCCCAAGACAGCCAGTAGGAGGCGCTGCAGTGGTGAGTCGCACCCCATCACAAAGATATTGAACAGATATTTCCCTTACCCTGCTAAATACTGGTGAATAGAGCTGACTAAAACTCAGAATGTCCATTCCATAGGAAATGCTGACATTTCAAAATTCCCTTGTGTCTCAAATCATAATGAAATTCAATATTTCCCAGGAAATGAAATTTCCAAAACATAAAATGATATCAAAATGATATTATAGCAGTGCTTTGTTTTGACTTCTATATTATAAAAGTTGAAGTTGAATTTTATATTACATAAAGTCAAAACAAAGCGCTTTGATAATACTTCATTGAAAATTTTGACTAAATTAATATGTTCTGGCAAAACATTTTAATATCATCGAAACAGCATTTTCTGATGGAAAACTGTTTGGAAACTTTTGATCAGCTCTACCAGTATATTCTCAAATGCCTAGGCCAGTTTTATTTCTATATATTTGAGCTCCAATCAGTGTGCCTCTTAGTTTTTCCCCCCTGGTGTTGTGTCCCTCTTGCTTAGAATATAAGCTCCTTTATGCATGCACCTGTGTAAGCTATGGATTTTGTAAAGTACACACGTATGGCTCTAGTTAATTTTCTGATATGTGAAACTGACTTTTACTGCCTTCAGTTATATTTGTGCAACCCAATTCAAGCCAGTGGAGTTGCACAGATGTAACTGAGGGCAGCATTGGGCCCATTGGGTATTTTATTTATATAGGGGGCAGCTGGGTTATTTTCTCAGATATCTCCTGTTCCTCATCTGTATTTTCTCTCCAGGGCTACAGAGTTGAGCGCTTAGTCATGCAGCCAAGTAACAAGTATATTATCTACACAAATCTGGGCATGGCCTCTCTGTAGATTGTAATCTTCTTAGGGTGGGGCTGTCCCTTACACCTGTGTGTTGTGCGTTTGTGTGCATGTGTAAGATCTAGCATCAATCCTGCTGGGGCCTCTGGCAATACAGTCATACACATTTTAAGAGAAGAGATAATATACCTCTACCCTGATATAACGTGACCCGATATAACACAAATTCGGATGTAACGCGGTAAAGCAGTGCTCTGGGGGTGCGGGGCTGCGCACTCCGGCGGATCAAAGCAAGTTCGATATAACGCGGTTTCACCTATAACGCAGTAAGATTTTTTGGCTCCCGAGGACAGCGTTATATCGGGGTAGAGGTGTATCTGCAAACTGTGAATTTCATTCCTTTGGTGGCCATTGCTCCACTTTAGGCTTTTGAAAAGTTGTGAGGTAAGTTTGCTCAATATATGGTTGTATGTTGCTCCTTTTAACCCAAGCGGCTAGTTGGAGGCCTTCTGGGTGTTCCAGTTGGGAGTTGAAACTGGTGATAGTCAGGTATTTCTTTGATGCAGTTTATTTATTTACGAAGAATGTGCAAAGTCCTATGTATCTAAGTATAGAAGGAATCAAATAGCAAGAAACAGCTTCTTTTGCTCAGAACACTTTTCAGCCTGTGCCCCTGACCCAAAAACCTCTTTAGGTTTCTTCCAGGGTGAGCCACCGTGCTTTCAGCTGCTCCTTTGGGCTGTCTTTCTGTCTGTCTGGGCTCTTCTCAGTTGCTTTGTGCTCTGTCATCCCTCTTCACACCTACCCACAGCAATGCTCAGCAAACCCCCCAGGGTGAGTTCACACTCCTTTTGTCTTACATGGGGCTTATGCTTACAGTTAGGTGTGAACTCACCCTTCAGTTAATGTATCAACCTCAATAGGTTTCACCCGCTCATAATAATATTTTTAAAGTGGGTGCTAACACACCCATGGTGCGCTGCTAATACAATCACTCTATGCAGTAATCCAATCATTCTTTTTCAGGTCAAGTGTTGTTTTACAGTGTGACTGCTATTGCTAGGGGCATGTTTAATTGCACCACAGCCACTACAGCAGCACAGCTATGGCGCTGCTGCTGTAATGCTGGGATGTAGACGCTGCCTAACTTGAGGGAAAGGGTTTTTCAGTCAATGTAGTTAACCCATCTCCAGGAAGCAGTAGCTAGATCGACAGAAGATCTAGCTGTGTCTACACTGGGAGTCAGGTCGACTTAACTACATTGCTCAGGGTGCAAAAATTGATCTTTCAGCTGAGACTGATCAGGCGATTATAAAAGCCACGCATAGGTCTGTTGGGAGGAGAGCCTTTAGGAGTAGAGTATCAGGGGGTAGCCGTGTTAGTCTGTATCTACAAAAACAACAAGGAGTCTGCTGGCACCTTAAAGACTAACAGATTTATTTGGGCATAAGCTTTCGTGGGTAAAAACCTCACTTCTTCGGATGCATCATGCATCATGCATCCGAAGAAGTGAGGTTTTTACCCACGAAAGCTTACGCCCAAATAAATCTGTTAGCCTTTAAGGTGCCACCAGACTCCTTGTTGTTTTAGGAGTAGAGAGGCTCTGGCATAAAGCCCCTGGGTCAAGCAGGGAGAGATATAGGAAGCAGATTGGCTCAGGGGGCAGGCCCTGGATCAGGTGATTCTCAGGCAAATGGCCAGTAGAGTGGGAACCTGGAGGGAATAGATAGGCCCCTACTGAAGATCCAGGTCAAAGGAAAAGACTTGGTCCGGATGTGGAATTTATGTTGAACTGTCTTATTGTTAAAGATTAAAGCTGTAGCTCTCTGAAAGGGCCAGAATCAGATGCTGTGTTTTGTGTCAGTTCTGCTAGGGCTGGGAAGACAAGTCGGCAGCCTACAGAGAGCTGTATGGGCTAGTTAGACCTAAAGCCTCTGTGCACAGGATTATTTTATAGCACCCAAAAACGTGTAAGGTGCTTCACAGAAGGCATAAGGGAACCCAAGGGATGAAATTCTATACACCAGTCAGGGATGGCCTAGGTTTACTGGCCCTGCCTCAGCGAAGGGGGCCGAACTTGATGACTTCTTGAGGTCCCTCCCAGCCTTATGATTCTAAATTCTAACCCTACTGAAGTCAATGGCAAAATTCCCTTGGACTTCAGTGAGGCCAGGATTACACCCAAGGTCTCTGCCCTTAAGGGCTCATAATACAAATTAAAAATGGACCTGCCATAACAAGTGAGGGTGGTAAACAGTAGGGAACAGATGGGTCAAGGAAGGACAAGGGTTATATCCATAGGGTTACTCAGTTTAGTTATGTGACCATCGTGGTGGTTCTATTTTTTTAAATGAAAAATAAGAAAGCTAAAGAAATAGTGGGAATTATTGTTTTTCTTAGTGTGGACATCAGGGAAGAAGTGAATATACAGGTAAGAGCTGAGTAAGGAAAGGAGAGCCACCATGATTGTGTGGTTAGGGCACTGGTGTGCTCCTTGGGGGACCTGGATTCTAACCCCAGTGCTTGCTGTGTGACCTTGGACAAATTACTTCACTTGTGTTCCTCTGTTTCTCATCCTACCGGTTGTCTATTTGGATGATAAGCTTTTTAGTCAGGGACTGTCTTCTATCTTGTGTATATACAGCACCTAGAACAATAGAGCTCTCATCTTAGTTGGGACCATGAGGCATTTGTATAAGACCACTAATAAAGAAGAATGGCTCGTGGACCAGGACAGGCAGGCATTCCAGAGAAGGCATCGTGAACAAAGGCACAGAGCTACTTGTGCAAGAAATGTATGAAAATGGATCAAGGCTGGTGTCAGTGGGAGAGTGGGTGATGTGACAAGATCTCAGATGCCTGGTTAACATTTTCAAACAGAAAACACACCAGGCATTTCTGAATGTCTTTAGCACAAAACTAGCTTTCGCTGCATATCAGCCATCTTGTTCTTTCTGGTATAACTTAGATACCAGCCTGAGATGAATAGTTTGAATCTAGTGCAGTGAAATACCCACTTTTGAAAATGTTTGTTTGTACTGGGAGGCTCCGGTTTTAAAGGAGACAGTGCAGAGAAAATCCAACTTTCTTCCTGTGCTTATGTTTTCCTATATCTCACAGAACAGCAGAGTAAACCAGGTCCGGTGTTTTATTATTTCCTCCATCATGGCTCCAGTATTAGTTCAGGAAAACCCATGGGATGGGTGAGCTGACCCTGAATGACTACAGGAGTCAAGAAAGAACTTCCCCCACATACAGCATTGCACAATTGGCCAGGTATATTATGGGGCATTTTCACCTTCCCCTGAAAAGGTCAAAGGCAGGATCCTGGATTTGGATAGAATAGTGACCCTATCTGCTCTCAGCTTCTTAAATCCCCGTGACTGATGTCAATAGCATACAGAAGCTCAGCATGGTAAGTGACATTGTACAGTGATTCCATAGTGAGCTTTGTCAGACACCATTGCACTATTAGCCCTTTTAACTTACATCAGTGAAATGAAAATGATCAATGATAACACATGGTTACACTTGAAAGTAAACACAAACAGTTCTCTGAATTTGAAACTTACTCCTGTTTATAAATTTATTACATATTAAACAAAAAGAAAGATGTTGCTGCAACATTAACATTAACAATTAAACTCTAAACATGTCAGGAAATACAAAAGTGAAGGATCTAGTAGCAATGTAAATTTGCCCATCCTGCAACCAAAACCAGTCTTATCAAGGGAAGTACAGGGCAAACTTAATAGGTGGTGCTACCAGCTTTGCTATATTTATGGAATATATTTTGTTGAATAAATGAGACTGTATTAAGCATCTAATCAGAGAAACAGAATTACTATCCTCATACAGATTCAAAAATGGTTTAAAGAATCCTTTTTCCCCCATCAAAAAAAGAAAAATCACCTTTGTGCAGAGATTAAGCATGGAGCATTTCAGTCTGAAAACTGAATGTCTTGCAATATTTATAAGTCTGGGAAAACAAAGGGTTTTCCTTTAAACTGTTTTGGAACTTTAACTCTATTGGGCTGTCTCAGAACCCCACAATAATAGCTGGCATCTAGACTGAGTGCGAGTCTAATTCTCCGGGGCTGAGTGTTAAAGGTAAAATTTTCAAAGGGGCCTAAGTGGTTTAGGAGCCCGGCTCCTGCCACTTTCAGAGGCTTAAGCTCCTAAGTCCTAAGGGACTTAGGCACATTTGAAAAATTTACCATGAGAACGGAGTGCTCCCATTGAAATCAATTGTAAAGCTACCACTGATTTTGAGGTGAGCAGGATTGAGTATACTGCTCAAGTTGCACTTCCCTTGCTTAAGGCATGAGCACAGCCTCTCGTGTGAACATGCAGTTGTATTTGCTCCAGGGCCATCTATTATCCCCTGTTACAGAAAATACCATTTATTTCAATTTCTGCAAACATAAATCAACATATTATTAGCAGCATATGATCTGGTGCTGCACAGCATGCTTGAGCACTAGAAGAACAAATCTGTTCTAAGTCTTGGAATGGCTAAATATCCCTTTCTCCCTCCCATTGTTACAAAATAGTTTAAATAAGACCTTATGCAATTGTTACAAGGTGGCTGTTTTCTCTAGTGCTGGAAAGAGCTCTGTTTCAGATTGCTGGGAAGAAAGCCTTTAAAATCTATGATTTTAGATTAACAGGAAGACAAGTATGGTGCAAAATAACCACCCAGAGTTGCCAGAAAATATGGCATTTAACAACACAGCAATCCATCTAAAATGTCAGGATTGCAGCTGCACCCCAGTTTTTAATATCACTGAATGCATCTACCACCAATGAGAGGAAAAAATACACAGGCATGAATGTTATTCATTGAGCAACACCTGTGTGCTCAACACTTACAAACACGTAGGAAGACATGATCCCTGTACAAAGAATCCTATAGGTCAAGGCCCTGAACCTGCAGTGAGCTCTATGCAGACAGATTACTGTAATAGATGAATCCCTGTCTGAGAGGTGCAAGGATGATGCATCTATTCAGACCAAGTTACATGAACAGGGCCTAAATCTGACACAGAAAATGTGTCTCAGACACATTACATACCAAGTGAGGGCCCACCCTGGATGTGATGCTGATTTCTTTCACAAAAGACTTCAGGGAAGAAGTGTTTTAGGACGAGTGGGAGGACGAGTGGTATCTGAGCAGGGGGTGGAGAGTTCTGTGAGCGGGATGACAGGGAAGAAAAAACTGATGAGGGTGGGAGAATCTGTCTTGAGTACTTATAGCATCTGAGCACCTCACAGTCTTTAATGTATTTGTCTTCACAACATCCCAGTGTGGTAGGGAAGTTGTATTAACCCCTTTTACAGATGGGGAACTGGGCACAGAGAAATTAAGTGACTTGGCCAAGGTCACGCAGGGAACCTGTAGCAGACCAGGGACTTAAACTCTGGGCTCTTGAATGCTAAGCTTGCACCCTACTCAGTGGACCATCCTTCTCCAGAAGGCCTGAAGGAAAGCAGTTAGAAGGGAGGCATAGGGGGACTAGATGCCGCTTATGGGCAAGTAGGAGGATATTAAAGCAGCAGTAGCTAGTGGAGCAGAACCTTGAAGATATGTATCTAGATTTTGGTAATTTTATATTGAGCATAAGTTATGCAGACATTCCAATTTGTTTCCAGTATGTTCAATACTGTAACTCTACATGCTTTCCTAGGAACATCCATATCCCTTAATACATAACTATGCTGAGTCTTTCTTTTTTGTCTTTTGTTTTGACTGCTTTAATATTGTGATGATGCCTAACAGATTGTTAAATGTTGCATAAGTTTTGTTGCTGTAATTATTATTAATCTGTATTCCTGTACAGCCTACAGGCCCCAGCCAAGATCAAGGTCCTATTATGCAGGGCACTGTAAAAAGCCATAGTGATAGTGGCCTAAGGAATACACACACGGATACATTTATAACAATTCATAAGTGGGCTCCGATAACCTAAATGAGATACACTTACTCAAGACAACACAAAAATATTTCAAAAGGCCTTTAATTCTGGTTAATGAAACCCACATTATTTCTCCAGTAGAACTCTCTGTATTCCAGTCCACAGATTTCTTTAATATTCACAGCAGGCTGAAGTATTCATATAATTGTTTCATTTCATTGGTTCTTCAACAAAAGAACATGAGATAGAAAAAGATCCTAGAGGGACATGTGATAAGACCAGTGGACCTGTACGGGAAAGGCTAGTACAAAAATGTCTATAGGTTTGCAGCATTTCATTCTACCTGGCTCTTTCCAAGAGGAACTGGGTATTCCCCTTCTTAAATTGGAGTTCAAGGAATATCCTCCTTATATCCGCTGCCATGACAGGTACCAACCACAGCTCAGCTGATGCAGTTCCACTACACGAGACAGGGGGAACAAGATGCCCTGAGTACAGTTTCTGCACCCTTTATTTTCTGCTGGGCTCCCTTAGGGTGACCAGATGTCCTGATTTCATAGGGATAGTCCCGATTTTTGGTTCTTTTTCTTATATAGGCTCCTATTACCACCCACCGCCTGTCCTGATTTTTCACACTTGCTGTCTGCACATTATCACACAGGGGTTTGGTAGACGGAGCAGGGGCTACTGTAGCAGTCCTGAGACGTGTGAAGGCCGCTGTTTAGAGCCTTGGGCTATGTCTGTGCTGTGACCAGGATAGAGCCTCCCATCCCAGATAGACAGACTTGTGCTAATTCTGATTAAGCTACTGTACTAAAAATAGCAGTGTGTGGTCATAGAATGACTTTGCTGCCGTCTCTAACCCTGGCAGATGTAGACTGGAAGGCCCTCTCATAGTGAGGTTATTCACCTTCTGCATAGCATGAAGTCCAACTCCATTGGGCTTCTGTTTGCTGTACACCGTGGGGGATGGAGGCAAGACACAGCAGGGGCGAGGGTGGAGAATTTGACAAAGCATGGGTCTTCTGATCCTTCCCCGCTATAGATGTGGTTCGCTAGGGCCTTGGCTGCTAAGCCAGTCATGAGGGGCAGAATGGAGCTACAGCACATCCTTGGGAGGAGAATTCTTTTCCCACTTCCTCCTGCAGAGCCCCCAACTTCCAGCCAAGATACTTGAACTGGGCAAACCTCACTGACTGGCTGAAGTAGCTAAGCCTCCAAAAAGAGCTAAGAGCCCTTGACCCAGACAATCATTATCTGTCAGGAAATGCCTGATCTGGATGTCATCATTGCTCTTGTAAACTGTGCAAATACTAAAAATGTAAAGAAAGCAATGTCACCTTTCTGTGTGCTGAAAAGTAAAAATCTTGGCTTTCCATTCCACAGTGGGAGCTTTTTCTTTGGGTAACTTGATCTTCCAACAGGGCTAATCACTCTTTTCACATAGAAGATCCTGCTAGTAGCTTTTGAGATATTTATATGTAAAGTATGTGAAGTAAAGTATATTTATATATAAAAGTATTTTGATTATGGTAAGAATTGGGCAACCTCAGCTGTAATGATTTGTAACTGTCCTACCTCGCTGTTTTCCTTGCTAAAATCTCTACCAATATACAGGAGGGAGAGTAGTCAAGAGATTAGTGCAGGGAGCAAAGGAGTCTGGATTGCTGCATTCTACTTGCAGTGGATACTTTGAGGAGCAGTCCCTAAACCCACTGAAGTTAGTGTCAGTTTAGTCACTGGGATCAGGATCTGGCCCTTTGTGCTTTACTTGGTTCATCATGTATAAAATAGGAGTACTTGTGGCACCTTAGAGACTAACAAATTAGTCTCTAAGGTGCCACAAGTACTCCTGTTCTTTTTGCGGATACAGACTAACACGGCTGCTACTCTGAAACATGTATAAAATGTGGATTAGATTATTTCCTGCTTCACAGGGGTGTTGCAAGGTTTACTGCATTCATCTTTGTAATGAAGGAACTGGGAGGAGCTGATTCTGGCTGAGTTATGGCCTCAGGTACAGCTGGTAGCTTTCAAGGCTCTCACGAACAGGTGGACAGGAACACTGTGGGATTGCTTGGTGGGATGCTTGCATTCCCTGTCCATCCTGCCACTGCAATGGTGAAGTTAATTGGTGCAGAATGCTATAGTATTTACCTTTGCTCAGAGCAAGTATAATCCCAACAGTGGTACAACATTGAAAGAAGCAGAAACAAAGAAGTCAATGAAATTGAAAGATGGCAAATTCAACATTGATAAAAAGAAATACCTTTTCACATACTGTGTAATTAGTATGTGGAACTCACTGCCACAAGATGTCATTGAGGCTAAGAACTTAGCAAGCTTCAAAGAGGTACTGGACATTTCTATGGATAACAAGAATATCCAATTACAATAGTTAATGCTAACAAAAAGAGCTTGGATGGGAGATAAACATGCCTTAAAACAATATCTAACTATCAGGGATGAGACCTTCATTGAGGGTGGGGGCAGGGAAGGCTATCCCACATCTGCTTACTGTGTGTTTGTTGCACCTTCCTCTGAAATATTTGGGGTTGGCCAGTGTTGGAGAAAGGACATTGGACTGGGTAGACCATGGGTCCAGTACGGCAAATCCTATGTGTCTAAGTTATGTGCATGATGACAAATATTTTACAGGCATGCAAGAGGGTTGCAATGCCAACATGTAGTCACATAGAAATAGCTAATATGTGGCTTTTAATTTGCCTTAGAAATGTGGGAGAAAGGGCCAATTATTGGTCAGGATCTCACCAAAATAAAGATTTATTTCTGATAGCTCAGCTCTGCTACTAAAATAATAACATTAATGAGAGTCACAAACCGAACCTTTGTAAAAACACAAACTGCCATCATATTGACTCAGCTTTGAGCTTTTTCTATTGCATTCTGCAAACACAAAAAAAGCAGTGTATGGCAGTGGCACAAAGTCCTATAATCTGTAATGTAAATAAGCAGTATGAAAATTGCTATCTGGCTACTGAAATAAGAAGGGCACAGGGATGAAACATGGCAATCAGGACAAAACAATGAGAATATTTAAAAGATTGAACAATGAATGATTATTGCTGTTTGAGTGATAGAATAATCTATGCCGCAAGAAAGTGCATCACTCAACTCTTATTCTTTCATTCTTCATTTTTTTTGACATGCCAAAATGTGCTTGTCCAACGGACTCTAAACACACACAGAAAAATAGAAAATAATACATAACACATCACTATTGTAATGGGCTTCCCGTCCCCCATTAGCAGGGCTGCAGGTGGGTGTGGTTTGAGGGAGAGGCTGGGGAATCAAAACAAAGTGTTCTTGGGGCAAGGAAGCAGTCTGTGTGTGAGGTGAGGGCTCTGGCCCCATTATTATAATCATTATCTTTTGTAGTGCAGTAGCACCTTGGAGCTCTATCCATGGACTCAGGATCCCATTGTGTCAGGTGCTGTACAAACACAAACCAAAAAGACAGAGAGAGATTAAAGTTGGATTCGAAGACAATGTGGTCTAGCCTCATTCCTTCCGATACCTCTGATATGATTATTTTTATCAAATGGACTCGTTGCCCAACGTCCACTTCCAAACTCCCTCAAGCACAAGTCTAAATAAGCAGATGGACCTTCAGCGAAATGTGTAAGGCCAGTGCTCTGGGTCTGACAGGCAAACGAGAGCACAGCTGTTCACACCACTTATGCCCTGCTTGGGGCTGCGTAGGGGGATGGATGGATGGAAAGGCTGTACAAGGTTGCTGCACTTTGTGTGTGTGAATACCATGGAAAGGGTGCAGGCACTGGACCCACAAAGTTGGGGTGGTAGTCTGAAATGGGGGCAGCTTAGAGGATCCAGATTTATAAACCTCTTACAAGTGCCCTGGTGTGTCTAGCTCTTTATACACCAGAAATTTTATGGCGAAACCACAGGAGCACAGATGAGTCACAGAAAATCCTATGTACTAACTATACACAAACCTGTAATACCTAGCTAATGCCTAGCTACATACAAACTGCTGCTCTGGCTTGTTTCTGGTAGCTTCAAAAACACAGAACACAGTGAGCACCACTTACAACCTATTTAAAGGAATACTTCTCTTTTCCTATATATTACAGGCCCCTGAGCCAGGTCTCCTTTATTCCCTAGCTGCCGGAAAAGGCTGTGGACAACTGGCACAAGCATTGCTTCAAGTTGTTCTGAGGCAGTGTAAGACTGGGGAAGCACAAAGGTGTGTTTACATGACATCTGAGCTGTACTTATACCCTTCACTCCTTGGCTGCAGCTCAGGATTTGATCCTTGGTGTGTAATTTAAAAAAGCAAAGATAATGCAACTAAATGATATTAACCAGGTTGACAGTTTCTTTCATTTGTATATGTGTGTATGAATCAAAATCCCCAGTTTCAAACCACTACTCTCTTCACAAAATGGTGGCAGCTTCCATATCTGGACTCTGGGTCCAGACTTAGCAAGTTCAAGGCCATCTCTAGTTTGAGATATTGGTTAATGTTGAAGATCATACAGGATTAGTGAATGAACAGTAGCATATTTTGTAAGAATAATGAAATCTCTCACCATGAGACCTCAATAAAGCATGTTGTTGTTAAATCTTTGCTGACAGCTGTTTTTATGTGTGAATTATAAGGTGTGTGGATAGGCGAAGGGCAGATTAATGAGGTTCTGCTGTGTTGAAATGGAGCTGTGGTGGGATATGAATTAAGAAATGTGGTGTCATTTAGTATTTTGTATTCAAGAAATTATGTTTTTCCAGCAGCTTCCAGTGGGAGCAAGGAAGGCTACTGAGAGGGCATCACTAGGGGTTGTTTTTGTGTAGCCCATATATTTGCCTATCAGTTTTATTTGCATTAACCATAGAAAAGACTGAATCAACTGAATAGCTACTTTGGGGAACATGTAAATCTAAAAAAAAATTCATAAGTATGAAGCTCTGAATGGGCCACTACCCATTTTAAATTGCTTCACAAACATCACGTACAAGTAAACCTGCTTAGTTCCATTTCTTTGGCATGGAAGAGCTCCATTATTTGTTCTTACCATGGAGCATCACCCTTTTTCCATTAATTACTCAACCTCAATGCTGCATGGCATTATTATGGAGTGGGAAGAAATGCCTCGCAGGTGATTCGCCCCCTTCCTTAGCTGTCATTGTGATACATTGCATTAGACGGCTTTTAAGTGATGGAAGACCTTGTGAGATAAAGAGCATCTGTCGGTGAGAGATTTTATGCATCACGTAAACTATTGAGGAAAATTGTCTTTTGAAATTATTATAAAGGTTTAGTAATAAATGACTGATGCTGCTGAACACTTGTGCATAGCTTGGAGGTAGTTTTCCAGGTTGGGTGCCTCTCTCTGTCTCCTCCTCCAGCCTATTCCTGACTGCCTGGATATAGTTTCTGAAACTGGCTTAGGCCATGGTATCTCCTAGCCGCTGCTGCCTGTATTTTGATGGCTCTGAACTCTCAGCTTTCTTCCCCCAACACAATGACACCTCAGGTCCAGTTCTTCAACAACATTCAGCTTCCATAATTGGGGCCAGAATTTCAAAAGCGCTCTGCATCCAGCAGCTGCCACTGAGGTACCTTAATGAGAGCAGAGTTCTTTTGAAAATCTGGCCATAGGTTATTCTGTAATAGTAGGGGCCAGATTCTTCTGTAACACCAGTGGAATTTGGCCTTAGAACTTTCTTATACTCTCTATTCACTTCTTTGCCCTGTCAGTCCATCTTACCATGACAGGTAAAGTTATCCTATTTTTTTTTTGTTAGCCTAAATGGCCTCAATCTCTTTTCTTGCCACTTCACTTCTCTGAGGCTCCTGTTTGGGTTATTGTTCAGGTCTTTTAGGCCTCTTCTGGCCCAGTGTCCATGCCACAAGCAGTCTCTGGCACCATTTTAATAGTTGTATAGGCCAGGTAGGTTGGATGAAATGAAGCAAAGACAGCAGTGTAACTGAAGTGTCTCACTGCACATTTCAATTTACTTGCTTTGATATATATCGTGGAGCAACCATAAATATATAGGAGAAACAGGGCATTAACTGTGGTATTGAAAAAATGATGTGGATGCTGCTGGAGAAGAAAAGGGAGCAGAACCTTTTCCTTCTAAGCAGATCCTGTAAATATATCTCTTTGCAGACTAAGAAAAGTTTTCCCTAATCATATTATACACAGTTCCTCACATACAGTAATAGTTTATGCAGAAGTGTGCCCCTTCTGACTAACCTGACATTTTCTTTGCATGCACATAAGCAATTTCACAGTATTTAATTTAACAGAGTAACATTTTTAAGGGCTCCTGGGTTGTTTTATATGTGTCTGATTGTTTGGTTTGGCACACAGATGATCCAAGGGGCCAAGGGACAGCACAGAGAGGATTGGAGGAGTCGATGAAAGCTCACTCATCCTTCACAAATGTCTCGTACATGCTGATGTGTGACCTCCAATCATACATAGGTTTTTTTCCCACTGAATACTTAACATTTTATGTCTGTAATTTAACTTTGCTTAGAATGATATTGGTGAGCATGAATAGGTGTGTGTGTGTGCGTGCCTGTGGATGGAAGGGGTTGGTGGGAACGTAGAGTGTATGTATGAGTGAGTGAATGTCTAGGGAAATTGCTTGGCGGTGAGGAACAGCTGAGTAATTCACTTAACAAACTTTCAGGTCACTGTTAAAATAATCTGGCATCTGGTCTAGCTTTTGCACTGGATTTCTAGGGAACAGCTGCTACCTCTTTTTGTTCAGTTAAGTGTTTTCTCCCCCATTTTCAACTGAATACTGTTGAGTACCCATTTTGTGTTTGCTCCTGGGATTTGTTGTAAACTTTTCCCCCATGTAGATGTGATAGTGCTTTATGGTCAATGCCATGCAGATTTAAATTACCATTCAACACTTACATGAATAAGAATGTAGTGCAAGGGGCAATATATGGGTAAGAGTTAATTAGGGTAGGGCATAACACACTTTTTTTTGTCCCCCTTTAGTTCTATAAGCCTTCTGCCAGGTGGAGTCGGCAGCAACCAGGGCCGGGTTCCTTTTTGACAATGCAACACAGAACCGGCTCAAGCCCCCACCCAGTAACTTGGGAAAATTACACATCACCCCTGGGTGCCTCTGAGAGGCAATACTTCCCCTGTTGTAAGCACAGAGTCTGAGTGTAGAAAAGAAACTTTTAATAAAAGGAGGGAAGTAACCCAGCATTAATTTGGGAAAACGCCGCAAGCAGGCTTAATAAACATAAAACAATGAGCAAAATACCCACCCCCCCAGAGTATGTTGGGCCATGTCATTTGCCTCAGGTTCTTGAGTCCAACAACCAAAAGTTCCTTTAATGTGCTCCTCCCTTCTTCCTCCCCTCCCCCCCCCCACTCACAGTGGTTGTCCTTGGTCAGTGAAGACTCAGAGTTCAGAGGTGCATCTGCATGAGTTCAACTCCTGCCCGGGGGGGAGGGGATGCACCTTGCTCGCTCTGCTGTCTAGGTGCTTGCTCTGGCATAAACCGCCCTGCCAGCCAGCCAACTGCTACTTCACTCTGCCGGCTTTGTTGGCTGCTCCACCCTGGTCTGCCCTGCTGGCCGCTCCACTCAGTTGGCCGCCCTGCCAGCTGTCACCGATGCACACTGTCACGTTCTGTTGCCACCTGCCTCTCTACTGTGACCTCTGTGGGTTGGTCTCTTGAGGTTGTACCCAGCTCTCAGTGATTTTCAGCTCTTAGGGCACATCTACACTGGCAAAGTTACAGCGCTCGCAGTTACAGCGCTGTTCAGGGAGTGCAGAAGGAAAACCACTGTTGTGTGTTCACACTGACAGCTTCCCTAATTGTGGAAGGGTGATAGATGGCCCGCATATTCCAATTCTGGCGTTAGACCACTTAGCCACCGAGTACATTAATCGCAAGGGATATTTCTCAATGGTTCTCCAGGCGCTTGTTGATCACCTTGGGCGTTTCCCAGACATTAACTCAGGCTGGTCCGGAAAGGTGCACGACGCACATATCTTTCGGAACACTGGCCTGTTCAAGAAGCTGCAAGCAGGGACTTTCTTCTCAGACCAGAAGATCATCATAGGGGAAGTTGAAATGCCCATTGTAATCCTGGGAGACCCCGCCTACCCCTTAATGCCGTGGCTTATGAAGCCATACACGGGGCAACTTGACAGCAGCAAGAAGCAGTTCAACAACAGGCTGAGCAAGTGCAGAATCATTGTTGAGTGTGAGTTTGGCCATTTAAAAGCCCGCTGACAATGCCTGTATGGGAAGCTGGACATGGCAGATGACAATATTCCTATGCTTATAGCCACGTGCTGTATGCGCCATAATATTTGTGAAGGGAAGGGTGAAAGCTTCATTCAGGGCTGGACTGCAGCGGCTCAGCACCTGGAGGCTGAGTTTGAACAGCTAGAGACCAGGGCTATTATAGAGGCACAACGCAGGGCCATAAGGATCAGGGATGCCTTGAGGCAGCAATTTGAAGCTGAAAGCCACTAATATTTGTTGCTATGCTTGGGATTGCAGTGCTTGTAATGCTAGGAGGTGATTGGTGCACATGATGCAAGAAGGGGCCTTAACATAATTGTATGTTGCTTTGCAGTGCTCTTTTTGCTTTCACTTAATAGAATAAAGATTGCTTTTAAGCAAATACAATTCTTTTATTAAAAGACAACAACCGGAGGAGAGAGTCAAATGAAAAAATTCATCAGCAGGGAGGTGGATGAGGGAAGGGAAGGTATCAAGAGGAGGAGGCGTCCCAGGACGGCTACAGATTTGTGTATGTCCAGGGATCATACCCAACCTTCTCCTTTGGAGTACAATGCAGTGGGTGATGTACTTCAGCAGGGCCAAACTGCAGAGGGATGGATATTGAGTGCAGTGGATAGTGGGAGTCCACAGTGCTAGACTGTGAGGATGGAGGAGTGGAATGCTGCGGGTAGAGAGCGGAGCCAGGAGGTTGATAGCGGTGTGTTGGCGGTATGTGTGGGGTGCATGGGAAAGAGTTTTGCAGCTGCAGGGGAGGTCGGGTGTGGAGCTGCTCAGTTTGAAGAGCTAGTATCGCCTGGAGCATGTCCACTTGGCGCTCCATAATGTTTAAGAGCTGCACCATGGCTTCTTTCTGGTGTGCCACGTTCTCCTTTCGGTCCCTCTTCTCACTGTCCCGCCACTCCTTCAATTCCTGTTTCTCGGTGGTGGAGTGCATCATAACCTCATGGAGAAAGTCCTCCTTAGTTCTTCTTGGCCTCTTTCTAATTCTGTGCAGCTGTTCTGCCGCTGATAAAGAGGAAGGCTGGGCTCCCAAGGTCATCTCTGAAGTTTAAATGCAACATTTTACAGAAGCAGTATTGTTTGCAACACAGACAACACTGTTTCAGTGATTTAAAACACAGCCAGTACCCTCACACCTGTCACTAACTGGCTGACCCCAGGCAAGCACACATGAGCCACAAGATCCCCAAAATGGTGACTAGCGACAGGAGCAGGGTAAATCTCTCTTCCTGGACCCTGCTGTACACTGGGCACGTGGGCTCTTGGTGAGAGCTAGCACTGTAGGGGGGCCTGATAATCATTCCTGTCCCCACACTTTCCACAGGAGGTGATCATTATGGAAGATATCTCGCTGCTGAGGGTGAGCAGGGAATCAAGGGAGAGTTTTGTCCAAGCCTGCGGCTTCCACCCTGGCCCCTATGCAGCTCATCTGTGTGCAGCAATGGTCCTCCCCTCCCCCCGTGACGGCAAAGTGGCATGGGAAAGTTACCGTTAATGGGGCAAGAAACAAAGCAGCTCTGCCGAAGGATTGCTTAGTATCTCCACAAGAGTTTCCTGGGGATTTCTGAGGGAGATTCCCATGAAGTGAGGGAGTCAATCAACAGCCTGTTCCGCCGCTCAGACTAGGCATGCGGTGGGAGACAAGCCTGCTTTCTGCAACCTTCCTGCCCCCAACAACTCACTTCAGCAATTCCCAAAATCAGATCCACTTACCAGGGGCCTCCTCTCCTGTTTGCGCTTTGCCAAGATCCAACTGCTGTGACTGGCGAGGCTCTTCTGGGGTAGAAAAGAGTTCCTGGCTGCATACATCTCTGGCCTCCGAGTCATCCTCTGCCTCTGGGTCCCGCTCCCACTCTTTATCTAAGATTTCCTACTCCTGGCTCGGTCCACTCTCGACTGGCACATGAGCCAATGAAGTATCCACAGGGGCCTTCACAGTGGAGGTGGGGTCACTGGCAAGTATTGCGTCCAGGTCTTTGTAGAACCGGCAGCTCATGGGCGCAGCACTGGAGCGGCGGTTTGCCTCCCTCGCCTTGTGGTAGTCGTTCCGCAGCTCCTTCACTTTTACCCTACACTGCAGTGTGTCCTGATCATGGCCCCTTTCTATCATGCATCATGAAATCTGTCCGTAGGTATCTGAATTCCTATGGCTGGAGCGCAGCTGGGACTGCACAGCCTCTCTCCCCAAATGCCAACAAGGTCCAGAAGCTTGGCATTGCTCCAAGCGGGGGATCGCTTGGTGTGTGGAGCAGGCATGGCCACCTGGAAAGATATGCTGAGACCACTGCACGCATCACCGAGCAAACAGGAAGGGGACTTTCAAATTTGCAAAGGAATGTATGGGGTGGGGATGACGGTTGGTCACCTGTGGGCAGGGCAGTAGAGTTCAAACCGATGACCAGAGAGGTGAGAACAGGTATTGTGGGACATCTCCTGGAGGTCAATCGCAGCCCTGTAATCACCATGGTGCCTACACTGGCACTGCAGCGCTGTAGCCCCAGCGCAGAAAGCTGTACGTGTCTCGTTGGGGTGGTTTTTTTAGAGCGCTACAACTGCGCAGTTTCTGCGCATTAAGTGGTTGGCAGTGTGTACATCTCGGGAGTTACAGCGCAGAAAGCTGCTTTACTGCACAGAAACTTGCCAGTGTAGACAAGGCCTTAGATGGTGAGTCTCACTGCTGAAGCACGCTGGGCAGAAATGCTGCCCCCCAACAGATTATTTCAGCTCTAGTGATCACTTAACAAAACAAAAAAACTCCAAATGGAGCCTTAATTAGCTCTATCTTTGAACATTGGGGAGGGACAGGTTAAACAATGTGTTGGACTCTTAGCTCAAAGACCACACCTCCAGGCAGGAATATCTGTCCCCAGCCCCTCTCACTCTTCACTGGAGTCTGGCATCGGTCCGAGCCTCCTGCTTAGCGAGTTCAGTTGCGGGTGACCCCCCTCAATCAGGACAGGCTAAGTACAGTTCTGCTGCCCTTTACTCATACAATAAGAATAACAACATTTCATTACCGCAGTTCCCTGCAGTCAATACTATAATGATTTGTAACCCAACACCAGCGAAAGTTGATCACTTGGGGAACACAGCTCTGTCTGCTCATACCTAGGCAGAGTGGGTGTATTCATGTACATACAGTCTGGTCCTGAAGCCTTTTCCCCCTCCCCAGCTCATCACTAGCTATCAGGGAAGAGCTCATTCAGACCCTGCTTACAGTTCTAAAGCTTAACCTGAATTCACTCTAACAAGGCAAGAAACTCCACCCCAAGTTTAAACTGATCCTTTTCGGAGGTTCAAACTGATTTGTTTAATGTTCTTTTAAATATTATTTTCCATTGTCTCACTTCAGGGTCACAAGTCATTGAACCCTGTCTTTGGTGGAGAAGAGATTAAACGAAGCAGATGCATTAGAAAAGGAGAGATTGCCTGACACAGTTCACCATTTAGGTGCCAATCCAAGGCTGTTCTCACATTATTTCTGGTCTGACTGAAAGCAGAAAGCACTGGAAATCTCTCAGGAAAGCTGTTGCTGTTTTCCTCATACGATTTCCTGTCTGCAGCAATAAAATGACTCCTTATCTACTCCATCACTCTTTTCCAGTCCACCTTCAGGTTTTCTGACCCTTCATAACCTGCACATGCCACAGATTCTCCTAGAACATTATTAATTCCTTTTATTGAACAGGAAACATCCATTCCATCTGTAAGCCTACAGATCTGCTTTACTGGTGCTTGCATGATAAGACACGCATAATTTGTGGTATCTAGAAGCAGTGCAGCCATCACAAGGGCCAAGAGCCTGCCAGAACTAAGTAACCTTGTTAATTCTACAAAACTCCAACGAGAGCATGTTGTCCTCTCTGTCTTCATACTCCTCCACATTTTAAGACCTTAGTAGACATACACCATACACAATGCTAATCAGGCATTAAAGGCACAAGCCAACAGTCATATACTTTTAATATGAATAAAGCTTTGAATCAGCATGACTCATTAGTCAAGCGTGATTATTAGCTCGTGGAATAGCTTTCTTAGTGAAGTATAGAAACCCCCATTTTGGAGCCATTTAGAGATCCCTGGAGACATTTAAAATTAGACCGGACAAAGCACTAGAAAGTGTACTGTAGAGAACAATCCCACATTGGCATAGGTTTTTGGACTAGATGACCTAATAAGTCTTTTCTGCCTCTAATTTCTATGATTTTATGACTGGAAATAACTTTGAACATAAGAGGATTTAGATGACAGGCCTGGGCGTGCATTATTTACTGCCTAACTTACAATAATTGCTGTATTATGGGGTGCGGGAGAAGTGGTGGTGGGTGGAGGATTGTGCTGGTAAGTGAAAAGAGGAGATCATGGAATTAGGCAGCAGTGGTAGAGCTGGAATAATAAGCACAGTTCTGGCTGGAAAGGGTGTCTTTCTAATTAGTAAGAGCCCTGACTACAGTAAGTACCTTAAAGGTGTTTTACGTTTGTTTCCTACTTTGTTGTTTTCTTTCCAAATGCTGGGTTTCAGTTTGAAGGTGTCTCTCTCTGAACAGGAGCATCATTTTTACTTACATTGGGACAATGCCTTAGGGCCAGATCCTGGGAGGGTGCTGAGCTCCTGCAACTCCCAATCACATATTTTCCATACTCAGGAGAGATTGGCTGCTAAAGGGAGACTGCTGTGCCAAAAATGTGACCTACTGCATGTGTTTTAGACAACACAGCATCCGGACAGAATAGTTTCTTCCACTGTGGTTGCCTACTCCTGTCTTCTGAGCCATCCTTGACATTTACAAGAACCTTGCTCTTGGAGGCACTCAGGGGATGGGTTTTTGTAAGTGCCTCTTTACCTTGCATAGAAGAGCAAGGAAGACAGACATAACGGGGAAAAGCTGTGCATAGCACATGTGCATGTGTGATCACAGATAAGACCTGTTCTCTGATTTTTTGTTGTATGGTCATAACCCATTACACAGCTTACTTCATCAAATAGTATCCACGCTCCAGTCCTCACTTAAGGAATAATTTATTTATTTTTAAAAGCGACATTATTAACCAGATACTGGGAGCTGATTATTGTGACTTTTAAGGGAGGTTACATTTTTGGCTTCCTGACTTTTATGTTGTCCCTTTAAATGTCCCTTTAGATTCAAGATGCATTTTTTATGTGTGTTCGGACATGGGAAACTTTGTAATAGTTAAACAGCAAAAGAAGCTTTTTGGTTTCCTTTGCAGACATATATTTTGAGAAAAACCATGACGTAAAAATCTTGAAAACATAGCAGGATTGAGTTATGCTAATACCCCCATACTCTAGAACCATGTGAAGGGGGAGGGTCCCAGAACTCAGGCTTCAGATTGAGCCCAGTAGTTTACACTGCAATTAAACATCCCTTAGCTTGAGCCCCAGGAATCTGAGTCAGCTGGCATGGGCCAGCTGTGGGTTTTTAATTGCAGTGTACACGTACCCTATGTCTCTTGATTCAGAGTCCCATCCTTGAAATCACAAGACAACATTCCCTCCCTATACAACAAAAATAAATGGGGATAGAAAGGAAATGGGGGGAGGGTTTAATTGCAGTATAGACATACCCCTAAAGTCTAGTCCCAACTCTGCCACTAATTTCATTTGCAAGTTTGGGTAAATCACTTAACTTTTCCCTTCCTCAGTTTCTTGATCTATAAATTGTGGATAATGCCTATCTCATCAAAGTGATGTGAGGCGTGCTTAATGTCTATAAAGTGCTTTGAGATCCTCAGGTGAAAGGTGGAGTAGAAGAATAAATAACTTTTAATACAAGTCTCACTTGAATAGATGTGTTAGCCTATTCCTGGAATTTACAGAAATGCTGGATTTTCCATATGTTGCAATTTGATTGAACATCCTTCTCTTTAGCTTCACTGGCCCGTTCTGAAAGAGGAGAACAAAGAATCAATTGAAATATGTAATACTGGAAAGTTTAACATACTACATCACTTAACTACAGTCTACAGGATATTTAAAGTGTGGTTCCACTCTGAAATTGGCACGCTGCAGCAATACCTATCTGGAGCATTAAAGCTGCTTGATGCCACATTTCACTCTATAGAAATAGCATTGTGAGGGTCTATATTTCTCTCTCAGTGATTTCCATATCAAATCTGCTCCATTTACAAACAAAATGTGTTTTTTCTAGTTTCAGCTCTGCCAACTCAGCTTGGGTTCAATGGGTATGTCCACACTGCAATGGGACATCCGTGGCTGGCCTGTACCAGCTGACTTGGGCTTGTGGGGCTCAGGGTAAGGGGCTGTTTAATTGCAGTGTAGATGTTGACCCTCCCACCACACAGGGTCTTAGAGCCTGGGCTCCAGCCTGCACCCAAATATCTAGACTGCAGTTAAACATCCCTTTAGCTCAAGCCCTGCATGCCCAAGTCAGTTGTCATGGGCCAGCTGCAGATGTCTAATTGCAGTGTGGACATACCCATTGAACCCAAGCTGAGTTGGCAGAGCTGAAACTAGAAAAAACACAAACTTGAGTTGTCTCCATTACTGCATCGTCACCAGTAATAAAGGTCCTGAAAATTAGATTAGTCCCTCAGTCCCACCTTTGAAAAATCATTGTCTTCAAATGATGTCCTCAGTCCTATTGCCTTCACTGGGTTTGCATGTGAGTAACTGATTGGAACTTAGTAAACAAGTCTGTTGATCGTGCACAAGATGAAAGTTGGGTTAAAAATCCCTCTTTTTAGCAAACCCCATTCCTCCCAGAGATCGTTCGGGGCCAATGCAAGTGGAAGAAATGCATGTTTGGAGTACAGATGACACATTTCCATTTGCAATAGACAGAGGCAGCGTTAACCTCTTCCTGGGGCGGTGCGGGGGTGGGGTGGGGCTGAGGTGGGCTAGACATAAAATTGGGGGGTGCTGCGCTATCCAGCCAGCAGCCGCCACTCTCCAGCCACCCAGCTTTGAAGGAAGCGCTGCTGCCAGCAGCAGGGCAGAAATAAGGGTGGCAATGCCATGCTATCCACTCCCTGTCCCCTCCCCTCTGCCCCTAAAAGAACCCCGTGTATCCTAAACACACATCCACAGTCCATCATATAGCTCAGAACCCTAGGCCCCCATAGACGCCCAGCCCCCTACACACACACCCTGCCCATATCCAGACCCTACCCTGACTCACACAGCTTCTACACCCCCTTGGGACTCTCCATAATAAACTCTCCCCCACTGCATCTGTTAGGGTGGGTACCTTTAGCCATGGCCCCGAGAGTGGAGCCAAACCCAGCTCAAAGATATCCTGGCAGGAGGCGGGGAACCCCTCCAACAATCTTCACAGAGACTCAGTGTAGCCAACTCAGAGATGCACTGAGCCTCTCTCTGCTGCCTGATTGGTGCTCCCAGTTGCCTACCACACCTCTTTTGTCTCTGATTGGTGTGCAAAGGAATGTCCCACCTTCCCCTATTGCACTTGAACCGTCCAAGTCAGCAAGACTTCCTCTTGGGAAGGGTGTTTACACGTGCATCCCCTGGTCACTGATTGGCCTGTGTGAAGAGCAGCTGGGGCTGTGATTGGACACCAGACCAGGAGCTACCCCTGCTTTGCTAGGCTGCACCAAGTTGGTGAGAGTCCTGGATCGCTTGCTATATCCTCAGGTTCTCCCCAGCCACTGTGTGTGAGGTTCAAGTAGGTTGTACGTACCAGCCCCTAGAGCCGCCGCCAGCAGCAGCGGAGAAGTAAGGGTGGCAATGCCATACTATACCATCCTTACTTCTGTGCTGCTACTAGCAGTGGTGCTGCCTTCAGAGCTGAGTGCCCAGCCAGCAGACGCCGCTCTCCGGCCACCCAGCTCTGAAGGCAGCGCCACCGCCAGCAGTAGCGAAGAAGTAAGGGTGGCAACACCATAGTGCTGGGAGGGGTGGCTATGGGGGTGGGGGGGGTCTAAGGCAAGTTTTGGAATAGCTGTAGTCCCCACAAGTCTTCCCCTCCCCCCCTGAGTGCTGCCCCAGCAATAGAAATACATCACTTTTTCTACTGCTTGCATTAGCTTCACCCTCCAGGTCTGATGAGAACATTTTGCCCTCTCTGTTTTCTGCTCAGTTCATGTTGATCTCTATTGCTCCATGCATCCATGTATTTGCACGGTAGACTTGCCTTTGTGTTTCCATCATCTGTAATGCAGAGCTTCACATACAGAGCTTGTCAGCAGGAAAAGTAGATGCACTTGTGTAAGTAAACTACTGAGGAAGGACCATCATAATCACCAGTTCTCTTTGGGTACTCTGATACTATTAGCTGTAGGTAACTGCAGTGCAAGGGACCTATTCATAAAAGCCATTGGAATAATTTCTTTTCCTCCTTTACATTTTTATTCTTAGTTTGTGCAGCTTGGAAATTGTTATACTCTACTCCATGTTTATGTATCTATACATTCATATGCTTTATTGAGGCATAAAATCTTTCCCCCACCATGTGTAGGACTCCATAAAAGCTACATATGGCATGGAATTCACAATGGTGTCTCAGAAGGAATGCATATGAGAAAACTGCAATCTTGGAGGGCAAGAAGGATACAAATGAATGTTTTCTCAGTATGGCTCTCCCCTAGAATGATCCTAAATGGATTGCAAACCAGAATTATGCAACAGCAACTCATTCTGTCAGTCACCTGCATTCAACTCTTTCAGACCACGACACAGTTTTTCTTGGTTTCTTATCAATCCCATCAGTGTTACTAGTCCTGAACTAAGCAATATATCATGCTCTAGTCTACAAAGTATGTAAATGAAGATCGAACTGCTAAAGAAACATATTGACAACCTTACTAATGAAGCAGCCCCCAAACCCATTCTTGCTATTACCTCACATATTGCTCTGAATTTCTGTTTTCATCTTGGTAGTGCAATCAGGGAAACAGACTAACATACTGGATGGAATTACTGGCTGTACACTAGAGCTGGGCAAAAAAAAAAATTTGAGGGGGGGGGGGAATTTCTACTTTTCACTGAAAATCTGAAAACTAACTTTTTCAGCCAAAAGCATGACATAGTTTGTGCAAAGCAGCCACTTTTTGTGAAAACTTTTGTTTAATCCAAAACCCAATTGTCCACCGCAAAATATTTTTGACAGAAAAATTTTGACTGTTAATATCTAAACACCTTCAGCATTAGATACATGCACTCAATACCATTTAAAAATATTAGTATCGTGGAGGAAATGTATGAGACTGGAAGTCAGGACACCTGGGTTCTAGATCCAACTCTTCCATTGACATGCTACAATATGTGATCTGGGCAAGTTATTTTCCCGCTCTATATTTGTTTCTCATTGGTAAAATGGGGATAACAATACTCATCCCCATAGCCTCCTTGTAGTGTACTTTGTAAACCTCTAAGGGTGCTATTTAAGTTAAAAATATTGTTGCGGTTATAAACGATGTAGAAATATTTTATATCTCCCAATTACACAAAGATAAACTTCTTGGATGGGTTCTCTCTGTTTTTGGCCATCTGATTAATTACGGTTGCTTAATTGCTTACCAATTACCCAGTGGATTCAATGAATTCCTTAAGTGCTGATTGTTCAGTTCTGTACAAAATCTATAAAGAACTACAACATATCTTCTTATAGAAAGTACCGCATTTATATCAAATGACTTCCACGAAGCTGAATATAGAACCCAGAACATGCTAGCCCATTGGTAGGGCCCTACCAAATTCATGGTCCATTTTGGTCAATTTCACAGTCGTAGGATTTTAAAAATCGTAAATGTCATGATTTCAGCTATTTAAATCTGAAATTTCACGGTGTTGTAATTGTAGGGGTCCTGACCCAAAAAAGGGGGTTGGGGGGGGATGCAAGGTTATTGTAGAGGGGGTTGCAGTATTGCTATCCTTACTTCTGTGCTGCTGCTGGTAGTGGCACTGCCTTTGGAGCTGGGCAGCTGGAGAGAGCAGATTTCATGGTCCGTGATGCGTTTTTCGTGGCCATGAATTTGGTAGGGCCCTACTCATTGGTCTCAGATATTCTTGATTTCTTCATTAAGGAAATCAGATCTCCTGTTTACTTTCTCTTTCCAGATTTCCAGGGCCAACACATTTATGACTATGAATATTCTAGATCAGCTGACAGCATTCAACAGGTTAAAAGATCAGATTGGGGAAGGGAATTAATTAAAGCAAGCAACGTCCTCCTTATCCCACCCAGCAGCCATTACAATGGCCTCTGTCTCAAGTCTAAGGCCTTCCTATACACAAAAATTGACCAGTTTAACTAAAATAGTGTAAACCAACATAGTTATACCAGTGCAAAACCCTTTGTAGGTATGTTTAAATCAATTCAAGATTGTCTTATCTCAGTTTAGCGCAATCCATTTTTCTTACGAGAGTAAACTGAATTGAAATAAACTACACTTAAATTGATTTAGGTGTCTACATTCAAACTGGTTCTGGTTTCCCTAAATTGGTTTAAAAACATGCCTTAGATCGATCAGTGCAAGTTTGTGTATTAAGTCCTAAAGTGATTTGGCTTTGAACCCTCTAATTTAATGGATACCTGAATAATCTGAAAATTATTCAATATCCTTTAATTTCATTCCAGCTAGTTTTCTAAAGTTTCCCATTGCTACTCCCAATATTGGAAATATGGAAGGGGTATTTCATATGACATACTTCGCTGAACAAAGGCATTATATGCCCTTGTGAGATTTTACTGAAAGACTGATTGATCATAGGTTTTTAAATGATTCATTTGAGCTTTTGTCTGTTGTCAGACCAGGTGTGGAAATTTGATAAAAAAATTTTTTTCATACCATCCAGGCAGCAGAAGGACTAATATGAACTAACAATGTTAATGTCCCGCTTCTAAGAAACGGTTGGAGATTGGAAAAAACAAAATAGCTATTTAGAGCAGTATCTGATATTTTCCCTTAGGAATCAAAGTGTTTGCAGCAAGGCTTTTTCTTATTATTTTTCTTGTAAGCTTTGTTCTGTTCCCCTACCACTAATTACCAGGATAGCAACCAGTCAGAATTTAGAACCTTTTAATCTTTCTACTTTATACATCTTCTCCCATTGAGTACAGAATCAGCATACATTCTAGTCCCCTCTTGGTTTTCAGGTGTTCATTGTTTGGGAGAATGGAGAAGAAAAATACACGTGTCATGTACATTCAGCCTTTGGTGATTGATTGTTTCATCACTATGAAACAAATTTTCTATACCAATTATGTCTTTGCAGATGACAAAAGCCATTTAGGCTAATGACCATAATAATTAATTTTCATTATGAAGCAGATTAGTTAATGATGCCAAAACCTACGTTTCTTTATAGAAGTAAAATACAATATCTTGTGTGCACTCCCAGAATGTATCTTCTAAGTTTGTTAAATAAGGTACTACATTTCATATTGTTTTCTGGATAGGAGTAGCGTTGACTGATTTTGACCGAAAGGGTTCAATGTGAAAGGCAGCAACACAGTTCTCCAATGCCAGGAGCTCGTTAGTAGCCCCCCATTTTCACCCACAGTAAAACGTGATTTATAGCTGAGAAAGACTTAGGCCATGTCTACGCTATAAAATTATGGTGACCTAAGTTACATCATCCGCTGCAGTTATTACATCACCTGTGTGTGTGTCCATACTAGGCTCCTTGTGTTGGCGGTGTGTGTCCTCACCAGCAGTGCTTGTATTGATTGCAGCTATCCTACTGTGCAACTCACCCCCATCCAGTGCAGAGTGTTTTGGGAAGTTTTTGCAATGCCTTATGGGACTGAAACAAGTCGGTAGGGAGCATGTGTTCAACTTCCCATAATGCAGTGTTCTCCATACCACAATTTCACCTGCATGCCATAATATTTCACACCCCTTTTAAACATCCCCACAAATCCATGCATCCCTCCTTGCTGTCTGCCATATGTGACAGAAGCATGGATCCTGCACAGCTTTGCACTATTGTGATGAGTGTTGTAAGCACAGGGCATCTGATCCTGCAGTATTTGCAGAGCTGCAAGAGGAGCTGTGGGAAACATGACAATTCCTTGCAGGCTAGATTGCTGTGGAACCTAGAAAGAAACAATTCAAGGTTTTCCGGTCAGGGAAAGATGCTTTTTATAAAATGATGGGGTCTAAATTAGCTGTTAGCACTCAAGAAAGAGACCTTGGAGTCACTGTGGGGAGTTCTCTGAAAACATCCACTCAATGTGCAGTGGCAGTCAAAAAAGCGAACAGAACATTGGGAATCATTAAGAAAGGGATAGATAATAAGACAGAAAATATCATACTGCCCCTATATAAATCCATGGTACACCCACATCTTGAATACTGCGTGCAGATGTGGTTGCCCCATCTCAAAAAAGATATATTGGTGTAAACAGAGTCTGACATCTAGTGGTGAGCAATGGACAAGGACTTCTGGAGCTGATCTCGTTTGCATGGGCGCACCCAGCCTGCTTAGGTGCTCAGCATGATGGGATTAATTGCCCAAATGATCACTTGTGGTTGGTGTTGGATCCCCAGTCTCTTTGTTATTGGGGCAGGAATAATAAAGGGTTGTTGTCCTTGTTGCGTGAATGAAGGGCAGCAGAACTGTACCTGCCATACCCCAGTGGAGGGACTCACCCTCAATTGAATGGCACTCGCTAGGCAGGGGACATGGGTTCAAAATAGGGTGACCAGACGTCCTGATTTTATCAGGACTGTCCCGATTTTTGCTTGTTTGTCCCGCGTCCCGACCGATGTGCGGTCGGGACACTGGACAAACAAGCAATTTTGCCCTCCCTGAAGGGCTCTCGCCCCCCCCACCCCCGACTCTATTCCCTCCTTCCCCCATTGGCTCCCGCCCTGGCCCCGCCTCTTCCCCAAGCATGTGGCATTCCTCCTCCCTCCCAGGCTTGCTGCTGTAATGGCGGCAAGCCTAGAGGGAGGGGGTGGTGGCCGGCTTCCAGTTCCTGGAGCTGGTGAGTAGGGGCACCGGGTGGGCAGGGGGGCTGTCAAGGGGGCTGCTCCCCCAGGAGGTAGATGGGGGGGCTCCGGACCCCGGCAACGGTGGGGGAGAGCAGCTCGGGGCTGCACCAGTGGCCATGTAAAGTTTATCGGCTTGGAGGGGGACCCCGGCTGGCTCCTCGCCCCTGTAGGGGGGTAGCGTCCCCACCCCGCGCCAGCATGTTGCACCAGCCGCCGCAGGCCAGGTAAGGAGCCGAGTTCCCCCCTCTCCCCTCGTCCTGGCTCCTCAGCTGAGCCCCCCCGTCGCCCTCCTGGTGGAGCAGCCCCCTTGCCAGGGCCCCTTGCCCGCCCGGTGCCGGAGTTGTACTCACTAGCTCCAGGAACTGGAAGCCGGCCACCACCCCCTCCCTCCAGGCTTGCGCCGGCATTCCAGCTGCAAGCCTGGGAGGGAGGAGGAATGCCGCTCAGCTGAGGAGCCAGGGGGAGGGAGGGACTCGGTTCCTTACCTGGCCTGCAGCGTCCGGCGAGACATGCTGGCGCGTGGCGGGGACGCTACCCCCCTACAGGGAAGGGTGAGGAGCCAGCCGGGGTCCCCCCTCCCCAGCCGATAAACTTTACATGCCCACTCGTGCGGCCCTGAACCGCTCTCCCATGCCGCTGCCGGGGTCCGGAGCCCCGCGCCTCTCGCTCCAGTGGCTCCTTCCCCGCGGGGCGGCGGGACGTGCCGCATGTGCCCGGGGCCCTGAGTGGGGGCGGGGCCGCGGCGCGGCCGGGGCCTGCTAATTCCCCTGGCACCTGCAAAACGACTTTTTTTTTTTTGGTGGATTTTTTTTTTCGTCCCCCCCCCGCGTCCTGATATTTCCTGTCAGTGATCTGGTCACCCTAGTTCAAAAGCTCAATGAGTTGAGAGAGGGTGGGGACAGGTACAAGTGGTGTGGGCCCTGTTTCAGCGTTCTAGATGCCATTTGACCCTTCCTCTCTCCACGGTATAACAAAAGAGCTAATTTAGAGTCAATTGAGAGTCTTGTTACATGCTGCAGAGCTGAAATCACTGATACCTAGGTCTAAGTATTAGACCTACGTTGGGACAGTGTCTCTTACGCAAGAGACTGCCCAGTGTGCACCAGCAGTGAGGCTCCCCAACTAACAGCTGAAATCACTGAGAGCTGTGTTTAAGTGGTGGGTCCTGAAGACATCCCGGCAGCTGGCAGAGAGGTGCAGAGAGCAGCCAACAGGGCGGCTGGTGGAGAGGTGTGGCCAGCAGGGCAGGTGATGGAGAAGGCGGCCAGCAGGGCGGCTGGCAGAGAGAGCCAGAGCAGAGCCCCGCAGGGAGGCATGGCAATCGGCCAGAAGGGCGGCGAGCGAGTGCCTGAGCAGTGGAGCATGTAAGGTGCCTCCTTACTCCCCTCCTTCCACCCAAGGTAGGAGGTGAACTCTACAGATGAACCTCTGAACTCTTGGGCTGTACTGACCAAGGACAGCAATGGTAAATGGGGTGCAGAGAAGGGATGGGCACATTAAAGGGACTTTTGGGTTGCTGGACTTAAGAACCTGACGGGAAAAGGACACTGTCCAACTTATTTGGGGGTGGGTCTTTTGTTCATGGTTTATGTTTATGAACCCTGTTTGTGGTGTTTTCCCAAATTAATCCTGAGTTACTTCCCTCCTTTTATTAAAAGTTTTTGCTACACTCAGACTCTGTGCTTGCAAGAGGGGAAGTATTGCCTCTTAGAGGCGCCCAGGGGGAGGTGTGTAATTGTCCCAAGTCACTGGGTGGGGGCTCAAGCTGGTTTTGTGTTGTACTGTTGAAAAGGATCCCCTGGATCAGGGGTGGGCAATAATTTTCACAGGCGGGCCACTCCACAAATTTTGGTAAGTCGTCACGGGCCACCCAGTTCTACTATATTAATGGAGGGGGTGCAGGCTCCGGGAGGGAGATTGGTGCAGGAGGGAGCTCTGAGCTGGTGCAGGGGATTGGGGTGAATGAGGGGGGGCAGGGTCTGGGAGGGAGTTTGGGTGCAGGAGGGGGTTCTGACCTGGGCCAGGGGGTTGGAGTGCGGGAGGGGGTGCGAGATGCAGGCTGTGGCTGGGAAGCGTTTACCACAGGTGGCTCCCGGCTGGTGGTGCGGCAGGGCTCAGGCAGGCTGCCTTCATGCCATGGCCCCATGCTGCTCCTGGAAGCTGCCGGCTGCTGGCACTGTGGCATGTCTCTGCACGCCCCTTGGAGGGAGTGGGGCAGCGGGTCTCCATGCGCTGTCTGTGCTTGCAAAAACTGCTCTTGCAGCTCCCATTGGCCAGTTTCCAGCCAATGGGAGCTGTGAGGACAGTGCTGTGAGCGGGGTCAGCACTCGGAGCCACCTCTTCCCCCAGCCATGGGCACGCAGAGATATGCCAGCAGCAGCCAGCTGCTTCCAGAAGGCAACAAAAATTATTAGGGGTATGGAACGGCTGCTGTATGAGGAGAGATTATTAAGACTGGGACTTTTCAGCTTGGAAAAGAGACAGCTAAGGGAGGATATGATTGAGGTCAATGGGAGCTGTGGGAAGTGGCGGGCAGCACGTCCCTGCAGCCTGCCCCGCTTCCTGCAGCTCCCATTGGCTGGAAATGGCAAACTGCGGCCACTGGGAGCCATGGGGGGCCATGCCTATGGACGATCAATGTAAACAAAATGTCTCACGGCCTGCCTGATTACCCTGATGGGCTGCGTGCCGAAGGTTGCCGACCCCTGGCCTAGCACAATGACCTCTAATACAAATAATAACAAACACCAGATAGTGGATAACAAATAATCTTATTTACACACAAGAGAAGGGGGAGTGAGGCTTTGGTGCGTGTGTTTAGCTAAAGCTGTGTTTTTAGATTTGTAAGCAGAGTCAGGATAAGTTCTACCCTGACATCTGGTGATGAATTATGGCGAGGGTGGAAAAGAACTTCAGGGGCTGATCTTGTTTGCATAGGCACACCCATCCGCCTAGCCTGGGACAACAACAACTGAAAGTGGTTACTTTGGCTGGTGTGGGATCCCCAGTTTCTCTGTTATTGGGGCAGGAAGAATAAAGTGTTTTTACCCTGATTCTGTGAATCAAGGCCAGTGGAACTGTTGTATGACAGAGGGACTCACCAGTAACTAAGTAGCACTCGCTAGACAAGGGGCATGGCTTACAAAACCCAGTGAATTGAGAGAGGTTGGGGACAGGTATGTGTACCTGATGGTATGGGCCCCTTTTGGGGGCCTGGAACACCAATTGTACTACCCCCTCTCTCCACTGTTGAATAGCAGAGCTAAGTTTGCTTCTATTAGGAGTCTAGCTAGAAGTTGCTGAACTGAATTCACTTTGGGCCAATGGTGCACCAGCACTGGGGTTCCCCTACTACAAGCTGAAATCACTAAGAGCTGAAATCACTAAAAGAGCTAAAATTGCTGAGCTGAGATCACGGAGTGCTGTGTTAACCAGTGGGGGAGCCTGAAGATATATCGCTAAGCAGCTGGCAGAGCCAAGCAGTTTGTGGGACGGTTGGAGCGGCCCACGGAACGGGGAGCAGAGCGGAGCAGTTTGCGGGGACGGCTGGAGGAGCGGCGCGGCGTGGCTGGTAGAGTGGAGCCATTCGTGGTAAAGGCTGCAGCAGAACTCCACGGAGAGGTGGGGCAGTTGGCCTCGGACCACGTAAGGTGCCCCTTAACATTCCGTGTGCGCCTCCCCCCCATTTCCGCCCAGGCTGGGGGGGTAAAACTCTGCAGATAAACTTTTGAACTTTGGGGCAGCACTGACCAGGGACAGAGACTTTGGGGTTGTTGGACTTTGGGGTGATTGGACTTAAGACCCTGAGGGGAAAAGGACTCTGCCAAACTTACTTGGGGGTGGGTCTTTTGCTCATGGTTTGTGTTATGAATCCTGTTTGTGGTGTTTCCCCAATATAATGCCGCATTGTTTCCCTCCTTTATTAAAAGGCTTTTGCTACACTCAGACTCCGCGCTTGAGAGAGGGGAAGTATTGCCTCCTAGAGGCGCCCGGGGGGTGGTATGTAATTGTCCCAGGTCACTGGGTGGGGGCTCGAGCCGGTTTTGCATTGCGTTATTGAAACAGAACCCCTAGATACTGAACCCAGCCCTTGTTGCTGCCAACTCAGAGGGGCAGAAGGGTTACAGATTGATTTAGTTAAACCACTGCCAGTTTGTGTGGATTAAAAGTGGTTTATTTCAGTTAAGTTTAATAAGCTACTTAGAAGATATGTTCTGTGAGTGCATGCTTGTTACTGGATTAACTTTAACAGAAATAAGTGATACTTAAACTGAAATAGGATGTCTACACGCAAACCTCAACCAGTTTAAAAAGTCGGTTTAAAAACACATCTTTAGTTAAATTGGTGCATCTTTGTGTGTAGACAAAGTCTAAGTGAGCAGAGAAAAGAAATGGTGGAGGGGAGGAGAAAACTTGAAAGAGAAGGAGAAAATTGGGAAAATAGTGTGAGACCTAGTGTTATGGCATGAAGATCACCCGGAGACGCCCCCTTTCGGTCAGGTATGGTGCTGCAAGTGAGCCCTGTCTCACTTATCTTCACCTGGGTTATAAACAAGTTCACACAGACCATTTTATCAAAAAGTACCCCCCGCCCCGCCCCGCCCCACCCCATCCCCGGTTCTCATTTCTTAACAGCCATAAGAAAAAGTATGAATTTATCCAGATACACCCAGGGACGTTCATCGTCCTAGTCCAATTAGCAATCTCTGGCTCCTTCCTTCAGGAGATTCCTCTTTTCTGAGCCTGTAAACAGTCTCAGTTTCTGGAACCTTTCCCCATTCCTTCTCTGGGTTACTCCTTTTCAAGCCCTCCTTAAGCAGAAGTTCCCAGCTCTCCTCTTTGGAACTGGACTGTATGTCCCTCGCTCTCTCCTCAAACAGGAGTTGCCCCAGATTTCTTTTCTGGACCTAGGTTCTGCCAATCAGATTCTCTGGTCTTTCTTAAGAAGGAGCCCACAGCAATCCTCTCTAGAGCAGAGTTTTGGGTTGACCAGCTGTAGGTCTTTTGCCAATTTCTCCCTCAGATGGCCCTTTGCCCTTATTAGCCTTCAGGGTGATTACAAGCCAGCCTTTCCTTGCTGATGTGTCCCAGTATTGAGGGAGGAGGCAATATTTGTGCTGGTCCACCTGTCCCACCTCAACCCCAAATGGTTGGGCATGAGAGGAGCCCTGACGGCCTCTCTGAAAAGCTCCTGGCCCCGGGCCCTTAAAGAAACAGTACTGGGATTTCCTCCCAAACAATTCTTGCTCCTGGGACCATTTCCTCTCTCCCACTGTCTCCTAGTCCTTTTGTGTATAATTGGATCTTTCATACTATGTGACAGAATGGGATGACCACTAGGCATCACTACCCTTAAGGGAAGACTATCCCACCAACCTGATCTACACATAAAACTTAGTTCGACATAGCTACTGTGCTCAGGGGTGTGAAAAATCCATACCCATGAGTGCGATAGCTATGCCAACCTAACCCACAGTGTAGATGCTGCTAGGTCAATGGAAGAATCCATCTGTCAACCTAACTACCATCACTCGGAGAAGTGGAGTCCCTACAATGACAGAAAAACCCCTTCCATGCTGTAGTCTGCGTATACACTGAGGTTCCAGCAGCATAGCCACGGTGCCATAGCTACGCTGCTGTAGTGTAGACATGGCCTGAGGAAAGAACTGTAAGAAAGGTGCTTGGGAGAGAAAACAGAATAAGAAATAGAAAACAGAACCAGTACATAGACAGGAGAAAACAAGAGAAGGACAAAAGGAGAATCGACAGAAAAATACACAGAGAGAGTTCTCACTTCCCCTTCCTGCCAAGATGGCTGCATCCTCAGCTGATGGGTCTGAAGAAGTCTTTTTTCCTTCAGTATGTTCTTGGCATGTGATGGTGGAAGAGTCTGTTTGTTTGGGAATGATGCAGAAGTTACTGTGCACAGACTGGTGGATCCTGTGGTGCTAGCAGTTGACATCATGAACATTGTCCCTGGCTAAAGGTACCTGTGAGGAAGCCGACTTGGGAACTGTACTGGGGAAGGGGGGCCAGCTGCTAGAGGGACCCCCTCGTATGGACAGTTTGCAACAAGGTCTCCTTACTCTGGGATATGGTTTGCAGGGCATGTCCTCCATTACAAACTCTAGGAAGGGCAGGACAACAGTGGAGCTTAGCCATAGTTGGGCTGTATCCAAAATGTAGAGGTAAAGGGCAGTTTAGTTAGTAACCACACCTGTGGCCTCCCCTTCACTGTAAGGGGAAAGGGGGAGTAGTATTGTGATCTTCTCTGCTGTGGGGGCTCCACTCACTTTAGGGGACTCCACCCAGGGGGCTATTAAAAGTATGAGTTGACCAGAGGGAAGTGGCCCAGAAAAGGCTTTTTTTTAAGAATCTGAAGTTAGGTCTTCTGTTATTCTGGACCCTGAGGGTCACACAAAGAGAAGCCTCACTGCTGAGGAGGGAGCACAGAGGCTTGTTGTGAGTGAGCAACTGAGGAACAGTGATGGTAAGGAAGGATCTGAGCGTCTGTTTCTAGTCTGGGTATCTGTTTCCTGAGGGGCTGGCTAGGAAGAAATCCTAAGCAGCAGTCACAGCTGGTCAGGATTGGGCTTCTGGTCCAGACTCCTCACAATGGAAGCATTATCCTAGGATGCCTTAGCAGAGAGATATGATTTGACTGTACTATGTGGGAGATGTGGTCAAGTGAACCACCAGGGATTTTGTTGGATCTCTTTTGTTAAAATATTTAGGATTCTCACCTGCACAACTGAAAGCTGTGATACCCCTGCCAGGCAGCAGGGAATTCAATGTCAGCTTTTTCTTTTATGGTAAAGTGGAATTTTTCTGGGAGCAATTTGGAATTAGGAAGAGGACTAAGGGCCTGGATGATGTAGTAGCTGTTTCTTTATTCCAGTCTGTGATTAATTTCTTCTGCATGAAGAAGAAATTAATATATATTCTAAAATATACATGAAGCAAATGTTCTGCAATGAGTTTCACTTTATGGCAGTGTTGCAACCTCAATTTAGGGTTTGGCATGATGAATGTAAAGGCACCATTGAACTTTTCCAGGAAAATAATTAGTGCAACATCTCCACAATATATTTTATTTAGGTTCTGAGTGGGGTTACTGTGTGTATCCCAGCTAGCCACACACAGAGCACTTAAGTATGAACTGTGGTGTGAGGAAGTGCATATTCTGTGGTTCTAATGCATACAAGACTGAGGACTGCAGGCTCTTCATTAGATGCAACATGTGGGAAAAGTGAACATTTATAGGTAGTGCCGAGAGCTGTGGTACAACATTTTCAGCATCACAAGAACACTTCCTCCTGCCCTAAACCACGGTTCAGAGGATCCTGGACAGCCCTGCAAGGACTGATGAAAGCCCCATTTTGAGTGGCAGCCCCCCTCTACTTTTGGGGGAAGGACTGACATTGTCCTTTGCTGATACAGGATTGGGAAGGGGTCAGGGAACCACTGAAAGTCAGGACGATACAGATGGGGACATACACACTGGTAATGTGGGGGAGAATATTGGAGATAGGGAGGGGGGAAAAGAGAAACTGGTGAAGGAACATTCACAGGTGATATTGGTTATGCAGGAACCCCAGTCATCAGGGAGAAATGGGCAGACCTATAGATGAGGAGTGGGTTTTGATGTGCTCAGCTTCAGAAACAGAGGATTTTCTTGAAATCAGACAGGGAGAGGATCCAAGGAGAGTGCTGGGTTTATAGTAGCTGAGGGTGGCCTGCAATTGTTCAAACCACACAGTATTCTCACGTGCAAGCAAATAACGGGTTTAGTCACTGCTGTGGACAAGAGAGAGCAGAGACAGGAGCCCGCAGATGAGTTACAAGCACACTCACTGGGGGGAAGGGACCCAGGTGTTATAGGGCTCGAGCAACTTCAGAGCAAACTAGAGTGGCGGTTCAGAATCTGGGGACTCATGAGCCTGCCAGTTGAGACTAATGAGCCAGTCAACAAGGAAAAAGTGACTAATGAAAAGGAAAGGGGTGAGGGGTAAGTCAGAGAGTTTAGTATCGGTGACAAGGTGGTCAACTACACAGGGATCACAAGGACCTGTGACAACTCAGACTTGAGGCTTTGTTTAGGTAGTAGTGAAAATTGCAACTTGGAATGTGCACTCCATCCTGAGTGTTTGCCAGAAGCAGATGATCTTTCAGTTTTTGGAGGGACAGGATTTGGATCTAGTGGGTGTTATGCTGTCTGCTATGACTCACGACCATGAGTGCCAACCTCCAGGCAGACTGTCAAAAGGCAGGGCAGAAACCCCAAACTGGTTGTATGTTCTACAATTAGATTTCACCAACCCAGTAACAAGTGTGAACTTCTAAAGCACTATAACAGTCTTACCATGGAGTCACAGACAGTCCCCTTGGGCGTTCCAGTCTAAGGGTACGTCTTCACTACCCGCCGTATCGGCGGGTAGCAATCGATTTATCCAGGATCAATATATCGCGTCTCATTAAGATGCGATATATCGATCCCCGAACGTGCTCACTGTCGACTCCGGAACTCCACCAGAGCGAGCGGCGGTAGTGCAGTCGACAGGGGAGCCGCAGCCATCGATCCTACGCCGTGTGGACCCCAGGTAATTCGATCTAAGATACTTCGACTTCAGCTATGCTATTCGCGTAGCTGAAGTTGCGTATCTTAGATCGATTCCCCCCCCCCAATGTAGACCAGCCCTAACTTGCCATGCAGGCAAGTTTGAGTTTGTGATAGATGGTCCCTTACACCAAAAATCACAATAATATTCAGGTTACTCTAAGTCCCAAAGGACCAGTCACTTATCCCAAGTCAATTGTACTCAGATCTCAAACCAAAGACAACACCTGTAGCCAATCCTGTAATAAACTAACTAAAGATTTATTAACTAAGAAAATAAATGTAAAAGTTATTTACAAGATTAAAACAAGCAAGCATACACGCACCAAAAGGTACAATCTTCAGTTCAAAAGATAATAGCAGTGACCATAATAAGCAAGCTTTTATGTCTTTTGGGGCTAACCCAAGCCAAGCAGCTTGGGGATCTCTTGCTTATGTCTAGGAATCTTTGTTCCTCACAGTTCAGACAGCATAAAGAGACCCTAATTTCTTCTGGATAGGGACTTTTATCTCTCCACCTCCCCCCCCATCCCCTGCACTCTCTCTAGAGTCCAAGCTGATGGGACAAGTACTCCTGCATGTAACCTTTTCTTGGGTGGGTGGGTGGAGGAATCAACAAAGTCTTTCTTCTACAGTGGCCCATTTGGATTAAATAATCCTTCCTGACGGGCAGGAAAAAACATCTCTTCGGGTAAACTAATATTTCACTCTTGGTAATGCATCTCCCCTGACTGTGGGGAATTTATAGTCTTAACAAACATTTTTATAGTTACAGAGCAAACATTTAAACATGATCTTATGACATGGGATACAGATATATGTAAGATTAATGCATGCAGCATCCTACAAGCATTCCATAAAGTCTAAATGCTAAACACATGGTTATAACTCTAATATCCATTTTGATAATGCTAACACACAGGTAAGCTGGTTTCCAGCTATGTGTTTGTCAGTGTTCAGTGAGGCCTAGGGCCTTGCCATGAACTAGTACCTGGTCTGCCAGCGTCACAGCGGGGAGCTAGGAAATAAGTCTATGTTCTAGGCATGACATTTTGGGAGCTCAGAGATATTGGAGGAGGAGGCCATTTTGTTTGATCCACAGGGCCTGATACTTATGATAGAGTAGGGGTACTGTTTTATACTTATGCAGTATTGGTGCAGATGTGTAGTCAGGAAAGGGTTTATTAATTGATTTCCATTACTCGGATGTGAAGTATCATTGTGTCCAGGGCCGGCTCCAGGGTTTTGGCTGCCCCAAGCAGCAAAAAAAAAAAAAAAAAAAAAGCAGCGATCGTGATCTGTGGCGGCAATTCGGCGGAAGGTCCTTCGCTCTGAGCCGGAGTGAGAGACCGTCCGCCGAATAGCTGGACGTGCCTCCCCTCTCCGGAGTGGCCGCCCCAAGCACCTGTTTGATAAGCTGGTGCCTGGAGCCGGCCCTGATTGTGTCACCATCTATGGTCCACAGCATCACAAGCCAAGGAAAGATCTTATTATAGTGGTTGTTCCTTTTTTATTGATGTCTCAACAGTTTTTTTTATGGAGGACTTTAATTGTTTTGCTGCAGTGACTGACAGAGTGAAGCAACTTGAAGGGTTACGAGCTGAAGAAACTTTGTGTGATGCCACTGGGTTGAAGGATGTTTTTGAGCATCCTCATTTAAGTTAGGAGGGGATGTTTATATATTTTAGGGGAATCTTGTAGTCAATAGGACAAGGATTATGTGAAAACTATCCCAGTCCCTCAATGTGCAGTGCAGCCTGTAGTTTTCTGATCACCGCTTGGCCCAAGTTGATCTCGGGGAGTATGGCGCAGTGACCTTTGGCTGTGGTTATTGGAAATTAAATACTTGTTCACTCAATAATGCAGTGGCAGTTAGAAAGGTTGAAGGTATCTTTATGGAACGAGAAATAGCTCTGGAGTTTTACTCCCCCCGCAGATGGAATGGTGGGAACTGACAAAGAGGAGCCCGGTTGACCTCTCTATGTTCCTTTTCAGGATGTCTGTATACATCTGATTACAAGCATTATTTAGCGTTGCAGAGCCACCTTAATAGTTGACTGCAAGCTGGGGAATGCATAAAAATAAGGGTCATAGAGGCAGTTAAGAAGGGAATGGTTCGGTACCAAAGGAAAAAACTGAAATCAGCTAAATTTGCAAAGGACTTCAGGACAATAAGTGGGGCAGGTTCCTCTGATATATTTGTGAGATGTAAGGAAAAGAGACTGTAGCGAGATATGGTGAGGTTCCAGTCTTAGCACTGGGCAGGTCTGCTGTGATGCTGAGGACAGTTCAGGAATATTACAGTGAGCTCTTTTGGGGACAAAGTCTTCCTCCTTTCCAGCAGCAGCAGTTTTCGGATAGTATCGCAGGTTTTTGAACATTAGCAGAAGAGGAGCAGGATTTGCTTGTGAAACTAATAGAGGAGATGGAGGTTTGGACAGCTGGCTTGTCATTTAAGAAAGGAACTTTGAGAATTTTATCAGAGACTGTTGGATCCCCTTTCTGTGGTGCTGTCATGTGCTTTCCATGATTCCTTGACTTGAGGCACATTGGGAGCCTCCTCTGATGAAGGTTTTGTTATTTTATTTTATTTATTTTTTGTCAAAAATGGGGATTTGCAAGATGCCTAGAATTGGAGGCCCATTGCCTTTTTGAACATGGATTGCAAAATTTTGGCTTCCATTCTAGCCAAGAGATTGGGGGAAATAGCAGGGAAACCATTGCATCTAATGCAGTTAAAGGCCACACAGTGGGAAGGCTACACCGTGTGTAGTTTGTGGGAAGTATTTGAAATTGGTTGATGGCTGGGTTATGTTTTGGCCTTGGATCAGGCCAAAGCTTTTGATAGAGTGAACTTTCCTTACTTATGGCTGGTCCTGTCTCAATATGGTATTCCCCTACAGTTCATTAACTGTCTGCAGCTCTTCTATGTTCATGCACATGCATTCCTTTAGTAAATGAGTGGAGGGAAGAGGCTATACTAATACTCTGGGATAAGGCAAGCATGTTCACTGAGTCCACGATTGCATTGTTTTTCTTTGGACCATTTATGGTGAGCAACATGGGTGGCCGGTGACCCGACCATTGTGGGAGGCTAGCATCCGGCCCCATCCCTTGTGCCTGAGGCCCCACCCCTCCCTCTTCCTATCTGCCCCCCTCCTCTGCTGGAGCCCAGAGCACCCTGGCCCCAGCACTGGGCAGCCGGGCCGCCCCCAGCCATGGTGTGCCGAGAACTGCAGGAGGAGGCTTGGGGGCAGAGCGTGGGTGGGGCCATGCCAGGCTATTTGGGAAGGCACAGTCTCCCGCTGCCTACGATACCCGCCACCCATGGTGAGCAGCATATGGTAACAGAGGATTTCAGGACTTAGATGTTGGATTTAGTGGGAGAGAAATTTCACTCTGCCAATGAAGCCTATGCAGATGATGTCACATTGCTGGTGGGCTGTACCACAGACAGGGACATCTTTTTGAAACCTTACAGAATGATTCAAACACAGCTGAAGCAGTGATTAACATGAAGAGGAGCAGGGCTTTGTGAGTGGGGATTTGGGGTGCTCTTTTGCTCTTCCAAAAGTGTTGAAGATTGTGACAAGCCCTCTCAGATGGGTCACAGATATTTTGGGACTCACCTTTGGCATTGATTCAGGAGCAGAATTGAACTGGGAGAAGTGGTTTGCCTCCTGCCTGGTTAAAGTAATGAGGTGGAAGAGATGGATCCTGACGTTGGCAAAAAGGGTGATGTTAATTAAAACATTCCTGTTATGCCTTCACATTTATATGGCATAAGTGTATCCTTCCCCTGGAAAGTTGTTAGTCAGATTGACGGCTACTTTTTCAGAGATTCTGGGGCAACAAATGTAATCTAGTGGAAAAAAAGTATACCAGTTAAATATTGGGCTTTGGGAATAGTCTAACGTGAAGCTTTCTTGATTGTGTTGTGTTGTGTTTTTTAATTTTCATAGGATTCGTGCAATTGGGGGTAGGAGACAGCCACTGCCTTTTCCAGTATTACTGGGAAATGTCACAGGGGAAGAAATTGAGTAACTGGTGGGGAAAAGGAACTGCAGCCCCTAAAAACATTTTTTTTTCCCAGCAAGAGCCCAGCAGACTCCCTCTTAGGGTATGTGTGATGGGGTGTACCTGGCCTCTAAGGCTCCCTACAAGATACCCCGTGGTCCTACTACAGCCTGTCCCAGGAAGCAGCAATATGGGAGGAATGGAGCAGTGAAGCTGGATCCTCCAGACTTTCCTAGAGAGGACTCTTTGGGGCAGCCATTTTGGAAACAACAGAGATCTGGTTCTCCAAGGGCTAGAGGGGCTAGCAACAGCCAATTAGGACCTTGCTAGCCTAGATAAAAGGAGGTGTCTGGCCTTAGCCATTCATTTGCTGGCTGGGACCAGAGGAGTGGAGGGAGGGAGCTCCTCTCTGGGCACAGGGACCCAATAATCAGTCAGCATTCATGGGTGGCTGAACTTACATAGCTGGGAGTGCAGAGAGAAGGACCAGAGGACACTGGCCCTGAGATAGACTGGAGATAAAGGGGCCCAGCAGGAAGAGGCCCATGGAAATACCAGCGAAAGATCTGAGTTGAGCAGTATCCGGCTGCTGTGTGCAGGGTCCCTGGGCTGGAATGTGGAGTAATGTTCAGGTCAGGTTCCCCTACAGCCACAGGTAAAGTGGCCTAAGCCCCAAGAAAGAGACAGGGCTTATTCGGGGGCCCAAACAAAGGGCTGAAGTTAAAGGGCCCAGAGCCAGGCTGAAGACCCTAGCGAGTGCAAAGAGACTGTTTATTTATTGGACTCTTTAATACCCTGAAAGGGGTTCATTCAGATTTGGGAGTGGCTGGAGGGCCAATCCACTGAAGATCTGTTGAGTTTGGCTAGCAGTCTGCAGGGGGCAGAAAAGGTGAAAAAAGGACTGTGGTACCACACCCAGCCACTTGGAAGTGCTCAACAGGTGAGTGCCCCTTCACACTATGTCTATGCAGCCAGCAGCAGCAAGTCTCTAATCCTGGGTCAACAGAGTCAGGTTTTTGCTAGTGGACTAAAAATAACGGGGTAGATTGGCTTCAGAGCCCCAGTGCCAGCCCAAGCCTCAATGTCTACATGGCTACTTTTAGTGCAGTTGTGCGAGTCCGAGTCTGTAGACTGAGGCTCAGAGGCTGTATAAACATACCCTTATATACAACTTACTTTAAGATGCATTTCCCATTGGCAAATTCAGGAGATAGCATGCCAGCACACTGGGTCCATCAATGGCTATTAGCCAGGATGGGCAGGAACGGTGTACCTAGCCTGTGTTTGCCAGAAGCTGGGAATGGGCGACAGGGGATGGATCACTTGATGATTACCTGTTCTGTTCATTCACTCTGGGGCACCTGGCATTGGCCACTGTTGGAAGACAGGTTACTGGGCTCGATGGACCTTTGGTCTGACCCAGTATGGCCATTCTTACGTTCTTATGGGTCACAGTTTAGGAGAGCATTATACCAGACGGTGCTTAAGAAATATTTTTCAGAGTGCCATTTCGCATTACTGAATTGCCCAGAAGATTGAATGATTGGGCCATTGTTGTAAATTCAAAACAATAGAGTTCCCTTTAAGTACTGGGATTTACAGTGGTGGGTATTTCATAGTAAATGGTACTTTAGAGGTAATCCACAAGGTAGCATATAGTAGATAAAGGTCGTCCCTGGGCATCTACATCTAGAGGATGTAATGAAGCACTTTTATTATTTGACTCCTTTAAACACTGGCATTTGGGAATCCTGCTATTGTGTGGCCAGACTTATGATCAATTGGCTTCTGGAATTTTTCAGACACCAGAGGACTGAGCATCTGTCTTGATAAGGAAGGACAGACATTTGCCACATATTTTCTTTGAGACTCTCGCAGTTGTTAACACAGTGGTTTTATGCTACCTCTGGCAGAGCTGTTGTTTGGCCTATCTTCAGGCACAGAATGACACACCTGAAACTAGTTCATGCTATTTGTGCGGTTATTCAGTGACTGGCAACAACGGAGAAAAAACAAATGAGTTCAGAGGAATGGTGGGCGGTGTGGAAGCTGGTGATAGCAGATTTCTCTTCTAGGTTTCAGGAGTAAGAGTCTGGGGCGGAGGGCAGGGTTTGGATGATTTCTTTTTGTATCTGTGATGTGTTCTGACTGCAATTATAATTTTGGGGTTTGTTTTGAAGTTCTTAGTCCAATGAACATGAACAGGGTGAGAGAATGGTTAAACAAAGCAGGGCAGCTGTAGTAATTGCACCAGGGCATGAGGTAGAAGTGATTGGTCAGTAGAAGACACAAGCTGCATCTTGGTACAAATGAAGGGCTCCAACCCAATAAGGTTGGGAAACACTGTTTTAGTAAGAACTATGTCTGCTCATTAGACAGTTATTGAATAGCATAATGTTATATCAGGAAGAAAATTCTTGTCATTTTCTGTTCAGCAAAAATATTGTTAAATAAAAATGCCGAGTTCTGCTTTTCTCCCAGTAGGTGGGTGACACTCAGCTCCTCTATTTATAATCTATGACTATGGTTCTTAATGCATTTATCCTGTTAATACCTTTGAAAACCTGATTTGGTAAAATGACACTAGTGGCATGCTTGTGTCAATACCTCATCGGTAATTAGATTATCAATGGCTTTTGCATGTATTGTACTATTTCAGCATCACTCACATCTGGTACAGTAGGCAACACAAATATCTTCTAAAAGGAATGGGGAGGTGAGGCTGGGCCCCTTTCAGTTCTGCAAAGGTCAGCAGTGCTGTCCCGTGGCAGGGAATGGGGGGATGTATACTGCTTCCTCTTGATGAGCTATGCTGTGGCCGTATTTCTGAAAGCACTGTGCCTCCTGAGGCAGAATGCCTTCCTCAGCTTTCTATCTACTTGCCTGTGAACTTTAATGCAAGATGGAAAAAAACATATAAAGTTCTAAGTAAATGCAAATTTCTTTTTATCTCAAGTTGTTTTGCAGGCCTACAAGTGGAAAGTGGTTTTTTTTGTTTTTTGTTTTAAGTTTTAACTGTTAGAACCGCTGAAGATGGCTTGGTTTAAAAAGTGAATTTTCACAAATAGTTAGTTCTAAATGTGGTCTAGGCCCCTTTGTAATTATGGAAAAAGATAAAATAATTGAAATATTTACTTTTGAAAACTGTCTACTATTAAGTTCCTTGGTTTTTTTTTGTTTTGTTTTTTTGTAACATGGTACAATGGCATGCATGCATCTGTGCAATAGAAAGATGTTGAGCTGGTTGAAAAATGCAGTTATTTTCTGTGAAAAATTTCAAAGGAAATAAACCAATTTTCATTTTGTTTTGAAAATTCCATGGCAAATTTTAATTTTTAAAATTTGATTGGATTCAAATCAAAATGAAAACTTTTCAGAGTATCCCCTACTCCATCTCGCACTCCAAAAGTGTGTGTGCATGCAAAAAGGGATAGAACAGGCAGACAAAAACCAAAGAAGTGAAAACTTACACTCAGTGGGAGAAATCTTGTTATCCACGACATCAACATAAATATAAAGCAAGGGCCCAACCCTGCTCACACTTGTCACTAGGGGTTTTTTGATTGACTCCAGTCGGAGTTGGATTGAGCCTCAACTCCACTGAAGTTAGTAGAGTTAGGGTACGTCTTCACTACCCGCCGTATCGGCGAGTAGCAATCGATTTATCTGGGATCGATATATCGCGTCTCATTAAGACCAGCCCTTAGAGTACTTCAGAGTTACACCTGTGTAACTGGGCCAAATGCGGCCAGCAGAGTGTTGGAGGGTGACACACAAACCCACAGTTTTGATTTAAGACTGCCACATCAGTCTTAGCCCCCTCTGTTGTATGTGGTATTAAAGCATTCAGAAGAAGGATGTTCTAGTAGGGGTAGTCAACAGGCAGAACGCTGGCCAAATCCGGACTGCCAGATGCTTTTGAACAGACCCTGGAATCTTTTTATTTACTTATTATAATCATAATTGTTGTTGTTTTTAAAATTTAATTTCTTTGGGGTCTGGACCTTGACTATACCTTGACCAAGAAATTTGGACCTTAATAAAAAATAATTGACTACACATGAAGGGTCCTAGAGCTGGATTCAATTCCCAGCTCTTCCACAGACTTTGTGTGACCGATGACAAGTCACTTGATCTGCCCTGTACCTCAGTGTCCCATGTGTAAAATGGGGGTAATGCTTCCTACATCACAGGGGTGTTCAGATACTATTAGCTAACGTAAAAGATAGACACTCATATTGTTCTCTACAAGGGAGTCTCCATATACAACCACTGTATGTTCTAACCATAAAGTACAAATCTGATGAAATAGCCAGACCTAGAAAGGTGAATTAAGGGTATGGTGACAGCCAGACCAGCTTTGCTTTTATTGGTATGTGTTTCAACATCAGTGTTATTTTAACACGCACATATTTTCTAACTTACTCCGTCTGGGTGAAAATTCTGGGCTTTGCTCCAGATTGAGGGCCTGATCCCACAGTCTTCACTCAAGCAAAATTCCCATTGATTGCAATGTGGGTTTTAACAGAATGGATTTCAGAACTGAGCCATTAAACAGTACTTTTTTTGTTTGTTTGTTTCTTTTCTTTAAGGGGACATCCTTATTTACCTATCTGGCATTGCTATTGTGAGTCATATTTATTGACTGGAAACTTGGCAAGGCTAATATTTGTTTTTGGTAACAAGATACTACCCGCAGTTTTTACTTACAGGGCTCTGCAGCAACCAGGTGGAACATACATCATTAGTTTACTGAATAATGAATATACTTTAAATCATGATTCAAAAATGTTCAGTTACTTACTGTGTATTAAATTATAAAAAAAATGTTTAATGTAAAACCAGCTTTCCATAGTAGAATTAACAGAATCAAAATAAGCTTTTTATCAACTTTATTGAAACTAATTCAACTTTCCAAGAACTAGAAAATGGTTTCCTGTCTTGACTGTTTTGGAATTACTTACTGTCATCTGTTTCAAACGTTAAAGGATATGATTTAATATCAGCAATAAGGCCTCTGTTCTTAGTTTGGCAGGTGTTAATTACTTAAACACTACTCATTTTAATTTATTTCCAATCATTCTTTTGAGTGATTTGCTTTAAAGAATTCATTATGTGTATTTTCTGCACAAAAAACAAAATAAAACTTTGGGGGGGGGGGTGGAGGGGGAGGAGGAATCCCCCAATTTATAGCCCTATTTCTGCAACACTCTAATTGATAGGCATGTAGAGGCAGAGATATATTCAAGTATTATGATCTCCTCTAATGGAATATAATATACACTACATCATTTTTATCTTCTCTGTAATAAAAAAATAGTTCTCTTAGGCTATGGGTTTCTGCATGCTAATGATTGTCCTCTGTATGAATGAGTTTTGAAATGTGTTGCAGTTATTGAAACTTCCATTTTCTTTGGAGTGATTCAGACAGAATCATTTGAAAAATGGAAACAAAACCCTAAAATAACTGAAGTGATTTCTTCACACATTATGTGTAGGCTTCAGTTTTGTTTAACTCTGGTGACAAAACACAGCGCCATGTATATTGTTTGGTTCCCTCCAGATACCCATTCATGATGATGAAAAATGCCTCTCCAGATAAATTTGAGTTTTCATCTACCACAACATTAGAAAAATGCCCCCTTTCTTTTTACCTTGATTTTACTTTACCACATTACACTGAGGAAATAAAAGTCCTAATGCCATATAATAGAACCCTGTATTGCGCAAAGTGAAATTCTAATTGTATGATAGATAACCCATAAACCACAGTACAATTCTTGTCAGTAGAATAACATAACGGAAAGCTGGGCTGGAGAGAGAGAGAGAGAGAATTTTAGCACCACTGGGGAAATGAGAAACTGACAACTATAGGTATTACAGTTATACAAGGCAAGTCATTTCATCCTAGTAATAAATGGAAAAGGTGGGTGTTTGTTTAGATTTAGGCCACTTGGTAATGATTTTAACACTCAGCCAAGCCTCCTGCCAAGACAAGCACTCTGAGGCCAATATCTGTAATGAACTCTCATCTTCTCAATTATAGATTCAGTCATGACCAAAATGATATCCAATATTCCATCTCTCCTCTGTGCAACTTCAGGAGCTGCTCTTGGGGACCTGCAAACAGTGCAGCTCCATATGGAACACCCTTTCTGGATGGCGACCCCTTGCTGGCCAAAGCACAGAGGCTGGGATGGTAGCAATAAAGTAGGCTTTTTTTTTTTTTAAATAGGAAGAAGATGGAAAGACTGTGAGAGCAGTGGGAGCCTCATAGGGAGGGAATTAATAGCTGGAGGCTCCAGAGGTAAAAGGGGGAAAGGAAAGGGATTGAAACTATCTTCCTCTTGCCTCAGGGATTCTCTTACCCCCTTTTAACACATGAAGGACTGTACAGTTTATTTTGTCTTTGCAGTTCTATGACATTGCTTTTGTTCCCTGGGTTCTGCCAGCTGATTTATTCTTAGTCATTGTATGTAATGCATTATTGTGCTCTTGGAGTGATGTCCAGCAATATATCTATGGCAAGATACTCCACTCCTTTTTATTTGTTGCCGTTACTTCAAAGTGATTGTCCATATTTCTTGCCCACTTGCATCTGCCAGTAAGTCCCCTTTCTGATTCTCAACTTCAGTATTCATTGCAATGCTAGACCATCTGATTCATTCCATGACTTGTATCATGTCATTCATCAGCCTGATCACATGGCCTCACTACTTAATATTTTCATTTTCTATAGTCTCTCCCCACTTCTGCTTCATTTTTCTCTGATGGCTTCATTCTTCACTATATCCACCTGCCCTTCCATCCAGCCTAAAGTGGTGAATGGTGCTTTGGTCCCCCTGCCTAATAAATGATCTGTTTCCCTCCCTGCCATTGTCTCTGAGCACAGTAAGTATTCTGTCCACACCCAGAACTCCACTGAGGCTTGACTCCACAAATAACTCAATGAGAAGACTAAGATTTCAGGTGGGAAGCTGCAGCCAGTGGACTGATTGATTGATGTTGGACATCTATGCCCAAGTGGGGAAAATGGTGCAGCCATGGTTAGCATGGAGTGGTAACCACTGGAGGAGGCCCTAGGGCTAAGCGATTCTGTCTCAAGTTCTGCACTCCCTTCCAAATGCAAAATTTCTACTCTGAGGAAATGCGACCAGGTACCACCAAGGTTGCTCATCTGCTAACTGTTGCCAAAGGATGGGGAGCTCCTTCTAGATAAGCAAGTCCCCAGACCTCCCTAAAGGGCTTCCATGTTGACCTTCTAGCTTCCAGACAAAAGCTGAGCTGGGGAGAGAGGAAGAAAAATGCCAGGGGATAAAATAAAGAGAAACAAATATCTCAATGGGAAATAATCTCTTGTGAAAGGTTGTCACGGAGAGCTGGAGAGAAAACCTCTTCACTCCTTCGTGGAGGCAGAGATCCTGAATAGGGCACGGTCAATCTAGCAAACATCCCAGCTGAAAAAACAAACCCCTTATTTGGTTGCATTCTGCTGAAGCTCTGATTTTCTGTCTCAAACAAGGGAGTTGTTGCAAAAGAAATGCAGTGTGGCCTAATGGAGTAAGCCCTAGACTGGGACTCTGGAGACTTCGATTCTAGTCCCAGTTCAGCTACAACTTTGCTGGGTGATCTTGAGGAAGTTACTTTCTTTCATGTGCCCCCAATTCCTTATCTGTAATATGCTTCTAATGATAGGGGCATCCTTTAAAAGCACTTTGAACTATACAGATAAAAAGCACTATATGTTAGATATTTCCCCTCTTTATCTAGCATAAACTCATGTTGCTTCCTGTATTCCTCGCTTCTTAGCCTAAATATTGTAGAGTTGCTTGGGCTGTTCAACAGTTGCCAACTGGTGACTCAATTTTAGTCCTGCACAAGGTGGCTTCCATGTATAATATCTAATGTCGCTTGCCCAATCTTGCAACCACAAATCACAGGAATAGTAGGACTTGAAAGGACTGCTCATGAATTCAATGGGATTGCTAATGTGAGCAAGGATCACAGGATTGGGTCTCAAGTTAATAACATTTTTAAGGTGCCTTTTGGCAACATCTGGATGAAAGCTGGAAATAAAGATGGTTCTCATATCATCAGCATAACTCTGTTTTTAGTTATTTCCCCACAATTTCCTGTGTATGGCAATGTTGGCAAAGAACAGTTAATTACTTAGTGTTTCTGAATCACTCTGAACATGAAATAAGTGCCAAGTATTATTGTTACTATTATTATATGAGACATTGGGTTTGGGGACTCATCCTTCCCTTCCTCCCATCCTTTTAGTCTCCATTAATGCATAGGCTTTGAGTGGTATTGTATGCGGCTTATATGTGTAACGAGTTGCTTGGTGTAACTGGAAATAGGAAGATGTCCCTCCCTTCCCTGCTGCAGAAGGTAGCTGCTATTTTGCCTTCGTGAAGGGCTTGTCCTGGAGGAGATGTACAAGGTGCTCTCTTAGGGAGACTTTACTTTTTGTTCGTTCCTTCGCTGTTCTGTTAATATAAAATAAAGGTCATTCTGAGTAAAAGTATCTGGCCGTGCTCTGCTTATGCAAAAACAAATCTCTGGTGAATACGTAGTGTATTGTGGGTCCTTTTTTCTTTTTCTTTTTTACTGATCCTCCCCAATATCTGTGCCTTAGTCCAGTCTTGAAGCGACAATCACAATATGCTCTGCTCTTCGAGAGCACACAGAAAACATGGCTGGCGCAAAATGTAATGAGGACGAACTCAGATAAAGCATTCTTCAAGAGGGACTCTTGCCTCTGGCATTAACTCAACACCAGATTTCCAGTCACACAACAAGGCCCACCTTCTCTCCTAAGCATTTGGGGAGAAGAGCGCTCATTACAATTAGCTAATTTAGGGTATGTGTGGAAATTCGTATGTCTTTGGACCTTTGTTAGTTACCTAGGGCATTGTAGGGGGGTCAGATATTTATGCTAAGATGCTCAGTTTATTTACTACACCTCTACCCCGCTATAACGCGACCTGATATGACACGGGTTCGCATATAGTGTGGTAGCAGCGGGGCTCTGGTGGCGCTTTAAAAGGTCCGGGGCTCCGGCTGCTGCGGGGAGCCCTGGGCCCTTTAAATCAGCGCTGGAGCCCTGCCACTGCTACCCCGGGGCTGCGGCAGCGGGGCTCGCCGGTAATTTAAAGGGCCTGGGGCTCCCCGCGGCCGGAGCCCCGAGCTCTTTAAATCACTGCTGGAGCCCTGCCGCCCCTACCCCGATATAACGGCGTTTCACCTATAACGCGGTAGGGATTTTTGGCTCCCCACAACCGCGTTATATCGGGGTAGAGGTGTACTATGATACTGCTGAGATACTTGTTTAGTTGTTGTAAGGGTACCCACAGGATAGGATTGGTTTCTGTTCAATATAGCAATGGTCTGTGACCAAGGAGACCTGCATTCTATTCCCAGCTCTGCCTCTGGCCTGCTGGGTGATCTTGGGTAGGTTTCTTCATCTCTCTTTGCCTCCATTTCTCCATCTGTAAAATGGGGATAATGATACTGTCCTCCTCTCTAAAGCACTGTCAGGGCAGGGCTGTGGGTGGCTAGTCAGTTACCAAGTTGTAGTCAGGAAATATGTAGCAGGAAATATGTAGCAGAGTTGGCGTCAAGCACCAGGTTACAGACAGGAGGCAAGTAGCAGAGACTGGGACGAACCAGGGCCATGAGAGAGTCTACAGAGTTTACAGTAGGGCGTGGACTGGAGCAGAAGCAAGCAAGTGGTCTGCATCATTGCTCAGACAGCTGCCTGTAGTGGCTTACTGGTTTATATACCAGCATGGGACAATGAGTGTGCTGCAGGGGCCTGGCACTCAACCTTACTTCCTGCAGTGTCTAGCATCATAGGGCCCCCCCAGGAGAAACCTGGCCTGAGCTCCTGGTGCTGATGTGGCCGTATCAGTAGCTCAGAACCTCTGTGGTTCTAGTCCTGTAGGTGCTTATATTTACTGATACAAAGGGCTGTGTAAGAGCTACGTGTTAATCATATTATTATTACTCTAAATAAATAATGTTTATCTTTTCTTTTCTTTACCAGACTTTTTGCACAATGTTTATAGGCCCTTGATAGCCACTTCAGTGGCCATATTTATACCGGTGCAGTAAGGGCCAGGGGAGGTAGGCTCATATTTGGTAGATATGTCCCTGAATTCCATGCAACATGATTAGTAGGGCTGGTTGAAAATTTTCTGCCAGATTGTTTCTTGACAGAAAATTGTGTTTTCAACTAAATGAAAATTTTCACCAAAAGCATCTGTTTTCCATGAAAAATTGTGACTTTTCATCAAAATAACAAAAACTAGAAAGTTTTCAGCTCAAAACTCAGGAAATTTCCTAGTATATCAATGAAAATGTTTTTGTTTTATTTTAGTTTTTCGTCAATATTTTCTGCAGAAAAAAATCCTCATTTTCTGACCAGCTTTAATGGTTAGAGTGATGTCTAGCTACATGAAAGCAAAAATCAGGGATTTTTAAAAAAGGAAATCAAACTATATGTATATTATTACAGTGTATTGAAACTAAAATATAAAATTGAATAACCAACAACCCCTATGTGTAAATAAAAAGAAATGCAAACTTAATACTACAAAATAATTAAAACGTGAATCATGAATTTAAAAAAATCAACATTTATCTTTTTTATCTTGAAACCTAACTTGGGTAAATCAGTTTCTTTTTCTTTGGCCTCCACGAACATTGTTTAAAATATGATTTTATGACTTCTGATATCAAATTACTGCATATTACCTAGAATGCAAAATGAGATCTGTCTGGGCAGTCAGTAAGATGTCATTCATTATTGTTTTACCTTAGGGACTGAATATTCAATCTGAAAAAATAAACCTTCTATGTATACTCCACCTACATGACAAGACTTTCTTTTATAACTTCCTTTCTGATATGCAGCTTCTGTCCCCAGCTTACAGCTACATGAAACCCTAGCAGATTCACCCTGGTTATAATTTACTCTCAAAACACCCAAAATGCTTTACTTCCTAGAAGTGTTTATTAAAAAAACCCACCCAAGTATATTTTCATTTTAACTATTCATATGTCAGTTACTGCTTTTATTTTGAAAGCTTGGTAAATATATAATTTCAGTATATACTAATTCTGTGAGTTTATAATTGCATTTGCTAGAGTCATTTCCTCTGACGTGTTCAGTATTGCTAAATTTTATTGTCAAAAGGATGAAACAGATCACATTTAAATTCTGTGAACATGCTTATCCTTTTGCCCATCACTTCCATGGACTTTATGCTAACCAGTGCAACTCCATTGATTTAATTAGTTACTCCTGAATTATGCTGGTATGAGAAGAAATTCAGGCCTTACTGTATGTTCCATTGCTGATCAGACCATTCTAAAAAGTGTTTCCAGCATGGAGTAAGTGAAGTGTATAGGAAGTGGAATGACACAAGCACTACGTAACCTTTGCTACTTGTTGAAATAGATCACAGAACCTAGAGAATCTATTTTCTTCTTTCTGTCTGCAGTTGCTTTAGGTGTTAGGGTTGCCACCTGTCCAGGTTGTCCCTTTTTTGAGGCCTGCGAAATCTGTAAGGTGCTCACTATACATTCCCAACTGTCCAATTTTATGGGTTCAGGATCATGCTGGATGTCCCGGTGTTTTTGTACCTCAGTGGTGGCAACTATATTATGTGTACTGGCACTCTAGTCCAAAAAATTCCTCTCTTTCTCTGGCCAGCTTACTGGCACACTCAGAATCCCTTGCATGGTGTGGGGGTTGGAATTATCTCTGGCCAATCATGAAGATCCTGAGCTCGATGTCCTTAATTTCAAAGAGGAATGAATAGGAGAGTACTGGCCCACCTACCAGTGAAGAGAAGGAGACAATACTGAGGGGCACACGGAAGCAGAGACAGGCTGGCTAATCAGCTAGCCTTGAAGAATTCATCATGGTTTCTCCTAAAATTTGGCAACCTAGGCACTTGTTGAAATTCCTGTCCTGTGTATGAGTCTAAAACAAGCCCTGTCTTCAGCTGTGAAACTGTCATTGGCATTAATGGAAGCTATATGCATATTGCATGGAACTGACTCATTGGTTCATCTGGTATGAGAATGGACCGAATAAGGACTCAGTCCTTCCTTGCCATAACTATTTTTCTCAACCTGTGCACCGCGTGCTAGAATGCAGAATTGAACCCAACAAGGGGGCAACCTGAAGGAAAACACAAATCTGAAGGTTAGAGGGTACAAGGCAGTTGTACAAATACAGGATCAAATGGACAAAGAGCTTAAACTAATGAAAGAGGACAGGCACTAACAGAATTTAGATGGATTTTTTTCTGAGATGTTAACCTAATGGAATAAGCTACTAATGGAAGCAATTGGTAAAAGTAGCAGTTTTAAAAAGGATTTAAACTGGCATTTAAATAAGATGGAGGCAAAACTACTAAATCAAACAAACAAACAGACCTAGATGTATAAAACAAAGTCATCTACTCCTCCCAATATTGTTGTACACTATCCATACAATTAAGTCAGATGTTCCTACACACAGTATGTTACCAGTATACTATTTGCGTATATTTTAGGGCTGTCAAATGATTAAAAAAATTAATCGCAATTAATCGTGTGATTAAAAAAAATCAATCGTGAGATTAATCACACTGTTAATAATAGAATACCATTTACTTAAATATGTTTGGATGTTTTCTATATTTTCAAATATATTGATTTAAATTACAACACAGAACACAAAGAGTGCAGTGCTCACTTTATATTTATTTTTTATTACAAATATTTGTGCTGTAAAATACAAAATAGTATTTTTCAATTCACCTTATACAAGTACTGTAATGCAATCTCTTTAGCATATATATACACTTATAAATGTAGAATTATGTACAAAAATAACTGCATTCAAAAATAAAACAATGTAAAACTTTAGAGCCTACAAGTCCGCTCAGTCCTACTTCTTGTTCAGCCAATCACTCAGACAAACAAGTTTGTTTACATTTGCAGGAGATAATGCTGCCCACTTCTTGTTTACAGTGTCACCTGAAAGTGAGAACAGGCATTTGCATAGCACTGTTGTAGCCGGTGCCGCAAGATATTGATGTGCCAGATGTGCTAAAGATTCATATGTCTCTTCATGCTTCAACCACCATTCCAGAAGACGTGTCCATGCTGATGGTGGGTTTGCTCGATAATGATCCAAAGCAGTGCAGACTGATCATGTTCACTTTCATCATCTGAGTCAGATGCCACCAGCAGAAGGTTGATTTTCTTTTTTGATGGTTCGGATTCTGTAGTTTCTGCATCGGAATGTTGCTCTTTTAAGACTTCTGAAAGCATGCTCCACACCTCGTCTGTCTCAGAGTTTGGAAGGCACTTCAGATTCTTAAACCTTGGGTTGAATGCTGTAGCTATCTTCAGAAATCTCACATTGGTACCTTCTTTGCGTTTTGTCAAATCTGCGGTGAAAGTGTTCTGAAAACAAACAACATATGCTGGGTCATCATCTGAGACTGCTATAATATGAAATACATGGCAGAATGTGGGCATAACAAAACAGGAGCCATACTATTCTCCCCCAAGGAGTTCAGTCAAAATTTAATTAACACATTTTTTTTTTAACAAGTGTTATCAGCATGGAAGCATGTCCTCTGGCATGATGGCCAAAGCATGAAGGGGCATATGAATGTTTAGCATATCTTGCACGTAAATACCTTGCAATGACGGCTACAAAAGTATCATGTGAACACCTGTTCTCACTTTCAGGTGACATTGTAAATAAGAAGCCGGCAGCATCGTCTCTCGTAAATGTAAACAAACTTGTTTTGTCTTAGCGATTGGCTGAACAAGAAGTAGGACTGAGTGGACTTATAGGCTCTACAGTTTTACATTGTTTTGTTTTTGAGTGCAGTTATGTAACAAAAATATCTACATCTGTAAGTTGCACTTTCATGATAAAGAGATTACATTATGGTACTTTCATTATAATGAGATTACACTACGGTGAGGTGAATTGAAAAATACTATTTCTTTTGTTTATCATTTTTACAGTGCAAATATTTGTCATAAAAATAATATAAAGTGAGCACTGTACACTTTGTATTCTGTGTTGTAATTGAAATCAATATATTTGAAAATGTAGAAAGCATCCAAAAATATTTAATAAATTTCAATTGGTATTCTATTGTTTAACAGTGCGATTCAAACTGCGATTAATCGCGATTAATTTGTTTGAGTTAATTGCAAGAGTTACTTGCGATTAATCGACAGCTCTAGTATATTTTGAACTAGTTTGGGCTGTGAGAGTTTATTTAAACACAGGGTATGTCTGCAGCAACTAGACACCCACGGCTGACCCGCACCAGCTGACTCAGGCTTGCATAACTCAGGCTTTAGGGCTGTTTCATTGATGTGTGGATTTCTGGGCTTGGGCCGGAGTCCTTGCGAGGTGGGAGGGTCCCAGGGCTTGGGCTCCAGCCTGAGCCTGGAAATCTACACAGCAATGAAACAGCCGTACAGCCGGAGCTCTGTGAGCCTGACTCAGCTGACATGGGCCAGCTGTGGGTGTTTTTTTGTTTTGTTTTTGTATTTGGATTTTTTTTTTTTTGCTGTGTAGACATACCCTTAGAGTGGTACAAAGACAGAGACCATGACACATTTCAACTCACAAATCAGGCAACAGATTTACATGAAATTCCTCAGGAAATTGAACCTTTATTCATGATTACATGCTTAAAATTTGAGGAAGAGTTACTAATTCTTCCTACAAAACAGAGGTTTAATGCCTACTTAAAGTGAAAAATTAAATTGGAATAGCACCTGGAGAATATTTAATTTAACTGGCCAAATTCAGAGCTGGTGTAAGCGGGTGCAACAATCCAGTGGAACTGCACCCATTAACATCGGTATGTGGCCCAATGTATTTATCTTAAATTACATTGTCAGTAGGTTTATAGTGATTTTACAGGCTTTGGAGCAGTTTCAGTGCTTAGAAAGTGCAGAAGCTAGAATGGAAGGAGTGCAGGACAGATGGCAGTGAGGAAGTTAGAGCAGTGACAGTAAATGAGCTGTTCAATGAGTTTAGAGGTAAAAGGAAGCTGGGAGATGGAATGGCAGGTAGAAAAGCAGGTGGAGTTCTGAGTATTAGATTACTGAGGTTGAAGGAGACCTCAGCATGTCTATAGAGTATGTGCAGATAGTCCAATATGAGCATTCACAGTTCCAATTACAAACAGCGGTTTGTTAGTTTTCATTAAACGCATACAAACATATCATGTGATCTGTTCCCTGATTGGATAAGAGTAACTCTTAGAATCAGGGTTCAAGTGAGATAATCATGGTTACAGGTTCAAAAGAGCGTTGTTGTTTCTTTTGTCAGCAGTGTCCCATTCTGACACCAGCTTTGGCCCTCTGCCAAATGGTGGTAGATAGCCAGAGCCTTGCAGGTCAGATTCTCAGCAGAAGAGAAATCAGTGATGCAGCGTCTGTCTATATTCTAAGTGTAACTTCTTTTACCTACATATACACATATACACATCAGTCCTGGCACAGAGGTGGTCAAACAGCATGCAGGCAATCCCTTCTTTCAGAAATCTCTGCCTTACACCAATGCCCACTTCCTGGGGAACAACTCTTCCTGAAGAATGGACTCTTAATTGGAGCAGAGGGCAGAATGCAAACCCTCATACTGTGCACACAGCTGATTCTCCAAAGACCAGTGCTGCACACCACCACAGGATGTCTTCCCAAATCTGAACATTTGCTCACACTCTAAGACAAAGAACTTAGAAGATTTTATAACAGCACCACCTGGAGACACCTGTCATAACAATAGCTTTCTGTGCATGTTCCCTTACAGTTTCTGTGACACCTTCTTGACAGTAAACTCATTTACTAGAAAATGAAGGGAAACCAAATGCAAAAGGGGTGTGAACACAATAGAATGAATATTTGCACAGGATTTTTTGCTCTACTTATCCAGCTCTAGTCTTAGGCTTCAGCTGCTATAGGGGAAAAAGAGCCAACAGAGAAACATTAGTTTTGGAAAAAATAAGTTACAGCAGTTTTAGGAGGAAGGATGTGGTTAAAGCAAATGCCTGGGAGGCAACAGATAAGAATTCTATTCCCAGCTCTACCACAGACAATGAGATCTGGCACCAAACTGCTTCCTTTCTCTGGGCCCCGGTTCCCCTATCTGTAAAATGGGGATAAGAATACTTACCTACCAGACCTGACAAGGTTGTTGGGAGGCTAGCTTCAATAACGTTTGTAAAACACTTTGAGATCCTGGGATAGATGCTATCGTGTGCAAAATGTTGTATTTGGGGGTCGAGAAGACGGAATAAATGGGTCCAATTTTAGGCTGACAAATTTGTCTCTTTAAAATGATACTTATGTATATTAATAGTATTTGTATTAAGTTAATAATATCCTCTTTAAAGTATTCATAGCTTATATTGAGTACTTTTTGCCCATCTCTGTACATAATTAGTTCATACAGATCTTGAAAGTCCCACTCCCTGCTCCTAGTGTCTGCAAAAAGAAAGAGAAATGATTACGCTATCTTGCATGTGCCCTGAGAAGTTTAATTTCTGATAGAACATTTTAACAGGAACATGAACTCAGACTGTTAGAGAGAATTAGAGAAAAAAACAAACACACTTTTTGAACCTTTAAGATAACTTAGAGAAACACATTTATTGTTTTTTAGGAATAGGCACACATAAAAAATAACCTTTCCCCATTTCTCCTCCAATGAGTTCTGGAGCTAAGGCAGCCCCAGACAGGACTTTAATCTTGCTTCCTTCCACCCTGGAACAGATGAGCGTCGCTGGGCCTGAAGAGCCTTCCAGCTTGTTTGAAAAAGGAGGAGACTAATGTCTTATTTAATTCAGCAGCACCCATTGGACAAACTGCCGCACCCCTTCCTGGCTTTTTTGGTAACCCTCTTCCTTGAAATTATGTCCCAAATAGGTCAGCCAGGCTTACTAGTGTGGCCAAGCATCACTTATCCTTAGCTGAAGTAATGTTTACACATAGGATCTTTCAATGCCATTTAAAATATAAAATGCCTGCTGTGAAAACAATAGACATATTCAAGCATTATATCCCTTCCCAGCAGAAATGAGAGAAATATGCCAAAGCTCCTATAGGTGCCTAATAGGTATAATTTTGTTAGCGATATGGTAACGTACAGCAGCTTTCCCTAGACTGCTGTGTAAAACAAAGAAGCGGTTGTCAGCTTTTCGGAATCAGATGTTAATGATATTTCATGTCTTTGTTGAGTCTGTGGAAAGCAGCTACTGCACCTAAAAGGGAAATGACTTCCATACCAACCTCCCCCAGCCAAAGTCGTTCAGATTGGGAAAACTGGACAGGGGCCATATTTATATTTCAAAAAGAGGTGTAAAAGAAGATTTCAAGACTGTATTGACTGAGCTGTCTGCTGCTCTCTTTACCCAGAGTTATATCTTATCATTGTGATGAAAGTTTTTAGTTCAGGGTATTATATATTTTTTCAAAACATATTTGGAGCTTTGCTTACATTACATTCTTTCCTCAATGTGTTTCTGGCAAACGGTGAGTGTTTTCTTCATCTCGTATATTTTTGGAAGCATTCAAATCCAAAAGTAATATGTCTTCCAAATCTGGAAGAAGGCTTTTTATTAGTGTTGCCTGTGTGCTGCAGAGAGTAAATTGTCTGCCACAGCTCCATAGCAAACCGTGATTGTTGCTCTTTCTCAACTAGTCTGAAAGGCTGGAGCCAGCCGAAAGGAGGGTTTCTTTAACTTTATTGCTGAAACTTCATTTTGCTGCACTACTGTATGTCTTCACTTCTGCAAACCTTTTTTCATTTGTTTTAAGAAGAAGTCTTAATTCCAATTCAAAACCCATCCAGAAAGGAGGGCCCCTCCGCACTATATTCCAGCTGGTGGGGATTAGCCTAGTCCTTTTACCGGATACATATCATTTTAATCTTAAGCCTTTAGACACTGTACAACATACTATTAAGTCTGTTACCAAATAAAACACTAAAAGGCTGATTCACTAAGGGTTACACACCCTTCACAGGGAAAAAACCTAACATTTACAAAGGGATAACTGCCAAAAATCACTTAAATTTCATGTCTTTCCTATTTACTAAATCCCACATCCACCATGTGTACAGTAACGTCCTTCAAATATGCCCCCAGGAGATGTGCAATTCAAAATAAAGGGGAAGTTGGCCCACCAAAATATATTCTCAACTCTAAAGAGTGATTTTATATTAATTCACATTAGAAAAACTGAAAAATGTAAGTTATGTTATTCAGGCATAAAATTAAATGCACTAGGAGGTGTGAAGCACGTACTTGATGTCTAAGATAACTACCACTACGTTTCCCATATACGGGTTAGTGGTTAGAGCAGGAAAGTAGGCTTTAGCACACCTAGGGGACTGATTTGCTGTGTGACGTGGGGCAAGTAACTTACACTAAATTTTTCAGACTAGGATGTCTAAAGCTAGGCATCTAAATCCATATTTAAGGCCCTTATTTTCTGAGTTGCTGTGGGTGCTGAGGCTCTCTGGAAGTTAGGCTACCTACTCAGGCGCTTAACAGTTAACTTAGATGCCTAACTTGACTCACTCTTGCAGCAAGAGTCTTGCTTGAAAATTTTGGTTGTAAACATCTCTTGTCCCACATTTTGTCCATATATCAATGTGTGGAATAAACACCTCTGATATTTGTCAAGTGCTTTGAAATCTTTGGATGAAGGGAGTTATATACATGTAAAATATTCACACTGTTTATTACTTAGGCTGTAGTTCTTATATAGGCTTAGAGATATCACACTACATTATATGCAGTCATTTAAATTAGTATCGACTCTCATGGGTGCATTTTAAAGTATGAATTTAATCTCAGGAGCATTAGGTAGGCTCTGGCACCAATACCGTGAAAGAAACTAAACTGATACTCTATGTCCTACAGTTAGAGTATTATAAATCATTTAGGGTTTTTTGTACCAGGGGATTTTTTGTTGTCAATATAAAAACTATATCTCCTTTGTTTTGGAGAAAATACCCCATTGTAGAAATGTGTAATGGAACATTCCATTAGCACTGACAAACCGTTTTGTTTCACACTAGCCAATCAGCTCTGTGCATTCTGAGACATTTATTGTCTTGGAGGATGCAGAAAATCTGCCAGTATTGGGGGTTGAAGCTCACTTTGCAGATTTTTACTAAATTGCAGAATCTAAGTTTTCATCTGAACAAGAAAATAAATTCCTAGTTATTTTGGTTGTGCAGATTAAATGTCAAATGGTACGTGGATACAATGGTATCTGGATGCATGTTCATCTGAGTCTGAAACAGCATAGAATATTTGTACTTGCGTAACCTTTTCATATTAAAAATATTTTACAAAGATGAAGGATAAAATTCACCTGTGTGCTTTAAGTCCCGAGATTAAGTAGTGCATAGGCCTCTGTGGGTCCCTTGCAGAGAGGTGATTTTCACCTTAAGTAGTTAATCTATTAACATTCTCACACACATGCCAAAAAAGGTAGGTATTGTTATCCCTGTTTTACACATGGGGAAATTGAGATATCAGAGGAAGATTTTTTTCCCAAAGCCATAGAGGGATTTAATGTGTCAGAGCCAGGATTAAAATTCAGGTGTTGTCACCATTCAGTCCTGTGCTCAAACCACACAATTGATCCTAACACAATTTTATAGCTAATGTCATGATATTTGGTGTTTTCATTAAAGACCTAGCTCCAGGAGTTGATACTGTGAGAATCTTTGCTTCCATATGTATACAAAGGAAGTTTTCTAGTGCTAATGTTGTGGAGAAAAGCTTGAAAACATGATCCAAGTGCTCCCTGCAGTCTCAAAAGCCCAACAGGCAAATAAAAAGAACCCCAAATTCATTATGATTTTTTAAATAAATATCATGATTTTTAAGCGACTCTTGTGATTTTTGGGGGTGGGGTGGGGGCTGACTTGTGATTTTCAAATATTTGGGCTTGGCAATACTGCTAGTATGTAACAGAGAAGTGAGGTTTGTGGTAATTTGATTTTGATGATTAAGTTTCCCTGGCAGGGCATAGTTTATTTTGGGGGAGCCTGTATTTGGCAAGGTGGGAGAGAAAATACAAACAATTTAAAAAAAAACCTCTTAACATTTATGATTCCACATTAGCCTTCAACAAATCTAGGGTTCAGTACAACTATGCAAACTTTCCCATTTATCTTAAGGCATTGGGTATGCAGGTTGTGGGGATGTATAGCTCCCGAATCGTCAGCTCATGGGCGCGGCAAACTGCTCCCATGGCAACGAGGCTGGAGCTGTTTACACCCCCGCGTCTGTGTTTGGAAAACTTATTTGGCTGACTTGATCATCACCCTCGCAGCTGGTTTTCACGTGCACAAGATATGGGTTCGTTATCTTATGTGGCTGTACACTGAATGCCTTTTCTATGCGCAAGAATTTAATCACTGAGAAGTGTTGTAAACAGAGTAAGGAAAGAAATAAAAACCCCAGGAAAAGTTTTCCTGGGAGGCTTTTGGCTTGAGGCTTTTAAGGCTTTCTGGCTACCACAGACCTGGTGTTCTGTTTCCTTTCATCTGTCGTCGCCACAGCAGGTGAGAGGTCTCTGAAGTCTAATGACAAGTATGGGCCTTTTTTTGCAGCATCCTTTGGTGAGAAGTTGTGGTGTGAGGCATGTACGCACAGCGTCAGATTTGAACTAACTTTACTAATAACAAATAGGAAGAACAGTACATGACAACATCCTATAACTTGCTACATCCATGAAATCACCATTAGGAGAAGCGCTATTACTTATTCCAGTACCTTACAATTTCCTCAACCAAATATCTCTAACTTTGCTAGTTTTTGCGAATCAGTGAACAAATGGTATAAATTGCTTTAGTAATATTACATAATATCTCGGCAAGTCTAATACTGAACTTACTGAAAACAACACTAAATACAATCTAAATTTATTTAAGTAATTGTACTTACTTATGCACAGGGTACGGGGTCAGTGGATGCTTCTCTCTGGTTGTGTAACATTTGTTTGGAAAAGTCTGAGTGATCTCTTCCTAATTCTTCAGGTACAATTTCTTGACTTTGAGCTGCAGGATCTATATTCAGCTCAGGAAGTATCTGCAGTTTGTTCTTGTTTGCACTCTAAAAACAAAAAATTCCAAACGAAAACATGGGAGAGGATGAGAGAACAAAACGTGCGATTGATGTTAGTCACATTGTTTAATGCATTACTGGAAGGTGCTCAGACACTATGATGATTAGCGCAATATAAGAACCTATACATAAGGCTGCGAGTCTGTCATGGAGGTTGCAGAAGTCACGGATTCCGTGACTTGCCGCAACCTCCGTGATTTCCACAGCTGCAGTGGCCAGTGCGGCTGATCACAGAGCCACTTGAGCAGCTGACTGGGGCGGCCTCTGCTGGAGTGGCCCCAGAACCATCCGTTCGGGCAGCCATGGGGCCAGTTGCACTGGCTGCTGCTCAGGCAGCCCCGGGGACTGCCTGAGTAGTGGCTGGTCCGGCTCCAGCGGTCCTGGGCACCGCCCTGGAGGCCTGAGCAGCAGGCAGAGCAGCAGCCCTGGACGCAGTCAGGCCCCACTGCCAGAGCAGGGGCCATCTGTTGGTCCCTGGGACACCCAGAACCGCAGCGCCCTGGAGGCCCCCCAGAGCAGCAGTACCCTAGGATGAGCTAAGGTTTACTCAGATGTATTTATAGTAAAGGTCATGAACAGGTCACTGGCCATGATTTTTTGTTTATTGTCCGTAACCTGTCCATGACTTTTACTAAAAATACCCATGACTATATCTTAGCCTTACCTATACAGAATAGAATAAAATTGTTAATGTTAGAACCAAGCACTTAGCCTAGCCATAGGAGGATGGATAGCATGGCGCTGTGATTAGATGTGTGATTCCATTTAATGTAGTCAGTTAATCAATGACCTGAGGTAAGTGCGAAGTATTATCTTTATTTATTTCCTCAGTGATGTACCTTCTGAAAAGGAGATTCTTTCCTTTATCCCAGAGACCTTCTAGAGCTGTGGAAGTCTGGATGTGAATTCTTCTGGAGACCATCAGCATAGTTCAGCTACACAAGTTGCTAGCAAGACATGATAAACAATTTTCACCCAGCTTCCTTTGCAGTATCCCATGACATGATTCATGTTAGGAACCATTAGGAAAGGGATAGATAATAAGAGACAAAATATCATAATGCTGCCATATAAATCAATGGTATGCTAACACCTTGAATACTGTGTGCATTCTGGTTATCCCATCTCAAAAAAGAATTGGAAAAGGTAGAGAGAAGGGCAACAAAAATTTGTAAGGGTATGGAACAGCTTCCATATAAAGAGAGATTAAAAAGACTGGGACTTTTCAGCTTTGAAAAGAGATGACTAGGAGGGGATTGATAGAGGTGTATAAAATTGTAAATGGTGGGGAGAAAGTGAATAAGGAAGTGTTATTTACTCCTTCATATAGCATAAGAACCAGGGGTCACTTAATGAAATTAATAGGCAGCAGGTTTAAAACAAACCAAAGGAAGTACTTCTTCACACAACATAGTCAACCGGTGGTACTCATTGCCAGAGGGTGTTGTGAAGGCCAAAACCATAGAAGGGTTCAAAAAGGAATTAGATAATTTCATGGAGGAGGCCCATCAATGGCTAGTAGCCAAGACGGTCAAGGATGCAACCCCATGCTCTGGGTGTCTCTAGCCTCTGATTGCTAGAAGCTGGGAGTGGACAACTTGGGGGAGGATGGATCACTTGATGATTGCCTGTTCTGTTCATTCTCTCTGAAGCATCTGGCAGTGGCTACTGATGCAAGACAAGATACTGGGCTAGAAGGACCATTGGTCTGACCCAGTATGGCCAGTCTTATGTTCTATATCCCAGACCATGAGACCAGGCTAAGGAGTGAAACCCAATTATTTCAAGTGATTCTTGCTACTTGAGTCACAGAGTCAATAATCAGGTAGTTACATAGTTGAGAGGATTGCTCTTTTTTTTTTTTTTTTTTAGAACAGCTAAGAGCATTGTTGGCTTTCAGTGAAATGTTGGACTCACAGGCATGGCTTGTGGCATTTCAATACAACACGAGCAGCAGTAAGGAGTGAGGCCACTTTAATTACTTGATTTAGATTCTCAAATGATGTACAATGACAAATTCATGTGCACACAGTGGTATCAGATACTGGGAGAGGGCCAGACAGAAAATATCTGTAATGTATAAATTCAGGATTTGGAGGGTAAATCCCTGCAAAACTAAACAAAATGCTCAAATGAACAAATGTTCTTAGAAAATCAAGAGTATGACAAAATGGTGGATCAGGCTGATTAGGAAATAATTGTCTAAGCAGAAGAAAGTCCTACCCTTGTCTCCACTACTCAAAAAAAGTCAGTCTTGGTGCATTGAGCCAAGTTCATTGCTGGGGTAACTCCATTTGTCTTCAGATATGAATTTGGCCCATTTTTCTTATGCTGAATCCCAGGATGGAAGGGACTGCTTACTAACTCCTGGAGTTTTTTTAACTGTCACTAGACAGTTAAGTGCTTTTCAGAATTTGCAAAATGCTTCCTCAGAAGCTGATGCAAATTCATAAGAATGAGTTCCTTTAAAAGGAAAGGAATTTGAGCCATTGATGTAAAATTTCCTGGATTCTGGCCTGCTAACAGGTTTCATCCATGCAGTGTCATTGGTCAGGCCTCTTGCAGAACACTACTCACATTTAAAGTATAATGGGCCTGATTCTTCTTTCACTTACACTGGTGTAAAGCAGATGTAATAGAGTTTAAATGGGATGAGGACAAATCCCTGTAAGTATTTATCCTTTACAGTTGCATAGATGAGGTTTCCAGCTGACACCAGTCTTCTGCTGCTCCATGGAGATCAAGATCCCAAATAAGCAAACTTCTTCCGTGAAGCCTACAAGAAATTAGCTAGCTAAGACCTTAAGTAATTTAATTTCCAAAATGGAAAAAGCAGCATAAATCTTTTTACTCGGCCATTTTACCAGGATGTGAACTAGCCAGAGGTGAGTAACTGCTTAATATTTATTGATATTAATTACCCCATCCTCCCTCTCATTTATCACCACCATTTCCAGAATTAGTTTTAAAGCTCTTTGGGGCAAGGAACATGTCTTTTATTTACATTGTTAGGAATTTAACGTGCTTTGGGGTGGTGCAAAAAATATGTGGTAATGGTAATAAATAATATAGCTGCACTAGCCTGTTTCCAGCATAAAAGGAATGGCATCAGCCATAGTTCCAAATAAACTATAGAAATCTTGAATCCTTCATGGGAGAGTTATAATCATTGTATTCCTCCCCAGTGAAGATGCATTTGGCCCAAGAAGAATCCTCCACTTCCCTATGATCAAGTAGAACTCCAGATTATCATTTCCAGACCATCCTGTTTTCCCCATGCAGGCATCACTGTGTACTACAGTAATGCTGGAGATGGGAATGGCAAAACGGCTGGAGCAGGCACTGACCATGGTTCCATTGTACGCTGGCTTTGTTGTGTCAAGTTTGGCACAAAAATCTTTGATTCCTCTGGTTGGCCGAAGACGTCAGGCGATCCTGCTGCTTTCTGGAATCAAAGAATGTCTTTGTTAGCATTGACATTTTCAAGACAGGGGCAGCTGAAGACCGTAACAAGTTGCTTCTAAGACTCAAGGGCATGTGGATTGAAAGTCCATTGGACTCCTGGAAACAGACCTCACATTAAACTTAGGAGAAAGCAATGCTCCAAGCAATGTTCCAATGCTTTGATGCATCCTCTCAAAAACTTGGAGTATAAGGTCTAGCTGGATGCCTTGAGGTTAACAAGGAGCAGCTTTGGTACATAATCCTTCATAACAGGGCTGATGTAGGTGGAGTCTTCACTACCCAGCTGGCTCATTTTATTCTGTTTTCCTCAAGGCTTCTGCTTTGCTTTGGACTTGCAGGAGGTATCAGGAGAGGCCAGAAGATGCTCTCCCTTGTATCTGACAGCCTGCGACAACATTCGTATGTAAACCCTGGAAATGAGTCAGTCATGGTCCTTCCTGAGGCACATAAAGCAGGGGTTGTGCTTCTCCGGGAGAGACATAATAGTATGCCTCCTCTCAGGGCACTCTGTGAAAGATCTTGGGCTCAGTTGTTCACCAACTTAAACAAGGAAAAAGGAGTACAAGGGAGAAGAATACTCACAGCAAAAAAATCCCCCTCTTACCCCCAAAAGGCTGGAAAAGCTAACAATTTGAGAGAGAGAGAGAACAAAGCCACCTTAGGACTCAAAGACAGAGTATGTTGCTGACACTGACCACTGAGGAGAATCGTACAAAAAAAATAATTACACACACATTGGTAAAAAATGTTGAACTAGCAGTTAGAAGGCACTAGAGGGAAAGATGTGATGATGAAAACTCCAGGGTCTGAAGCAAATAGCTAAAGGTGCACCAAGTTGAGCCAGGAGGTTCAGTAGCAGAGACAGCTGGACACAGTGACCCCAAGAGTTTCCTTTATTGATCAGAAAGGAATTTGTGGCTGGAGACACTGTGGGGGCCCAGATTCCACTGAAGAGCTGATACATAATATTTCCTGATGGAGCCAGGACCTTAGAATGTTGATCTTTAGCGAGAACCTACTTTGGTCTTGCATGGGGGTGTGGAGCTGAGAACCCAGAGCTACCAGAGCTATCTTTGGGAAAACTCAGTTATCACTAATCGAAACAGAAAGGGGAAATAACACATACAGATTCTGTGTCTTGAGGGTTCTGAATAGCTTTTTCTATTCCAATTTTAGATTCTTCGAGGAGAGCTGCCGAGCTGCTTGATTGTAATTGACTGGTTCTTTATATCCTTTCTGGGTAGAGGGTTTCATGACTGTGTGACTTCTGAAGTTAATAGAAACACCCGTTTCTGCATCTTTTTCTTCTCTATCTGCAGGCAACCTAGAGACCCAAATCCATACTGATAACTTTCTAATAAGAGGGAATGAAAAGAAAATTTTAAAATGTACATTTCCCAGGGAAGATTTTTGCCAGTTCTGATGGCCATGTGGAGGTGGAATCTCTTAAAATAAAATATTAAAATATTACTAAACTGGTCATCGGCATAATGTCTGCAAAAGAGACTCTAACAGGAGACAAGAGGCAGAATCAGCATAGGTTTACCTTGGCTTCCTCCATGTAAACCTAGGAGCAAGGATTCTGAGATGGAAATTACAGGGGGAGAGATTGGAGATTGCAGTTGTGGAAAATGGCTATGACTTTCCCTTTCCTGTGGAGTTATGGGTCACTAAGCCCTGAAAAAAAAAAAAAAATTGAAGATGTACAAAAAGGGATATAGCAGAAATCTGAGGAATATACTAAATCAGCAGGTGTTGCTGGCAAAGCTGCTATGGAGTTCTGAATGAAAACTAAAACTACCTCCTCCATGGCTGGTGATGGCAACTCAGCTTTCCATTAGGGGAATTCCTTGCTAGGGACCAGGCTGGTACTGGGCGGAGCAGTTTACACTTCCCTGTGCCACCTTCAGGGAATCTGGCCTCTATATAGAGTATTTTATACAGGTCACTTGATTCATCACTGAAATGCAGCAAATCTTACACCACCACCATTATGCACGTTTTTAGGAGGAGAAGTCAATAATTCAATCAGTTCAACTTATTAAAGTTATTTTGAACTTTTTCAGCATTTAAAATAAAGGAACCTTCAAAATTTAAAAACATTCTATTCACATTTCTTGTTTTAGCTTTGTTCAAATTAAGGATTACATTATGGCCAGTCACTGCCGCCTAAAAATACATCACCTCTTAGAAATACATTTTTTTCAACCTGTTGTACCCATTTTTTAAAATGAAAACCTGTATTAAATACTAGCTGGAATATGAACAAATATACAATAGTGGCCAACATGATGTATAATGTGATCTGTTTTATTTAATGGATTTCTAACTAGGAAAATGGCCGAAAGTGAGTGAGTACAGTGCAGGTGTCAGCATTTATAAGCTCATGTAGTTAATAGGCTGGATTACTGTCCACTCATTTTTCATATCACACTGTTCACTATGATGTATTTTTTTAAAAAAGCAACCTTTATTGTCACAAAATGTGGAGGAATCTGACAAGTAACCTATTCTGTTATCACAAATAAAATTCTTTTCCTTCTGACAGAGCAGTTGATCCTATTAATTTTCATCTTTTGAATGCTAAATTTAACAGGGTATTCTGGACTAGGGAGGATGAATTCTCTCTATAAAGATTAAACTTTATCGTACAATGATGACGGCTTGAGTGAAAAACAAATGCAGTTGACAAAATGGGATTTATAGGGTTCAAGTCTCTTGTTCTGTGTACCATGGAAACAATATGTCTATTTCCCATTTCACCACACCCTTAGTAGGTAAATAAATCAAGTGTGGTTTCATCTGTCAGCAAAGGTCTAGAGGACACAGCAGTTAAATGCAGCTTCCAGATTGATACAGATGCTGGGATTCTGAATCAAGGACTGCCTGATATGTCATCACTTCTTGGCTGTTTTCATTCTCTGTTCTTTTAAGGATTCAAAATCACAGAAATATAAGTCTGGAAAAGACCTCAAGAGGTCATCTAGTCCATCCCTCCATGATGAGGCAGGACCAAATAAACCTAGACTGTTCCCGATAGATGTTTGTCCAACCTGTTCTTAAAAGCCTGCAATGATGGGGATTAGTGCTTAACTATCTTTATAGTCAGAAGATTTTTCCTTATAGCTAACCTAAATCTTCCTTGCTGCAGATTAAGATGATTATTTCTTATCTTCAATAGACATAGAGAACAATTGATCATTCTCCTCTTTATAACAGCCCTTAACATATTTGAAGACTGTTATCAGGTCACCCCTGGCGCAGATGGCGCCCTCTCCCGTCCCAGACCTGCTGGGGGAAAGGCACCTATCCTGCAGCCCTAGCCCCAGAGCTCCCGCGGCTGGGACAGGCGCCTCTCCCCTCCAGCCCAGATGCTGCTGCAGAGCGAGAGAACTGGGGGGAGTCCTCTCTCCCCACAGTAGCCCTGGAGCACCCTCCTGCACCCCAAACCCCTCATCCCTGGCCCCACCCCAGAGCCCGCACCCCTAGCTGGAGCCCTCACTCCGTGCACCCAACCCTCTGTCCCAGCCCTGAGCCCCTCATCCCCGGCCCCACCCCAGAGCCCGCACCCCTAGCTGGAGCCCTCACTCCATGCACCCAACCCTCTGTCCCAGCCCTGAGCCCCTCATCCCCGGCCCCACCCCAGAGCCTGCACTGGTAGCCAGAGCCCTCACACCCCTGCATCCCAACCCTCTGTCCTAGCCTTGAGCCCCCTCTCACAAGAACCCCTTGGCCCCACCCCCACACTGCCCTTCTCTGTTTCAGACTTGAGTGCTGTTTAAATGAGTTAGCCCTGGGCTTTCACAGGGATTTTTTAAATTACAGTGAGAAGTTCCAGGACTCTTCTGCATGTTACAAAGGTCCTGATTCTGCTACCTTTTCTCGCTCTTACTGAGCAAGTAGTCCCACTCACATCACCTAGGATGCAAATCCCTCTGATAGAAAAGTGTAGAAGTGAATGACAGGTGTGTAAGAGTGTCTGAATCTGGTCCAAAACAATTTTATGATTCTTTCATTTTCTACCATGATGGGTTGTGTTATACTGTCTGGAGTGGCTCACGGCCATGAGTGTCTAGCTCAGGACAGACTCAAAAACAGGGCAGACATCCCAAACTGGTGGTAAATTCTATAATCTGATTTTACCAAGCCAGTAACAAATGTGAACTCTTGTATTACTATAAATAGCCTTATCATAGAGACACAGATAGACTGGAGAATCTAAGAGGACTATCTTGCCACCCAGGCAAACTGGATTTAGTAATAAATGGTCACTTACACCCAAAATCACATAATATTCAGGTTGCTTCCAGTCCCAAGGGACTAGTCACTTATCCCAGATCTAATGGTACCCTAGATCTTACATCAAAGACAATGCCCATAGCCAATCTTGTAACAAACTATCTAAAGATTTATTAACTAGGAAAGATAAATAATAGATTTATGTATAGGTTAAAGCAAGCAAACATAGACACAAATGAGTTGCAATCTAAATCTTAAGAGTGGTAGAGTTGTAGTGATCTGTCAATTCAAAGTGTCTTTCAGGACGATCCAGGAGGTAGCTCCTGGGGATCTCTGGCTTCAGTTTGGTGTGTCTGGCTCTGTGAGAGTTTAAACAGCAAAGAGATAAAAAATGTCCTCTGTCTTTGGCCAGGTCTACACTATAGACCTATACTGGTATAACTACCTCATTCAGGAGTGTGAAAAATGTAGTTATACTGACCTAACCCCTCGTGCAGACAGTGCTATGCTTCTCCCATTGACAAAGCTACTGTCTCTAGGGGAGGTGGATTAACTATGTTGATGGCAGAAACTCTCCTGTCTACATAGCACTTCACTAAAGCACTACAGCTGCACCAGTGCAGCTGCGCCACTGTAGCACAGTACATGAAGACAAAACCCTTTGTTTTATTTCCTTTATTCAGCCTTCAAGTTCATAGGACAAGCATATTTGCACTCATTATTTCCATGGTTCAATAGGGCCATGAACCAAACCTTTCTATTGCGATGTTCCTTGATGACCCATCTGATTCTGATAGTTCTTCTGGGTGGGCGGGAGGGGACAGAGAAAACTCTTCCCTGCTGGGTTCACAAGTTTAGAGCAAACATTTTCAAAGTTATAAAGCAAAACTTACATATTTCCTTATAGAATCCTTATGGAAAACAGACACTACAAATAAGATTAATGCATGCAGCAACTTACAAACATTCTATAGAGCTGAAACACTAAATGCGTTCTGATAAGACTAATACATATTTTGAGCAACATGAACACATAAGTGAACTCGTCTCCAGCTATGAGTTTGTTAATTCTTAGCTAAAGCCTGCAGCTTTAGCAAGAACTGGCATCTGGCCTGCTAGCATTGCAAGCTGAATGTAAACCTTCTTTTTCCCCTCTTCCATTTGCCACAAAATCTCATATACATGGGTTTTACAATACTGTAAGTCCACGGACTGGTTGCAATTGAGATCAGAATTGGGAGTAGGTAGAAAGCAATGACATAGACATAAATAGATTTTCTACCAAGCATTTCTCAACCATCCACTCTAGTGTCAGGAAAATTAGAGGGGAATGTTGTTAGATGCAGAATATCCCCTTCTTTTACTATGGTAGTAGGGGGGAAATTGGTTAGGTATGCTCATTTGAAAACATAGCCTTAGAATCAAATCTTCAGTTTATTCTTGAGTACAAAGTGATGAAGGGTAAAATCACCATCAAATAGCTTTTAATGTGTTAATTACATAACAGAATTTGGGAAAACAACATAAACATATTTGAGATAGAATTCATCCACTATTATTTCTCCAGCTGTATTTCTCTTCTTGTCCTCCTCAGCAACTTCTCTAGAACAGACGCTTCCCCGTAAATTACAATAGCCAAACAATTTAAATTAGTATGTGCTGAGAGAGTCATTTTATGTTTGACCTACTTATTAAAATTACATTCTGAGAACTAATGGCATAATTACTCTTATAATTAGTAAAATAAAAAAACCTGAAACTGCTCAGAGTGGGAGTGATTACTGATATGATCAAGCATTACATTTTTTAAAAAAGGAATATTTCCTTGCACATCATCATTAGCTCCATATGTTTCAAAGTGAATGGAGACACGCCTGCAGTGACTACATTTAAACAATTATATCTCATCTCCGCCTTAGCATTTGATTCAATAGTCATTGATAAACCTTCATTCTTACTTGTCTATAGCTGGGAAAACATACACTTTAACTTCTTATAGTTACTAAAACATTCTATTACAGTAGTGAAGTTTTCCTCAAATAAAAGAGGTATTGTAAGATAAGCGGCAATGAAGTAAGAAGGTCAGTTTTCAGAAGGGACTTATTTCAGTAAAGCACCAGGGACTCAGGAATGCAAGTTGGGTCCAGGCTGCTTCCACATAAATCTCTAACAACTCCGCATATAACACTGGCCTTTGTGCATGCTTAGTAGAGATCTCTTTCCTACAACTCTGCCTGCTGTGTAATTTATTGCTAATGAAACAGGTATCACAAGAGTAAGATGTAAAAGCTGGTACTAAAGGAACTGAGCTCACTATAGGTTCCATGCTCCATGCGAGAACTACTTATTTCTTTCTTCTGACTTTTTCTATACTTCTTCCTACAGTATAGAGGACCTAATTCTGCCAATGATACTCACTTTGAATAGTACGTTACTGGGTAAAGAGCCCCTGAATGACAGTATTAAATCTGACCCATACTAATCAGGAGACTGTATTAGTGTGTGCACCTTGTGTCCTTTCATATTATTTCCTTCCTATAAATATACCTCGATTGTGCTGTTTGGTTGGTTTGACTGTGCAACACATAGGGATATTTATCTCTCACAATAGATAGGCCTTCTGGGGAAAAGTATTTTCCAGTTTACATACTGTCTATTATGCCCATTTCACTAACACTTTTTAGGTTTATTTCCTTGAGCATGTCTAGCATAGAATTAGATATAGAAAATATTTTTATTACTGAATTAAATGGAGGGAAAAAAACCTTTATCTGGATTAATTTTCTAATCCATCTATTTTATCAATCTACCTATATCCATGTTTTTATACCCTACCTATCACTGTAGGATGTGAGCTACTGAGAACCTTAAGTGGATAAGTCAATGTTTTACAGGAAAACGTCTTTGCACATCTTGAGTTGTATCCAAGTTACATAAGCTCCAACAAAAGAAGTGCAGATGCCATGCAAAAGGGTGTAACTTATCCAAACAAGTGAGTGACGTATTCTGTAAACATATAGTCTTCTCTTTTAATAACATAGAAATTCTCTCCCAAATGGATGTGCATAGACTTTAGGATCAGAAGGGACTATCAGGGCCATGTAATCTGACCTCCTGCACATTACAGGCCACAAAACCTCACCCACCCACTCCTGTAATAGACCCCTAACCTCTGGATGAGTTACTGAAATCATGATTTAAAGACTTCAAGTTACAGAGAATCCATCATTTACACTAGTTTAGACCTGCAAGTGACCCATGCTGCAGAGGAAGGCGAACCCCCCTCCTGCAGGGTCTCCGCCAATCTGACCCGGGGGAAAATTTTTCCCCAACCCAAAATATGGCAATTAGTTAGACCCTGAGCATGTGCACAAGACCCACCAGCCAGACACCTGAGAGAGAATTCTCTGTAGTAACTCAGAGCCTTCCCCACCTAGTGTCCCATTACCAATCTGCATAAGTCAGAATGGTCTCTGAGCAGCTTTAATTCACGATACCTCCTTGCCTCATGCAATTTACTATAGTCAAACACAAAACACGTTACAAAAACAGAAAACAAAGTGAAAGTATGTCCCAGAATTGAATCTTTTATCCATATTCTCATTTAAAAACAAGTGTAATATTACATTCCTACTTTTCATTTTCTTTGCATCCTTTAAACATGAACAAGATATAAAAATAAATTTATTTTCTATGGCTCAAATTAAGAAGCATCTGTTACCTTAATTGATAGCTAAAAATACACATTACATCAAAGGTATGCAATCAATATTAGAATCATAGAAGCATAGGGTTAGAAGAAACCACAAGGATCATCTAGTCTAACCCCCTGCCAAGAAGCAGGATTTGTTGAGTCTAAACCATCCGGGACAGATGGCTATCCAGCCTCCTTTTGAAAACGTCCAGTGAAGGAGCTTCCACAACCTCCCTAGGCATCTGTTCCATTGTCCTACTATTCTTACAATTAGGAAGTTTTTCCTGAGATTTAAGCTAAATCTGCTATGTTGTAGTTTGAACCCATTGCCTCTTGTCCTGCCCTCTGTGGCAAGAGAGAACAACTTTTCTCCATCTTTTTTATGGCAGCCTTTCAAGTATGTGAAGACCGCTATCATGTCTCCCTCTTAATCTCCTCTTTTCTAAACTAAACATACGCAGTTACTTCAGCCTTTGCTCATATGGCTTACATTCCATCCAGAGATGAACATAACTCTTGGTGGGGGTGGGGTGGGGTGGGGAGAGGAGACACAATTTAAAGGTTTGGGGAGGGGCATGTGACCACCCCATGCATCACCTCTGGCCTCTTTCCCCTGATTCTCCCAGACCCGCTCCAAGCTGGCACCACCTTGCCCCCACTGCCCTCACAGTTCCTTCCCCACTTACTTCTCCTATTGCTTCCCTGCTGTGGGTGCAGCATGGGCTGCAGCAGGCTACGGACACCTACTGCCAAGCAGGTAACTGTGGTTGTAGGCAAGGAAGGGACAGGACTCAGAGGCCTTCCCCGTGCCCCCTCTGGCAGAGCTATGTTGCAAGCCCCATCTCTCTTCCCTGTTCTGGGCACCTCCTAGGAGAACTCAGCAAAAGAACTAGGTGCCTATGCTTTTCCCAGGCATGCCCCCCTCAGCTGCCCTCAGCCCAACTCCCAGCCTGCCAGAAATCTGGGGAGGCACACAACTCCACGTGCCCCTCCCAAAGTTGCCTCTGATTCCATCCCTTTAATCATCTTTGTTGCTCACCTCTGGATCCTTTTCAGTTTCTCTACATCCTTTCTATACATTGGTGACCAAAATTAGACACTGTACTCCAGCTGAGGCCTAACCAGTGCCGAGTAGAGTAGTACTATCACTGCCATGTCTTGCATGCTTTGCCTCTGTTAATGCAACCCAAAAGTCTATTTGCTTTTTTTTGGAACAGCATCACATTGCTGACTCATGTTGAGGTTGTGATCCACCACAACTCCCAGATCCTTCTCAGCAGTGTTGCTGCCAAGCCAGTTATCCCCCATTCTGTATTTGTGCATTTGGTTTTTCTTCCGTAAGTGTTGCACCTTACATTTGTCTTGGTTGAATTTCATTTTGTTGTCTATAGCCCAGTTCTCCAATTTATCAAGATCCCTCTGAATTTTAGCTCTATCCTCCAAAGTGTTGGCAACTCCCCCAGCTATGTGTCATCTGCAAATCTGATCCATATGCTCGCTATTCCTGCATCGAGGTCATTAATAAAGATGTTAAACATCTTCGGACACAGAACAGATCCCTGTAGGATTCCACTTGAGACCTCCCTCCAATCCAACATCATTCCATTAATAGTTGGGGGGGAGGGATGGCTCAGTGGTTTGAGCATTGGCCTGCTAAACCCAGGGTTGTGAGTTCAATCCTTGAGGGGGCCACTTAGGGATCTGGGGCAAAATCAGTACTTGGTCCTGCTAGTGAAGGCAGGGGGCTGGACTCAATCACCTTTCAAGGTCCCTTCCAGTTCTAGGAGATAGGATATCTCCATTAATAAAAAAATAATAAAAATAGTTATTCTGTTTGCAGTTGTTCAACCAATTATGTATCCCCTTAATGGTAGTTCCGCCAAGCTCACATTTTTCCAGCTTACTTATCAGAATGTCATGTGGGACTGTGTCAAAATCCTTGCTGAAGTCCAGGTATATTATGTACACTGCAGTCCCCTTATCCACCAAACCAGTTACCCCATCGAAAAAGGAAATCAAGCTGGTTTGACATAATTTATTCTTAGTAAATCCATGCTGACTGTTAGTGATTACCCCTTCATTCTCCAGGTATTCACAATTTGAATGTTTTATACATTGCTCTAGTAGCTTCCTAGATACCAGAGTCAGGCTGACTGGTCTATAGGGCCCCAACTCCTCCTTTCCCCCCTTTTTAAAGATGGGTACTATATTAGCCCTTCTCCAGTCTTCCGGGACCTTTCCTGTCATCCATGAATTTGCAAATATCATTGCCAGTGGCTCCAAAATTTCTTCAGATAATTCTTTCAGTACCCTGGGGATGAACAGCATCAGGCCCAGCTGACTTGAATTCATTCAAATTGGTCTGAAGATCTCTGATGTGTTCTTTACTTATCTCGATCTGCAACCCTTCTTCCTTATTATCTATGGTAACTTTGCTAGCGGTCCAGTCGCAAGGAGATACATCATGCAAAACAAACAACAAATAAAGCAAATTGCATTTAAACAAAATTAAGGTAGCCCCATAAAGAAAAATGATACATGAACTTATGCAAAACGTCAAAGATACATGTATCCCTTTTAAAACTACCACTGACCTTCAAACTTTAATTTAAGATCAGTCTTAATGATTTGCTTCCTTTTTCTGTCCCAAACAGCACTTAGACAACATTGCTTCTTACTATTGAGTTGGAAATCAATACATGTAAATTACACATCAAAATCTTAGTCCATTGGAGCAGTGTGTTTATTTTAGATAGTACTTCAGGTGTGTTGCTTGTGGAAATAAAATTGCTGGGATCAATAATGCTCTCATCTTCTATTCTGCTCTTACTTTAGTCCCATCTCAGTCTCTGAAGACAGCTGCCATTCTACACATGTTCAATATCAAGTACCCTCTTTCTCTTCTCTACTGATTTAATATTTAGATTGCATGTGCCTAAAGTTAAGCATGTGCCTAAATGCTTTGTTGAATAGGGATTGACTGCTCAATTTGGACTCTAATCCTGAAACAATTTTAAAGCAATTTTTGTATCTAAACCAGTTGGACACCAAGGTAATAGGGTTCCTTAGAACTATGATAGATTAGATAGAAAATATCATTTTATCTACATGTGCCTATTTCCTATGGAACTTATATGGCTCCTTCCCCTTAGCGTTGGAGCCTCTCCCAGTTATTCAGAAGTAGAAATAATCTCTTTCTTGCTTTCTTCTTTCCAGTTTGTAGAAGCAATGGCTTGATTAATGTATGGGTTGTTTCTTTGCTTGTTTATATTTGTGTCTGAGTGAATGGCTGTGTAGGGTGGGTTCTGTGCCTTGGGGAGTTGAGAAATGATTGAGGAAAAGCTAAGTCATAGAGAGGAGTTTTGCATTTAGATCTGAAGGTGGTGGAGTCTGTGGTCATGCCTTGCAGAAGGGAATTCCATAGTTGAGGACCAGCTCCTGTGAAAGCTCGGGCTCCTGCACTCAGGAGCCTCCTGCTATTGGCTGATAATTTCATTGTTCCAGTAGAACATATCTGTCATGGGGGGTCATGGTCCAAGAGGAAGAGGTGATTTCTCAAAAGCTAGGGCCAATCCCAGAGAGATCTTTAATATCCACCTGAGTAACACCACAGATTAATTACCATAGCTTCTCTGCTCTTATGGTCAGATTGTGCCTGAGTTCTGTGAGGATAGTACCCTACATGAAGTGGTCAGATGCAACAAGGGTCCTTACCTTCAGGAAGCAACGCTCCATGGATCTACTGATGCCGGCATGAGCCTCCCCAGAGGGTATGGATGACCAAACCAGGTGGAGAGGGGAAATGATGCTGCCCTCTCTCAGGCACTGCCTTCTACCTTGGTGCTCCAGGAGACCTGGGGCCTGCTTTCAATACAATGCCTCTTAGAGCTCCTGCATGGGCAGTGCACTATTCCAGTGTGGGGCTGTGGCTGCATTCCCCAGTCAACCCCAGAACAACATTTCTGGTTGTTTTGACGCTTCCTTAATGAAGTCCACTGAGCTGTGGGTTAGATGGTAAATCCAGCAGCACAAAACCACTCTAGGCTGCAGGCCAGCTTTTCAAAAATCAATCTTCAAACCTCTCTGTTTGATGTGCTACATAAACAATACAGAAGTTTGCCAGTTTTAAATGTCTTGTACTTCATGGTCTCTACAGGAGAAATAAACTCTTCTCTCCTCAAAGGCTCTTCTAAATAGGTATTTACATGGTAGATAATTCAATGTATCAGGTACATAATATAGTGCAAAAAACAGGTCAAAAGGTCACCCTGGTCTTCAGCAAGTGGAGGGGAGCAAAAAGCAGTGGATTTGGGTAGAGGGGGAAGTGCTGGCCCTGATATTCTCTTCTTTCCCCCCAGTCCCATTGGGATCAGGGACTGCAGGTAGCAAAAGGTGGGAGGGATGGAGTTGAGGATACAGCTGCTGTCCTTGGCCTTCTCCCCCCCTCCTACCCATTCAATCCTGTAGACTGGGATTTTTATTGTAAATTAATGCTCACTTCCTCAGCATTTACTTATATCATTGTTCCCTCACTCCTCCAAGAAGGTTGTTTGAGGCCAGGAACACTATGGGTGCATGACTCCTGTGGCTGCAAAGAGACTGGGAATGCCAGGAAGCAAAGATCTTCTTGGCACTGTGTAGTGTAAAGGACTAGGATAGTACCCCATTTAAAAGTTTGTGAGCACTCTAGTGATACTCACTGTGTTGTATGTTTTAGAAGCGGCCAGATGCCAGCCAGAGCTGCAGGATCTGTGTAGTTAGGCCTTGAATGTTTGTGCATACAGTTATTTGTTAGTAAATACAGTTATTTGGAACCGAGCTGTGCCCCGGTGGTTTGTTCACATCATTGTTTTGTAAAGTGCAAGAGACACAAAACTTTGTCTGCATGAGGAAGATAGGGTATTAAACACAAGACAACAAACCTGTTTTAAAATCCTAGTGTACACAGTGCAGTTTCTCTTCCACCAGCTAATGTGTCAAAACTTGCCCCACATCCACTAGGATTTTAACACCTGTTGGCTATTGTATATTTAAAACATACTTCCCCCCTCTACACTATACATAACCCATCTAGCTGGCTGTGGCCTGCAGTAAATCTGCCAGGATGTGAAGGTTTGAGGGGGGTTGAACTTTCCTCCCATTCCACATGAGGAGAAAATATCACCTTTCCAATGGAACTATCAGGCAGAAACTCCACAAGCACAAAACTCACTGATTTTCTCATACCCTATGCAGAATTAATCCACTGAGGGGACAATTTGGCTATTATTGCATACTTAGCTGTCCTATCATAATAGCACCAATGATTTCTTGCCAACTCTTGGCACACTTTTCTAACACAGCTTCTTTCACATCCTTTCTTATTTTCTCTTATCTACTATCTTAAAATAAAAAACTGCAAGGAAATTCACAGGGGAAAAAAATCTATATTTATTTAAATAACATTAAAACTGGGCTGGAATATACCAGGTCTGGTATTAAATACAATACAGGCAAGTGACTGCTTAAGGGAAAGCCTCCAGGGAAGCCTCAGCAGCTCTCTGTCCCACCTCCCATTTGGATTTCCCTCCATGTCCGTAGCAGCCTGCCACCATACCACCAAAGACCGATGTGTGAACGGTAGGGAGAGGGGGGTATAATCAAATGTACACTGTTTCATAACCATATTTGTATTATTATTATTATTCAAAGTAGATCAAGTAAGAGACAACTATCCCTATCTATCCTCTACTTAGCCACCATTAATTGTTTGCTATTTTAGCGCTCAATCCATGTTTGCATGTCCTCTCTGTCAGCTTGAATCGGACAGGAAAAAAAGCACCAGTTCAAAGCATTTCTTCTAGTGTTTTAGGGCTTGATTTCCCTCACATACAGTCTTGTAAATCAGGAATAACTCTACTGAAGCCAGTGGAATTAAACCCTTGTTTATGCTGGTGCATGAGAGTCAGGCCTCTGATGTCTAAAGCTCTGCTCTCTTTCACTAGCCAGGATCAAAAGTCCAGCCTCAGTTTTCCTTCACCTTAAGGGATCCTGTTCTTCAGCTTTTGATGGTGAAGCAATCTCAGCCACTGTGGCCTCTCATATTTGGTATTCTTATTTTACAGCAGTGCTGGCTGAAATGTTATAGTCCTATAAAGGCTGCACTGGATCCAAGGAAATGCATTCTGTGATGTGGAAATACTCAGATGCTATGATGATGAAGCTAGAAAGGATGGGGCATAAAGATGTGATCAGCACCCTCTATAATTTATACATGTGTGCTGACTTGGCCTCAGAGACCTCAGCCAGCTGCTGAAATGAATGATCTCTTCAGGAAATGGTGTAGCAGAGGAGGGGAGGTGAAGTTCGGTGAGGGAGGGGTCTGGGCAGGCCAGGATGTGGGATCACAATAAAGCTGCTTTTGCAACATTAACATGGCCAGTCCTGAAGTGTTCCAGAATTTGTCCCTAAATGTTTAATGAAAGTGCTATCAGAAAAAAGCAAAATGAGAATTCAACAAGATAGACAAAAGATGTCCAGCTAAATAGCTGATAATTATTGATATTGTTCCATTCTGAGCCAGGACCACACTTCAAACTAAAAACTGGGAGATCATTTTGTTAATAATTTTAATTGGCTTCCTTTTCACAATGGATCAGAGAAGCCTAATAAATGGATTGCCAGTTGACAGATGATTTTTAACACCATCAGCTCGATAACTAAAACAAGACACACAGTCTCTCTTACATTTAGTTGGAAGCAAATGGTTCCTCTACAGAAGGAACAATAGATAGAGATAGAAAGAGTTTGATCTGCCTTAAATGATAGATGTTCTTCTCTATTAGATGCCTTTTCCTTTTTAATCCTTCCCCACCCCCGGCTTGACAGGCATGTTGTCCTGTTTGTTTTCAATCTTTATTTTCTTTCCCTGATACCAGGTTGAAGTCTGACTAGCCTAAGCAGTCAAGTGTGTTTTCTGAAAGGAATTTGTACAGGTTTCCCTAGCAACAAGATGCACACAAAATGTTTCTCCTCTGAGTGGACTTTTTCCTTTTCCTTTTAGCAGGTTTCATAGAGATATCAAGGAGAGAGGTACTGGTTAGGTTCAAATTAATCCGGTAAACTGAAGCGAAAGGAATGGTGACAGTGTTTGGTTAATTTCTGAACAATACCAGCTTGCTCCTGCTTTCAGTGTTGCTGTTAGATGTTTGCCTTTCTAATATCATTAATATTTATATCTAAGGAGACCTGGAAAGAGATTAATTCAAGCACAGGCACAGCATTACCTCTATTATTTGATTCACTTTCATACAGAAATTAATGGTTGTAATTTGTAAAGGCTACACTCTTGCAGTAAAGGGCCTTTCTATATAATTTCTACCTGCCACTGGTTTTTTTGTTTTTATTGTGAAAGGTCATAGTGCCACTGCAGATGTGCTACTGGCTTGTAATAAACATAGTTAATAAACACGATGCTCTAAATCATGCATAGCACAATAAATCACGTCTCCCATTATTTGAATGCATTGCAAATCTATACAGTAAGAGTTTAATTTCTCTGGCATTGGGGGAAACATGGTAGGTACTAGTGATGAGAGCTCATGAAGAATTTTACTGTTATTAGGATAATTATTTTTTCCCCACAACCTTTTTTTATTTCATCAAAAAATTCCATGAAAAATGTCAGGTTCACTGAAAACCTGAGAACTGACAACTTAGTTTTTGGCAACTGAAAAGCCCCAAAATTTCAGTTTTCTGATGAAAAGCAGAAAAAAAAATAGTTCACAACTCCCCCCCCACACACACACTTTTTAAAAATGAAATGCCATTTTTCAACAAAAAAAAGTTGTTGAAAAAATTTCAGCCAACTCTAATGGTTATTCTCCAACCACATACCCTTTGCCGTGTTCCCTGTCTCTGCTAGTGCCACCTCAATACGTTTTTTACTTTCTGTTGTGGCAAAATCCATGTCATTCCATTCATTGAACAAAGTGTGGCTTGCTTATAGCTTCCGTGGTAGCAACAGGAAAGATTAATTTCCAGCATCTAATATACAAGCCTTTGGCACGGGGTGCTCCACTCACTACTGGGCTAGCATCTTCTTCTAGTCACTCTTGGGATTAGTTCTCGAGGCCGATGTCCCCATCCACGGTTTGTACGCCGTCATTCCAACTCTCGTCTGCAGCTAGGGTGACCATGGGAAAATGGGGCCCCCCTGGGCCAGCCTGAATCATGCCCCCCTTCCACGCGGGGCTGGCCCAAGCCCTCCCTGCCTTCTGTCCGCACAAGGCTGGGCTGAGGTCTCCCTCCCCACTGGGGCCAGCCCCAGCCCTCCCCCACTGGTTCCTACCTGTTTGCGGGGCCAGCCTGAGGTCCCCCTAGCAACTGGCACCTGGGGCCAGCCTAAGCCCCACTACCCCCCACCTGTGCCTGGGACTGGCAGTCCGAGCCCCACTGCCACACGCTGGACCACCCAAGGCCCCTTTTTCCTCCCTACATGTGGGGCAGGCCAGACGGCCCAAGTCTCTCTCCCTAGTCCTCCCTCCAGTGCAGGGCTGACATTGCCACTTGTCCCCCTCTCTCCCATACGTTCCTCCACACCCTGCTAGGGGTCCCAACCCACTTTTTTTTACAAAACTGGACATTTGTCCAATTTTCTCTTGCCAACTGATGATCAAAAAGTCAGGACAGCCGGGACAGGGTCTAAAAAAGGGACTGTCCCAGCCACAACAGGACGTATAGTCACCCTATCTGCAGTTCCTCTCACTTCAGGACTCACAGTGTCTCCTTCATGACTTAACCCGGTGACAAGGTCACTAAGCATTCCCCCTTCCAGGTACAGTCCATCAGCAGTCCTAGACAGTCTTCTCATCCATTGCTTCAGTTCCATACCAGGACCTTGGTGACTGATAGGGGAACCCAGGCCCACCTCATTTCTGGGTTCCGGTTCAGGGATCCTCAGCTCAGCAGTTCTGGGCTTCCTCTCTCTGCCCTCACTGCTCCTTCCCTGATCTGCTTCCTACCACACCTGGTTCCCCTTCTCTCGCTGAAAATACTAGCTCCAAGAACCTTCCTCTCTCTTCCCAGGGAATGGCTGCTAACTGCCTTCCTGCAGCCTTTCCCAGCAGCCTGTCTGTTGCCAGGTACCTGGCTTTATACAGACCCCACCAGTTCCTGCACAGCTGAGCCTGCTCTCCATTAGTTCCCTGGCTCCTCCTCCTGGTGCAGCCTGCATGGCCATCTTAACCCCCTCCAATCCTGTGTGGGGTGGACATGCTATCACAGCCTTCCTTTTGTTGGTAATTTATAACTTTTTGAACCAAATTCCTTTTTGTCTGTAAATTTTTCATGCTTGGTCTTAGCCCAGAGTCTAACTTTTTTTTTAAAGTTTGAGCAAAATTGGGTTAGTCTTTCTAAAGTTCTTTATGTGAAAAAACAACATTCCCCTTTATGTATGACATTTAAGGAAAACCTCTGCTTTTATGGAATTCAGCATGGGCTCTCAAACTTCCAGACATTAATACATGGATGCAGCCACAGTAGGAGAAGTAGCTGGATGGGTAGCAAAATGCCTACCTTCTCCTCAAGTTGAAGACAGGCTCTTGATCAAGGATACCCTGATTGTTTCCAGATGGCTTTGACATCTCTTTAGTTATAAGGTTCTTTCTAACATAAGTTTATTGAATAACAGGCACACTAAGAAAAGGGTTAATAAGCTATCAGTAGTTGCTAGGTAACCATGTCCTGATCTCATGGAATTGTGCACCAATGAGTGTTGTTCTGATGATGTAATACTTCATGGCTGAGTGTGTTGTCACTCATTCTCTTGTTGCAGGGTCCTGGGCTTTACGAATTTGAGAGAAGTCTCTATCATGATCAGTTGAGTTAAGTGTCTAACAAAAGGCAATTTCTATTTTTCCAAATGTCTCCTTGTTTCTTACCAACTGTTTATCCAAACATAACAACTGGATCTATTGAAGTCCTTTAGAAATAACTCTTGTGTCTAATTCACACCTTAGTCAATAATGTAAATTTCTCAGATCCTAGGACTGCATTGATGGATGTAACTATAAACATTTTTGTTATGCTTCACTTTCCCCCTGTACCCTATGCAGGACTTAAAAACTCTCTTCATCAGAACTGCCTTAGGTTCAGAGCCCAGCATATCCTATTAAGGGCATTTGACTACAGAGAATTCTTCTTCTAGCTGACATGGCAGCTTAACAGATTAATGAATTAGTCTGTAATACCTTCTCCCTCTAATGACTGGTTCAAGTTTTGCTGCCGTTACTTCGATTACCACTATATTCTCTGGTGCTGAGCTCATCAATTCCTTATATTGACTGCACTGGCATTTGCTACTGTCAGAGAGGTAGAAAGAAACACTATCCTATAAAGTTTGCATCGATCTAAAAGTAAAATTATAAACATATCCATGTATTCTGACAGGACGAATAGGGCTGCTAACTGTATGAAACAACCAATGCTGTAGGCAGCCTATCATTCTTTCTTTAAATATATAATAATGCTAGGATAAGTTGTTGAATATAGTTTATACCAGCAGTAGTTCTCTGAAACTCAGTAGTTTCATGCAGTCATTGATATTATAAACCACAGTGGTTTGTTACAGTATTAACTTCCCTCTGTTTACCTCAGGCGGTTAATCAATGAACCAGCCATTAAGTGCTGGCAACATATGATTTTTCTAGGATTATTGCTAACATTTCTGCTGTAGTCAGGAGGGTTTTTCTGGCTGAGTTCAGCAATGGGGAAATCTGTAGCTGATCAGATTTGCTCTCCTATGCAAGTGTCACTGCAATTGATGGGATTTAATATGAAAGGCAAGATTTACTTACAGAAACCATTACTTTAAACCAGCTAGCCAGAAAATATTCATCTAAATATTGAAAAAGGAATGCAGAGTTTGGGAGAAATAAGTTTTGCTTGTAACTGACCTAGTTTGTATGTCACAATGGTAAAAGGCAAGCTGGACCTGATTTTGTCCTTACATTTATTATAGTTTTTAAATAAAGCAGTCCTGTGTAACGGAAAACTTTCCTCAAAGAGGTGACCACAGGAATCTTGGGGATGGGGGGAGGAGAGGGAAGTCTGTATTTTAATCTGTATATTAGCCAATTTTTCCATGCAATTTTGGACTGGTCTTTATAAAAACATCCAGGGATTGGCAAGGTCCAATCTTAAAAGGTGCTGAGCACCTCCCATGAGGTGTTGACTGCTCCATACTGCCATTGGCAGGAAAAAGAGTGCAGGGAGCATGCTTCCACTCACAAGATACTTTGTACCTTACAGCAGCGGCCCAAATGACCTTCTTGTCTCAACCTTTTACTTATTCCTAGAACCAAACTAATGCTCAGACCCTGAAAATGGGTTTGTTCCTCTACTTTAGGTACTTATATGACTCCCACTACCACAGTATCTGAACACCTCATTGTCTTTAATATATTTATCCTGACAACATCCCTGGGAAGTAGGGAACAGTTATCCCCATTTCATTGGAGGGGGTGGGGAAGAAAATTGAAGCACAGAAAGGCTAGGTAACTGCTCCACAGTCACCAGGAAGTTGGTGGCAGAGCAGGGAATTAAAGATAGGTGTCCTGAGTCCCAAACTAGCATGCTAACCACTAGACTATCATTCCTATCTATTACTAGTTCAAAAACTAATCTTGTTTGGAATCTAAATGCATCTTCATGTTCCACTGGCAAGTCCACATCACCAAATTTTTTGTTTAATAAGAGGGTAGGCCATGTTTGAGGCAACATGATGGAACCATGTAGCATATGGCTATATTCTTCAATATTTTTGTAGTATCATAAAAAGTATAACATTCAGTGATGGTGCATGCCAACTCATTCAAATAAGATATGTAATCTATATTAGCACAGGATCTGCCTGCAAGACTTGCTTTGCATGATCAGGGCCTTAACCCATAAACTGTTCAAGGAAGAGATTGTGTTGGATTTTCAAGAGTGCTCAGCCTTGGCTTAACCCAGCTGCCAATGAAGTCAGATGGAGTTTTTAAAGATGCCACTCAACATGTTCTGTCAAGAGCCTAGACACTAACTGGTACTGCAAGATAATATAGATACACTATCTGGTGCTGTAAAATAATTATATATATGATATGTAGTTAAGTACCCTGAGGAAAATGATCAAATTTTACATAACTATCCAAGCACCCAAAATGTTAACCTTATTTTTATCTTTGGAATTAACTAAAACAAAATTCCCTGAAACTGCTAGTTCATTATTTCACCTGATTTATTTTTCAACCCGAGTTCCTAATAAATAAAACACAAAACTTCCCTTATAAAAATACTTTCCCTTTTACTTGTCTTCAGCTCTCACCTTCTCATACCTCTGATTTACGTGACTTTAACTTACATGATTCTGCATTGAGGTTCACATATGAATGGACCCTTGTGCTCACCTACCTATGTTGATCTCATTGTAGGATTGGGAAAAATTTTTCACATCCCTGAGCATAGTAGCTGGGTCAACTTAACTATTTAGTATAGATCTGGCCTGAGCATTTTCTCCCTCCAATGGGAGGGCAGCACTGATGATGCAGAGCCAGCGAAGAGACATAGGACCTCTCTGTGTTTGGCCTTGTTCTACTGCTATTTCACCTGGGTCTCAGATGATCTGTGGAGTTTAGGGTTGGCATCATTCACAGCCTCCTCTTCATAGGAAGCAAACTCCATCCTCTCTGATGGAATGAATGGAGAGAAAATTGTGTAAGGAGAATTTGCTGAGGTTTCTTCTCCCTCCACCCCATGGGAGGGAGCAATCGAGCCTTAAATAAGGAACTTGGAAATAGGCCCACAGTGTATTGATAACGAGGCTTCATTTTCTCCATTTAATTAATCTCTTCCTCTGCTAACAGGATTGGAGAGCATTTTAGAACCAAGAGAGAACTTCCCTCACAGATGGACTGGTTTCCCATATTTTCTCAGCTGTAGCTCAATCCCTCTCTGGATTTTACTGTCCTGCCCTTACCTCTATCTCATCTGTTCTACTTCATTCCCTCACCTGTTGTATACATATATTTCTCATCCCTCTTACCATAGACAACCTACACTACCATTCCATATCACAATTTTCCTGTCTCTCTTAGTTCTCATCATATTTTCTACCTTCTGCCATCAATACCTGAATGCTTCTCACTTCTCCTCTATCTCAAGTGGATTAGATACACAATAGAAATGGAAGGTCTTGGCTACATTTTCACTTATCCTTGCAAAGTATATTAAATCTTTTATTAAACTCCGATATATTTTCAAATGTGTTTGTAGGAAACCAAACTGCTACAAACCTAGAGCTTGGCTTATATTCAGAAATAAATAAATAAATAAATACATGAATAAATGAATAAATTAAATTAAATAACTCCCATCAAATTGTTTGTTTTGCTGTTTAATAAAAACCATCAGGCAAAATGGGAAGACAACATTACTGTACAACTCAGTGTTTCTATAAAAGAATCACACACAGAACAGGGGAAGCTTTCTAATTTCATTTTTTTTTACTCTATGCATAATAACATCTCTTAATAAAAGTTTTAAAACCAGTGTAACAATAGGATTCTGATTATTCATGCTCTAAAAATGTCAATGGACTTTCAACTTGACTTTGAGAACAAGATTCATAAAATTGAAGAATCTCCTTCTAGATTACACCAACATCTGCTAAAATACAGATTCTTAATTAATAAATTAAATTTCATACTAATACAATTCCCCCTTTTAAGCATCTGCTCCTTCAAGTTTTATACATGTTGATGTTACTTTTTCCTATTTGCTTTTACTCAGATGCCCTTTGTTGTCTGTGATCTTTTCCAGGGTTTGTCTAAGGCCTTGTCTACATTACAGAGTTTTGTCAACAAAAGTCATGTCGACACTCAAAAAGCGCTATAATAAAAATCAGTATTGCATGTTCACACTCGCTCCCTTTGTTAGCAAAGTCCACAGTTGGGGCATTATCATCGGCAGTGTGAGCAATGCACTGTAAGTACCTATTTCACAGTCCAGCTCAACACCTTCTGCCGCTAGGTCTTGTAAGAAGCTGGAGCGGATCGTGGTGCATCTTGGGACCAGGCTCAAGGTCCCATGATGCATTGTTTTCTGTCCCAGCATTCCATGGGCTTCTGGCTTTCTTTCGCAGCATTTTTCTATGGCCCTTGTTTGCTGTGTATCCCAGCATCTTTGTCAGAAGGGATGGATCCCACACTCCTCCCCTATGCTCTGCTAACTGTCATTAAGACATTGCGGCTGGCAGTGCAGTTAATCACGAAGTTCCTAACTGAAGAAGACTCCAAGTTGCCTGACGTGCTGGGTGATATGGATCAGGGCCGGCTCCAGTGTTTTGGCTGCCCCAAGCAGCCAAACAAACAAACAAAAAAAAAGCCGCGATCGCGATCTGTGGCAGCAATTCAGCGGGAGGTCCTTCGCTCCAAGCAGGAGTGAGGGACTGTCCGCTGAATTGCCGCCGAACAGCTGGACGTGCCGCCCCTCTCTGAAGTGTCCGCCCCAGCACCTGCTTGGTAAGCTGGTGCCTCGAGCCAGCCCTGATATGGATAGGAGCAACTTTAGATTGCTTTTGGCATTCACGGGATAGCTGCAGACAGTGGACTGTCACTTTTGAGCTTGGGAAACAAGCACTGAATGGTGGGATTGTATCGTCATGCAGGTCTGAGATGATGAGCAGTGGCTACAGAACTTTCGGATGCGGAAAGCCACCTTCCTGGAACTGTGTGCGGAGCTCACCCCAGCACTATGGTCCAAGGACACCAGAATGAGAGCTGCCCTATTGGTAGAGAAGCATGTGGCAATTGCTGTGTGGAAGCTGGCAACTCCAGACTGCTACCGGTTGGTCGTGAATTAATTTGGAATCGAGAAGTCAACCACTGGGGCTGCGTTAATGCAAGTGTGCAGAGCAATTAATCACATCTTGCTACGAAGGACTGTGACTCTGGGAAATGTGCGTGAAATAGTGGATGGCTTTGCAGAAATAAGTTTCCCTAACTGTGGAGGGGCGATAGATGGCACACATATTCCAATTTTGGCACCAGACCACCTTGCGACAGAGTACATCAATAGGATGTGGTACATCTCCATGGTATTGCAGGCGCTTGTGGATCACCATGGGCGTTTCACTGACATCAATGTGGGGTGGTCTGGGAAGGTGCATGACACATACATATTGAGGAACACCAGCCTCTATAGAAAGCTACAAGTGGGGACTTTCTTTCCAGACCAGAAGATTACAGTGGGGGATGCCCATAGTGATCCTGGGAGACCCGGCGTACCCCTTATAGCCATGGCTCATGAAACCTTACACAGGAAACCTGGACAGCAATAAGGAGCAGTTCAACAACAGGCTGAGTAGGTGCCGGATGACCGTGTAATGTGCCTTTGGCAGATTAAAGGCACACTGGTGATGCCTTTATGGTAGGTTAGACCTCAATGAGGATAATATTCCCATGGTCATAGCCGAGTGTTGTACATTGCATAATCTTTGTGAAGCTAAGGATGAAAGGTTTGCTCAGGGGTGGAGTGTTGAGGCAGACTGCTTGGCTGCTGATTTTGAGCAGCCAGATATCAGGGCTACCAGAGGGGCCCGGAAGGGGGCAATTCAAATCAGGGAGGCTTTGAGGCAACACTTTGAAAATGAGAACCAGTAATGTATATCTCTGTGATTGGTGCTGCAATGTTACACATTACATGTAGCTTTCCTAGGAAGCAATGGTGAAATTTGGGGCCTTACATTCCAGTAAGCAAAGACGCTTGGTGGGAAAGGAGATACTGGAGCAGGGCAGACTTTCAGAGCTGTGTGCAGGTCCAGCTATCATTTTGAAAGCTGTCCGAGGTGGTGGAGTGAAGGGGAAACCCAGAAGACCCGGACAGTGGAAAGGATTGTGTGGGTGGAGTTTGGGGGAGGGCACAGAAAAGAGTTCTGAATGTGCTGCAAAGGAGGGTGGGCATGCATCGGCTCAGTCTGCAACATTATTAAGGGCTTCAGCATCTGCGTTTGCTCCTCCATGACTTTTGTCATCCACTCAGTAGTGTCCTTAACAAACTCCTGATTTTCTTTTCTGTTCTGCCTTTTGGCTTCCCTCCACTCCTTGCATTCCCTTTTCTCTGAATTGGAGAAGTGCAGAACATCTGTGTCGACACAGCCCTGTCGCTAAAAGCTGTGTGGTGTAGATAAGCCCTCTGTTTCATTTTGGGGCTGTTTGAGTTTGGATGGAGTTGAGAGAGAAGAAAAACAGCTCAGGGTGTGTCTGATTAACACCCATTCCCCACAAAGGGAGTCTTTGAATTGCTGTGAATCTGGTGCATGGTCAGACAGTTCAAGCCCAGCGGAGAACCAACTTGGCACCGGCTACCTAAAGCCAGCCAAGACCTCCACAGGACTCTAGACGAGGGAGCCAGGAGAGGGCTCTGCCCCACCCAAGGATGAAAATGCTAAGGGGACCCTTTTGTTTTTTTTAAACCAGCCAATGTTCTCAGCACTGCATCGCCAGACTCATCATAGGTATTCCAACTTCCTGGGAAGGTTCCAGGAAGGGAGCTGGGGTTTGTGGTGCAGTTGTGAATAGTGGCAGGTGGAGTATTGATTGTATTATGAACGTTTTAGCATGTATTAGTTGACCTTAATCCTTTCCTTCCCGAAAGCTTCTGTTTCTTGTCCCCAGTGAAGTCCCCCTTTGCTACATTTTTAGGTGTGCCATTTCATTTGCTGGAATTTGTATTATTGTATTTTGTTTCTTGTGTACTGGGTCATGTTCCTAATATTAGTTATTCACAAGGGAGAGCACCCCTTGTGTCCCAGGCAGAGAGAGGAATCACCTTGGGTGGTGGCACCAGGCGTCACGAAAAGAACCCAGGACCCAACCCATGTGAGGAGGTTGGAGAAGCCACTCTCATCAGCAAGCACCTGGGAGGAGGCTTTAGCCACACCTCTGGGGAGGGGCTACAACAGTTTATATCTACATGAAGAACAAATATTTGATAATGGGCTCTTCAGTCTAGCAGGGAAAGGTATCACATGATCCAATGGCTGGAATTTGAAGCTAGACAAATTCGGACTGGAAATAAAGCATATGTTTTCAACAGCAAGACCAAATAACTATTAGAACAATTTACCAAGGGTCATGGTGGATTCTCCATCACTGACAATTTTTAAATCAAGACTGGATATTTTTCTAAAAGATCTATTCTAGGAATTATTTCAGGTAAATTCTGTGGCCTGTGTCATACAGAAGCTCAGACTAGGATGATCACAATGTTCACTTCTAGCCTTGGAATCTATGTATCTCTTAACCTTTCAGACAATAGACTAATTAGGTAGCACACCAGGTCATAGATACTATCCCTAGGGGAATGTGTTACTATATATTTTTCCCTTTTGATGTACAGCTGCAATATTAGGTCAGGCATGATCTGCTTATATAATCCAATAATTAGTTCTAGGGGCTAGGGAGTGAATCTCTATACTGGAGATAACTGGTTTAGCCTGAGAAAAATAAATCTAAAGATATTGAAGGAGTATCATTTCTGTGATTAAAAGTGAAATAACGTGGCACATAACTGGAAATATTATCCTGTAGCTGCATTGGATGCTTTCCCACACTTAGTGATCCTCAATATAGAATTGCATTGTATACAACTACAGGATAATATTTCCAATCATGTGCCACGTTATTTCACTTTTAATCACAGAAATAATACTCCTACACTATCTTTAGGCTCATCATCTTCAGGCTAAACCAGTTACCATGTATGTGTGTGTGGTAGTATAGTCAGTGCTGTACAAACAGAGCTGGTCTGCTCCCTAAGGAATTTACAGACCAAATTAGTCACAGAAAGGTCCTACCTAATACATATATTATCTATCTGAAAGCCAGTGTTGAGACATGCCTTATTTTGCGCACCTCTGAAGCATCTATTTTAACATTTCAAAACTACATAAAATACATATATGTCCCCTCCCCAGGTCTTTATGCTGGTCTTCATTCTGGACACTGTCCATAAATCATATTATACACAACTAATTTTTTTTTTTTAAAATCAGAGGAATAAACAAGGTGTCTTCCCAATATAAAGCACATTTCATGATAATTTCTTTTGCACCTTGTGTGCCCTTGCCCTTCCTCTGTTCGTCATCCCTTGCTGTGTTAAAGCCAATGTATATTGCAAGCTCCTCAGTGCAGGGACCTCCTATTGGTTGTAAAGTGCCTGCACTGCTAGAGTAACATCCTTTGCTGATTACTGAAGTGATCATTGGGACAATTCATGTGAGTTAGGACAGTGAGTGAAATCCTGACCCCTTTGAAGTTAGTGGGAGTTTTTCCATTGACTTTGGAGGACCCAGGATTTTAGTCAATATGTGTGTGTTGCAGAATTGCTCTGTAAGAGTAATAATTAAGGCTCTGTGTTTGTCATGAAGGTCACAGAAGTCACAGATTCTGTGACTTTCCATGACCTCTGTGACTTCTGCAGCAGCCCAGAGCGGCTGGTCCTGGATGGTGCTTACCTTGGGGGGGCTCCCTGGAAAGGCGACAGGAACTCCCCTCCCTCAGCTCTTAGCTCCACGTGCTGCCTCCGCCCGCAGGCACTGCCCCTGCAACTCCCAGTGGCCATGGTTCCCAGCCAATGAGAGTTGCAGAATCAGGACTTCGGACCGAGTGGAGGCAACACATGGAATTAGGAGCTGGGGTCAGCCCTCCTCCCCGTAGCATCCGCGCACCCCCCAGGCCGTGACTCCCGCTGCGAGCACCCATGGCGCCCCCCACAGAACACCTGTGGCACCCCCCCGTCCGCAATCCCCCCAGCATCCACAGTGCTCCCCCTCCCCAGCACCCATGGCGCTTCCCTAGACCACACCCCCCCCAGCACCTGTGGCACACCCCCCTTCAGCACCCACGGTGCCCCCAGACCCATGCCCCCGAGGTGCCCCCCCCACTTTTAGTCAGGAGTATATAGTAAAAGTCATGGACAGGTCATGGGCTGAGAATTTTTGTTTACTGCCAGTGAGCTATCCATGACTTTTACTAAAAATACCCCTGACTAAAACATAGCCTTAGTAATAATATATGTTGATCAGGATTACTTAGCTTGCATTGTATTCCAGTACAATTAATATACAATGCAAGATAAAATATTAAGATACAAAGCTTCCTATAGATAAGTTAATGACTTCAGCTTGGTTAATTATTAATAATTCATAATTAGTTTTACAGCACCGAAAAGTGTGCATGATGCTTTACAGAAACATGTAAAAAAACATCCCTGTCCATAAGAGTTTTCAATCTGTTGTTATACATGGTTTAGTGACATGGTGACCAAGTGGGGAAATGGATGAGATTGATAATCTGATCACGTGATGACTCACTTCAGTTATATGCATCCTGAACTTTCGTTGTAAATAAGGTGTTTTAATTAGTGCACTTCATTTTAGCAACATAGCAGAAGTGAGATTTAAGAGCAATCAGGTTCTGGAAGACCATTCCATGCATAGGAGCAGCACGGGAAAAAATACAGGTGGAGCAAAAAACCAATGAATGGCAATACTGACATCAGTTGCAGAGTAGAGAGGGTAATGGGAAGGTGGTAGGAAACAAGGTCAGTGATATGTACCAGGGCCTGTCTATCCAAGGTTTAAATCCAGCTCATCATAGACATTGGATCATGCACAGAGTTTCAATACAAACCCTGATCTGAGCTTTTGTGAAGTTCAGTGGCATTTGGACCCTGGGTTTTAGTTGTGTCCACTTTAATTAAGGATGAATTGTCACCCTTAATTATGAATTTCCTGGCATTTGCTGTATCATAATTTTAATGGTATTTAAATAACCAAAGTTTTGTTACTGATGGATGTTTGTTTTGTTTTACTGTGAACACACTGCGGTCACTGCTGATCAATCTTTAGACTACTGAAGACGCATGCAAAGCCTAGCCTGTACATAGATCTGCCTTTGTATGAAATGGGTAATGTGTACTTTAGTATTTAAAATAGAAATGAGTCAAGCAAATCATATGTTTGCTATTTGCAGAAACTTCTAAAAGGTTGGGTGGCTTTTTTTGTTCCTTCTAAAGTTATATTAGAAAGAATTTCCATAGTGCTACTGCAGATCTGAATAAACTATAGCATGCCAAAATTCCTATCTAAATATCTCATGACTTTTAACTGTTTCTGACAAATATGGATTTCTGTCATTTAACAGTGGGTAGAACTAGATGATGGTTTGGGATTAAGATTTTTTCAAAGATATAAACAGGGTGCTAATGAATTCAAGCTAATCAATGTATTGGGTTGGTCAAAGTGCAGCCATTAACCAAATGCCTCTAAAGTTCTCCACTGTGGCCACCCATGTTCATAATATGGAGTTGTCATATGGGGATTACAGGTCCCTGCATACAGTATGCTCCAATCTTGATCTGAGCAACTTGGCATTTTGTATCAACACAGGGCATTATATAATACCTACAGGGCACATTCTCATATGAGAGATTAGGGCAGCTGCAGTCTGCTCCATTTTCTCTAAATTAGGTGTTGCCCTCGGGCTTTTGGCATCTCTCCAACGTGTCATGCTGTTGAGCCAAGTTGGGGTGCCTCTGATGTAAGTGGTGACATGCTGCAAAATAGTATAACAAGCCTTGCAGGCCCCTGCTAATCACAACATTGGTTTCAAATGGCAAGTGCCACCTTGTTGCTGTTGGTTTTTATTATTATTATTTTGCTTGTTTTTTTTCTCTCATAGCGGGTGTGCGTGTGTATCTTGTGCATGTGCCTGTTTGGAGTGGGAGTGGGAAAATAATAACCATCTCGACTAGCAGGTTGAGATCTAGAACAGTATTTTGGATCAAACACCTAGCATTTAAAAATGAAAAGGTCCATCAGCTGTTGTAAATTCTACACGTTCATTTGCATTATGGTGTTAGTGGCAATGCACATGCTTTCTTCATATTTATCAGGTGAGTTTTCTTAATCCACTGAAATTGCCCCATCATTGATATTAGTGGAGCATGTTTGCTAGTTTTATTATTTCCACACTGTGTTTACACAGTAACATAATACACGACAAAATAACACGGTGGAGTGGGAAGGGTACAGAGTGCCTGAATTCAGTTTATACCTATGCCTGCCTTCCCATTGTCTTGTGTATCTGCTTGGGTGCTTTCCAGTTTTGGAATCTCCATCCTTTCCCTGTTATGTCGTGAATTTATTTGTTCCAAGGAGATGGCTCTGATTTCTAAGTCTTGGAAGACAACAGCTGAATTCAGATTTTTACATGTAAGAAAAATCTTAATATATTTATTTGCATTTTTTTTAAATAAACACACTTTGTTAATCTTCTGGGATCTTTTTGTATTTACAAAATGTATGAGCTTGAATCTTCACATACATATGAAAAAATGTGTGAACATTCTAAAATTTACAAGCTTTATATGAATCCATAAAACTTTTTTGTTATAAACTTTATTAACTAATTCTTTTGTTAACAGAGATAAAAATAAGCAAGTTACATAAGCATGGAAGGCTCCCACAGCCTTCACCTTTTCCCCACAAATGACACGCTCAACATTCTTGGCTAGAGTTTTATTTAAAACACATTTTAAAGACACAACTGTAAAACATTAGATCCCTCCAAAAAGCAAGTGTTATAAATTGACTAACAGGAAGAAACTAGGCAGACCCGCTGTGCAACCCTGGACAAGTCTCCACCTGACTCAAATCCTATACAGTCACCAGCCATATATGTCAGACAGAGATAGTGCCTCTTCCAAATTCACCTACTAACTTGGAATAACAAATGACTTTCCAAAGTCTGTAATCTCCCTATTGATCTCCTTTCTGCTCTCATTCATTGCTTTCATGTCTCTTGTGTGCCAAACCTTTCCAAGATAAGACATTGGACTAAATTATGGGCAACTTGCAGTTCAAATCCTGAATAAAGACTAGGTCTCATCCTATTCTAAAGTCTAGGTTCACACCCAGGAAGACTCCCACATTGATGTTTATCTCCAGGTGAAGCACCAGTCTTTGAGGTTTCAGCAACTACCGGTACTTTAGATTACAGAATTATAGATTATAGAATATCAGGGTTGGAAGGGACCTCAGGAGGTCATCTAGTCCAACCCCCTGCTCAAAGCAGGACCAATCTTACATGTAAAAATCTGAATTCAGCTGTTGTCTTCCAAGACTTCTTTCCTGTACTACAGCTGTAGCTCTTTATGTTATCTGATCCTCATGATATAAACATGGTTGGGATAAATTAGTATTTGCCTGGGAAACTTGGGCACTGCAGGAAGTGATGCCGATGATTTAATAGGTAGCACTCTTCTCTTTGAGTCAGGACTGAACTAGTGTCCTAGAATGGGGAATGCTGTGCTGCTATCTTTAGAATTAGATTAAAATCAAGACCATGATCACGTCTAGTCATTGAAGCTGGGCTGGACCTTGGGGTAAGAGTTGAGATGCATGAACCCCTATGTCCTGGCCAAATTCCTGCTTGGGTATATGCATTCAATCTACCCAACTTCTCCCTGCAGTTTCAATTGATATTGTGTTCTTAATTTTCTCCCCTAAACAATTGTGTAGCAATGCTGTGTAAGTAAAAAATTACTGGTTTAACCTTCAGGATAGCTGCATTTCATTGGTGGAAATCCCCTATATTTGTAAAGTGCTTTAGAATCTTTTAGTTTATCTGGAACAGTCTAAATGTAGGTGTGAAGGGTACAAGGCCTAAAGGGGTAAATTAGGCCACTTACCATTAGGCTGCACCTGGAGGAACCTAGGGAGTGCCAGGGCCTAATTGCTGATGAAGTCCAGCTGTGGGAGGAGTTGGGTGGGATCTATAAAGAGAGGGAGTTGGTATGCTGCAAGAGGGGAAAACGTGTGGTCTGACTTACTGGTACAAGGGGGAAGAACAGGAAGGTGTAATGATAGACTAGGAAGCAGTCCAGGCAAGGAGCAGTAAGGGCTGGGAGAGTAAAAGCCCAGAGCTGCTGGGTTGAGGACTGGCTGGAAGCAGACTTTGATGGTACCCTGCAAGGGGGGAGAACTTTTAGATGACTTAGGTGGAGGGCTAAGCCATGAAGAGGAAAGTGCTACAGCTTGAGGTGAAAGAGGCCATGGAGTGAGTGAGTGGAATGAAGGGCTGAGTAACTGCAGGAAGGGGTGTCAGAGATAATTCCCCAGATGAGCCATGAGGTGCTGCCGAGCAGTGAGCAGAGCAGACACTGTCACAGTTGGATATTGTAAATGCCCTTAGACTCTTTTCACAGTGTTTCCATTCACTGGCCATATCAGTTGCTCTGTTAGACTAGCGCTGCTTCCTACGTGGCATCTCAATTACTTGAGGTTTGCAACCATGGTAGCCCATTCCATATGATCCTCTGCTAATATCTTTGTGGAAGAATATTCCTTTTCATCTACTCAGATGTGAAAAAGTGGGATTTTTCTGTAATATTTGTATGAATACTGAGGGGAAATTGAGGCACACAATGTGCTGCATGGTAAACTAGGTGGTGGGAAAAGGCTGTTTACTCTTGGGCAGGCTACAACAAAGGTGTGAATGGCATCTAGTTTTCTTGGGTTTGGGGCCAGGGTCAATGGAGGGTCCATGAAGACAATGGCAAATGCATCAGATGTTTACTCTTCTAGAATGTCTCTTTTGCTTGTGCTAATCTGCTGCTGACATCAATATCCAAGCTTCCATTTTCTGTAATGATGCTTCTTAGGTAGCAATAGTCTCTCACTTGCTGTATGGGTGTGTCAGTCACTAGAATCTTGCATGTTTCCGCAGGATCTTTGCATATCACTATGTTTTCTGTCTTGTCTACTTTCTACTCTAGACCATATTCATATATAATCTCCACTAACTTCATCAGACCACCTTCTAAATAGCCAACAGCGTTGTCATCTGCATGTTTGTTCATCCATTTTCCATTTATCTTAATACATTCTTCTGTTTCTTTGATTAATTTAATTGAACATTCACTAGAAACACTCAATGAAATCAGGCTTCAGCAACTCATAATCCACCCAGCGCTGGGAATATACAGTGATGCAGAGTCACAGATTGTGCTTGCCCTGTTGCACCCCTTCCTGACTTAGTATGTTGCTGCAGGCACTCCCTTCCTCAGTTACACTTCTTTCAGGGCCCCTTAAGAGCTCCACACTGTCCAAAGCGCTTTAAGAGAACCCTCCTGGGGTTCTACTTTATTAAATACAAAGAAACCTGAAATAAAGTCTCTCCCCTGGGGCTCAGGAGTTGCACAGACCTCCTCTTTGGGCCTGGGTTTCTCAGTCCTGGCCTCCCTGGCCTGTCGTCTTTCCCCTGGGACTCAGGGGTTGCACAGCCCTCTGTTTTGGGGCTTGTGGTCTCCTGGAGCGCCTTTCCCTTAGGAGATGTTCTCTCTCTCTCAGCATCTCCCTGCAACTGAGTCCTGAGGGCCTTTTATGAGCCCTAGGTGCTCATTAGCCTTAACTACCTGGATGGGCTCAATCCCCTGAAATTAGCTCATCACAGGTAGCTGGGCCTGGACTCATGTAAAAGGGCCAGCGACCCCTAGTGTTGCTAACTCTCATGATTTTGTCATGACTCTCATGATAATTATTGTTTTCCTTAAAGCCCCAGCTCCTGGAGTCAAGTGGACATGTGGTGATTTCAGCCTTCATTCTTAAAGAAAAAGTAAGTTTCTAGGCCTCGTGGCTGTGGAGAAAGCTTCAAAATGTGACCCCAGTGCACCTTAAAGGCTCAAAAAGCAGAAGGCAAATAAACACACCAAATCTATTATTTTTACATGATCTCATGATTTTTGGTGATTCTAACTCATGATTTTTGAACATTTGGGGTTGGCAATACTCTGACATGCAGGCTTTCCCTCAGCAGAGGCCCAGGACAAAAGTTATCCCAGGATTGCCTTTTTATTCTAATGATTAGCTTCTCTTCCAGGGAGACTGCTAAATAGTTCCTTCCCATGTATTGGATTTGAATGTTGGGTACCAGCGGACTTTACCTTGTGCAACACCATTTTGAGCAGAGGGATGGATGGATTGATGCTACAGTAAATTTCATCAGCCATAAGAATGGTTGTTGGGTTTTGTTTTGTTTTGTTTGTGGAGGGAAGTGTGTTTTGGGGAGAGGGAGATTTTCATTACATCCAGCTCTATAAACGGATATGAAATTACCTAACATAGGATTTTTGCTCAGGTGGGAAAGGCTATTTTTAAAGTAAAATGTCTTGCCTTTGCTTTTTTCCATAAAACAAAAATATTGATTAACCTTTAAAATTTGTTGTTTGTTTGTTGTAGTGAGTGTGTGTATGAAACTATGGGAATAAAAAATGAAAATGAGCAACAACGTTTACATCCATTTTAAAATTTCCCTCCAAGATTGGGATGTTTAGATCAGAGAGGATTCTCCAGTGGTGAGAATCTTTAGAATGTGACTCTGTAACTGTTAAGTAGCGGATGACCTGGCCTCCTCTAATTCAGTATGTTTTATAAAATGCTGAGCTTAAGCAGGAAGGTTGAAGTTGCCTCACATCCTGTAGGATAGTACTGTATGTAGCACCGCACTTCGTGTTGACTCTCAGGGTATGGCTATGCTGCGGGGAAAAAAAAAACGTGGCAGTGCACCTCAGGACCCAGGTCAACAGACTTGGGCTCATGGGGCTTTCGCTATCAGGCTTAAAATAGCAGTATAGACGTTCCCTCAGGCTGAAGCCTAGGCTCTGAAACCTGGTGAGTGGGGAGGATCTCAGAACCTGGACTTCAGCCTGAGCAGGAACATCTACGCTGGTATCTTTAGCCCCATAGCACCAGACCTGCAAGCCCAAGTTAGTTGACCCAGGCTCTGAAACTTGCTTCTGTGTCTGTTTTGTTTTTACAATGTAGACGTATCCTCACTGACTCTCACAAATGGAGACGGGAATTAATTCCAAAAAGTGAGAGAGAGAATACATCCACGGTAGATTGCAGCAGCATCAGTACTTCACTTCACTTCCAATTGGTGGTAAAATCAGTTTCACAAAACCTGGCCTCAGTCACTACTGAACTACTACAGAGGTCACTATACATCGTGTCTTGCTGCAGATGACACTGGACTGTCAAGAGCCCTGGCTCTTTCTCACCTGGTTCTTTTCCCCCTTTGAATTCTTGCAGAATTTGCTTTATATTTACGGCATTTTCCTAAACACATACATAGTATGATTGGCTGGGAAGTGGTAAAAATAAAAAGCACCCTATGTGCAAGTGCACTTTTTAATATACAGTCTCTTATATGAAAGCCTTGCTTCCATATTATTAAAGCAAATAAAATGAGTAAATCTCACAGTCTTAGTCTTAAAACAGGTGATTTCACTAAGAATAATTGGTATTCACAGACAAGATAAGCATTTTCATCCACCTAATAATGAGCAAGTTAAAAGACACCTAGTGAGTTGTCTTAACAAAATTACCAAATGTAAAAGGAACTAATTACCACTTGATTCATCCAGAATACAAAATTGCATTAGCAATGGACTGTCTACCTGATGTTATGTAGACTACGGAGCAAAGAAACTGAGCAGGTGCCAGGTGATCAAACACTCTGTCCTTACTGATGGCTTTGGCAGTGGTATGCTTTCATGGTTAATGGGGGACTTTTTAATATATTCTATATAGGTTCTTAGCGCAGGCTCTTTACTGACTTCCAGTAGTGCATTAAACAATGTGACTAATATCTATCATGTGTCTGTTTTCTCCTCCTATCCCCAGGGAAAGAAGTATAGATGAATAAAAAATAACATAAATACGAAGGGTGGGTCTACACTGCATCTGGGAGCTAGCTTCTCAGGATGGGTCTACAGCTTCTCTAGCCCACCCCCACTGTCCCAAGCCTCAGAGCCCAGCTCATATACAAAGGGACAAATTCAGACCTGGTATGAACAAGTGTGACTCACTGAAGTCAATAGATCTGCCCCTGCTGTGATATATTTGAATCTGGAACAGAGATCAACATTGTTCTCTGTAAAGTAAAAAACCTCAGCAGGGGTTGCACATCTATAAAGGAAAGCAGAATTTGGCTCTTGCAAACGCTTTTCAAAATATCCAGTTTTATCTGTGATTGTGATTATCGAGCATGTATTTAGAGGTACACGGGCAAACATGCATGCAGAAAATCGGGGTGAGAGTGAGCTACACTGGCCTTCTCCCTACTCGATTCTAAAACTTTAACTAATAATAGGGTATAATCCCAGTTCCCCATTTAGGACAAAGCCTGCTTTGGTTCTTTGGGGCTTCTTTTGGAAGCAGTAGTCTAGGGTTTGTTTATGAGGCATGGAATAGCCAAGCATGTGGGCCCCCCTCCTAAAGATGCTTTGTGGAAGAACACCAGAAATTGTCTGCACAACCTACAATACATGTGCACAGATAATCTAAAATTTAACAGTTCTGGGAAGTTAGGAATACATACTCAAATAAGAAGTAGGATTTTACCACAGCTGCCAGAATATGCTGACTACCTTCCCACAAATCACCTTGGCATTCTAAGCTAAATTCACACACACCCCTTTGAAGTCCTGGAACATCATAGAGGTGGGTCTGGATGTTGAGAGGAAATGGTGAATGTGACTGGTTGATATACTGAGTAAAGATCAAAACAAATTATGTTGCTTCACAGTCCCCACTTCTGTGGGTTTTTTTTTTTTAATCTGACCAGGTTAGGATAGTTTTAGGCTGTGGATAGATGGATTTGATAAATAAATAAAATGAATATTGTTGCATCTTTGGCACATGTGGTTAGCACTCAGTCTTGCAGGTTTGTGGAGAAGTCAATCATATGAGTCAGGCATGTTCTCAGAATAATCTTGTTTATTTACAAAAAAATTACATAAAGTCCCTTTCCCTTTGGACACAGTAGAAATAAACAGCAGGCAGTTTCCTTGCTTTGAAATCCCCAACTATGTCACTCTAGCAATCTCTGTGTCCAAGAAGCTCTGTCTTTCAGTGTCATCTGAGGTGCCACTCACAACTACTTCTACTAACCTCGTTATCTCCATACTGATTTATACCTGCCTCTGGAAATTTCCATTACTTGCGTCTGATGAAGTGGTCATTCACCCACGAAAGCTTATGCTCCAATACTTCTGTTAGTCTTAAAGGTGCCACAGGACCCTCTGTTGCCAACTACTTCTCCAGGCTTTCTGTTGGCTCTTTGCCTCTCAGGACATGTCTACACTGGAGCTGGAGGTATAATTTCCAACTCCAGTAGACGTACCAATGCTAGCTTGCAAAAAATAGTAATGTGGCTGGTGTTGCATAGGCTGGCCACCCCAAGTGCAATCCCATCTGAAACCCTCCATGCATACATGGGGTGGTTATCCCAGCCTAGCACCCAGCCAGCCACAGCCATGCTGCTATTTTTAGCCTGCTAGCTCAATGAGTGCTACCGCAGGTATGTCTACCAGAGCTGGAAATTACACATCCTGCTCCAGTGTAGACTCACACTCTTATTCCCTGACTTTGCTACCAGGCAAACATCAAGGCCCAGACTATGTAGCTCTGAGCTACCATGCAACCTATCATCTTGTGTGGTCCCCCACCCCATTGTTTCCAGCTGTCTTTACTACATAAAAGGATTTTAATTGTCAGGCTCAGAGGAAAGAGCAAAGAGTCCGTAGCATACGCATGGGCTTTAAGGAGGTCTACGATTGTCTTTGGATCAAAGATGCACTTGATGGTAGCCATTAGCTCCTTTCATCGTAACAACAGGCTCAAATCCTAGAGGTCAGGTCCCTATGAGCTTAATCCAAAACCCACTGAAGTCCATTAGAACTTTTCCATTTATTTCAATGGGCTCTGTATTAGGAACTATACTAATTTAACTAACCTGCCTAATTTACCCTAAACTATCAACTTTCACTAAAATCAGCACACAAAGATGTAGTCTGCTCACAGGACTTGCAGCACAGTTCTAATCCCAGTTCCTGACACTGACCCACACTGTGGTTTTGGGAAAATGTATTTATCTTTTTGTTTCTACTTTTGCAAAATGGGAATAATATTTACATCATAGGGGTGTTCTTCTGTGGATTAATTGCTTAATGTTTGTAAAGCTTGTGGAAAGAATTTGGAGATGAAAAGCACTCTAGCAGTGTTAATTATTATTATTATTGGTGTAGCTGTTGTTATGCAAAGCCTTGACCTTGGGGCCATTCACAAGCTGTGAATTCCAGCAGGCCAGGTCTCTGACTCCTTCCAGGATAGGTTACTCCCTTTCTGGGTGTGACAGATTCCCCCATGCCACAGGGGTGCCACCGGGAATTGGGATACTGATGAGTCCTCTGACCCATCAGCCTGGGCTTCCTCTCACACTGTGCTGCCGTGACAAGCTGCAGACCTGCTCCTGGTCCTACACTTCCACTTCCAGCATTCATACAGGCAGGGACACACCCAGCTGCAGTTACAGGCAGGCTCTCTGACCAGCCACTGCGTGAATCAACAATAGAGAGGCTACAGCCAAGCTAACCACCAGCTTCCCAGGCATGTACCCCCCTCTGGAATATAAAATCAAAATTATACCAGCTTGTGCTGCATAGGGAACTGTACAGCGTAAACTCATAGAGTTTTCCCCTCCCTCAATGTGGAGAGGAAATGCAACAGCCCCCTATGCTAAGATTCCTTAGCACTTCACTCCAAACTTACTGGTTTAGATTAAAACATAAAATAAATTTATTAACTACAAAAGATAGATTTTAAGGGATTATAAATTATAGCAAATAGATCAAAGCAGATTACGCAATCTAAGCTTAATACACTAGAAAGATAGGATTTGAATTACCAATCTCACCCTGACTGATGACACAAGCAGGCTGCAGATTCTTAAGGCACAAGCTACACTTGCTTTGCAGCTTGGAATCCCCAGGTTTTTCATAAACAGGCTAGAAATCCCTTTAGCCTAGGTCCGGCACTTTCCCCAGTTCAGCCTTTATTCCTCAGGTGTTTTTGTGAGTCTTCTTGTGTGGGGAGTGAAGAACAACAGATGATATTACTCCCTGCCTTATATAGTTTTAGCATATGGCAGAACCCTTTGTCCCAAACTCAGTTTGTGGACAAAAACGGACATCCCAAAATGGAGTCCAGAGTCATGGACCAAGATGGCGGCCTGGTCACATGCCCTTGTATACCTTGCTGAGTCATAGCAGCCATTACTTACAGGCTGTTTAGAACATTCACACAAAGGTTAAGTTCTTCCAGGGCCCATTTTCTTTGCTGATGGGCCATCAGCACTATCTGGCTTCTTCATTGTTGTAGCAGAAAGGCTAGTTGTGGGTGTCACCCAGAGTAAGCACATTTGAAATACAGATATATAATCAATATTCCTAACTATAGATACAAAAATGATACATGCATACAACTAGGATAATCATATTCAGCAAATCATAACTTTTTCAATGACACCTCACATGACCCATCTTGTACAAAATGCATCATAATTATGCCATAATAATATCATAATAATATCACTATGAAGAATATGGGGTACAGTGTCACACAGGGTCAATGAAATGATGTCTTCTTTAAGGGAAATCTTGTCACACTCTTCATTTCTATGTTACAGGGCCATGCCCTTCTCTCCTGGGTATGCTCAGTAATCAGAAGAAATTCTTCTGCCCCATATGTTTTCGTGCATTTATCACTGAGGATTTCCTTGCATCCAATGATGAATTTGTATTGACCAGAAGCTGTCATCCTTCCTCTAGATCCTGGCTGTTGCCCTCTTAGTTGGGAACAGGGTTTAATAATAAGAAACAAATAATATCTTCTCTCTGCTTAGCACTTTTAGTCTTGAATTCCAAAATACTTTAACAGCAAGAATGAATCAGGCTACTACTGAAATGTCAGCCACCTCTGGAGTGGAACACAGATTTTTCATTTTCAAAGTGCTAAAGCTTCTGTTTAACAGTGCATAGCAAGAGTACACTACAGGTTAAGCTTGAAGTGGAGAATAATTCTGTATCATATACAAATACAGATGAGATCCAGCACTTTTTAGCTTGTGAGGCCACAGAGATCTGAATACAGTCCATGAACTTGTTTCACATAGCAGCTCATCATCAGCTAGTAACAGCTTTCCATCATTAATAATCTATACTGGATCTGAATCAGTGCTCTACATTTGAAAGGTTTTCTCTATTACCTGTGCCCTGAGCCTTCTAGTCCAATGGATGTTTGTTAGCTTATATGTTGGTTCACTTACTACGTTAGAGTTATTTAAAAGGGCCAATATTTTTTTTTTAAAAGACCTTTTACATTTAACGATGATGTGATTGCCTTGCATACTGACCATTGAAGGTGCAGATCCAAAGCCCATTGAGTCAATGGAAGAACTTCCACTGACTTCAGAGGGAGTTGTATCAGTCCCAAAATGCTGAGTGGCATGGAAGCTTCTTTAAGCACTGAATTGGGAAACACGTATCTGAAGATTCCTCAGATCCCTTGCTATCTAAAAACCTGACCCAACTCCTATTGAAGTCAATGGGAGTCTAGTTTCCAGTGGATTTAGTGGGTTCTAAATTAGTGGTTCTGAAGAAAACTGAGGATAGGGTATTCTCAGGGAGTGGATGACCAATTTTTATATGATTCCATCTGGTGTGTTGGAACAATCCCAATACTATCCTAATAGGCTGCAGAGAATCATTTTTAAAACCACTATTCCCATCAGCAGAAAGAAGAGCCTCGTGGTCAGAATGATTAGACAAAGGACAAGAAGACTGAAAGGAATAACATAATGCAGAACTCCACAACAGCAATCTGCCCAAATTGTTTTTGGTTAGGTTGGATGTGCAGAGGCCTTTGTATTGAAACCAAACTAAATCACATTATATATATAAAACCTATACCAACATAACAAAACATTTTAGATGTTATAACAACTAAACAAACATTGCCTTGTTTGGCAGCATTTTCAAATACATATAGCTTCTTTTATATTTTTTATTACAATACAAATATGTTTTGTGTTAAATTTATTGTTATGAGGAAATTAAGCTCCAAATCTGCCAGCATGGTTTTTCCATAAAGTGAAAAAACCCTCCTGTATTAGATACATGAAAACATAAAAAATCGGAAAATGAAAAGAGCAGCCTCTGCGTAGCAAATTAATCCACAAACATAAAAGAATTCTTCTGTGTGAACTTAAATGGTTTGAAAGCAGAACACACCAGAAGAGGATAGTATGCAGGCTCACAAAGGGAAAACAGATAATGTTTAATCATCTTTACAGATATATCAGAGCTGTTCAGAAAAAAAAAATTAAAAAATCCAAGGCCATTAACCAGAGATTTGGTCCTTGTCCTGCCTGAAATAAGAATTGCAGGATTGAGTCCTTCATTTGTAAGGGAGGATTTCCTTGGCTTTCCCCAATAACACAACCTCTTTTCAGATGATCTGTTCCTTGGCTTTTAACATTCAGGCCAAAATTTTCTATGTTGGGTGCTGATAATTAGGTACCTAAATCCATAATTAGGCATGTGAGTTAGCAAATTTCAGCCTCAAACTTTTCCTAATCAGGGAATATATTTTACCCTCTCTCTTTTTTCTATGGTTTAAAATATCATTTGCTAAATATATTATACCTCACTATTTTCCTTGGTCATTGAGACCGTTGTTTTATTATTATTAATTATTATTTTTATTATATAAGGACCCAGAGATCTCAGTTGAGACTGGGAGCCCGGCACTGTACAAACACATAGTAAGACAGTCCCCACCCCAAAGAGCTTGCATTCTAAATAGAAAAGACAGACACAGGGTAGGAGGGAAAACAAAATCATAGAGAAGTGAAGTGACTTGTCCAAGGTCACACACCAGCCCACTGTCAGAGCCAGGAATAGCACCCTGGCCATTTTGTTTCTCAGTGTATCATTTCCCCTTTCTCCCCTCTAGGCGTTTCACAGAGAAAACACTCTGGGGTACTTCCAAACAAAGCCAGCCAGGTAGTCAAAAATAGGAGTGCATGTGTAACCATGTGGGTCATTTATCAAGGAAGAGAGGGTGTACTGTTCATAGCAAAGAGGATATTGAGCAAGTGCCAAATACAAATAAGGCTTGCAAGGCTTGTCTCAGGATTTTTTGGGAGAATAAATAACCTGACAAAGAAAGGCCGACAGATTGACATAATTTACAGTATCTTGATTTTTAAGAAAATGTTTGACAGTGTCTTACCGGGAGCTGGTAAGGTCAAATATGATGGCATCAGTAGCGAATAGGTGAAAAGTTTTGATAATGGGCTACACGGCAGCATAGAGAGGGTGCTAATCAGTGTGCAAAGAGTCTTCTGAACGAAGGTAACAAATGAAGTGCCTTGTGGCTCAATATTGGGACCAGTTCTGTTTAAGATTTATGCATGGAATTAGTGCTGATGTACCTTTCGCTGGATCTGAGCTGAATCACTGTGTTGTCTGATTTAGTCACTATGCAACTGGCCCTAAATCTAATCCTTTCCAGTGGATTAAGCTCTATCACATTAGGAGAGTAGTTTAAAAAATAAAAAATTACACCAGCCATATTTAAAATAGAAATCTGTGTACTATTACACTCCTGGCTTCTTCTGCAATATTCTGGTAGTATCACTTTAAACCAGTCAGTGTGGCCCTTTTACACTGGCTCCTCTGGTGTAAAGGGGCTATAAACTCTGCCCCAGGGCTTAAATTCTGCTGGAGCTGTTTGGAGCAAAGCTCCAGGAAATATTTTCAACCCACTGGAGTTTTTATAGTGTGTGTGTGTGTGTGTGTATGGGGACAACATGGGGGGCTCTGGAAAATACTCTATGAGAATTTAAGGCCTGCTCTTCCCGGTGTTGGGGGCAGTTCAAGCATGGCATAGAGCTGGGGTAGAGGTTCAATGCCAGCCCCTTGAAGCCCTTCATGTAGAGGTTATGTAGGGTGGTGTCCAGGGAAAAGGCTGCTGCCACAGTGGTCCTTGGGACTTTGGACCCACACAAGGGCTATGCACCATTTAAGCCCTCCTCCTAGGCACCACTAAGTGTTGCTTATCGTAGGCAGTTGGGTACAGATTCAGGTAGGTCTGTGGCTGCTCTAACCTGTACTGGGATTGAACTGGAGAGGGATTGTAGAAGATATGGTAATTAGGAAGTGCTGTGATGAAGGAAAAAAACAAAACAAAAATCAAACAAAAATACCTACCACCCAGTGCCATTTCTGAAGACTGAAGACCTGGAAAATAGACAGCACATTAAGAATTTAAGACTGGTTACTATTCCTGAAAACTTTAAGGCTTGTGACTACTCCTTTACTGCTGAACTATTCAGATTGGATCCAGATAACAGTGATATTTTTATCTTTTGCCTGGCGAGTACCAAATTTGTTATAAAAAAGCCCTCCACAGCAGCAATTCCACATGTCATTTTGGAAGTGTCACAGACAAACAGAATTACTGCCTGTTAGGAATATGATGTTTTCCTGGCCAGGAAAACAACAGACTGTGAGTAACAGCAATTTCAGTTAGAATATTTCTGGAATACACTGGTGCCTTCATCAAAAAGAAAGAAACAAATTGTTTTGTGGGAAAATTTTTTGAAACAAAGAAGAAACAGAACAAAAAGCTTCAGATGTTAATGTGTTGTTTCCTCTTTTGTGTTCTAGCTCAAACTTGATTAGGCTAAGCAAACATTTCTCGGACAGGAGACAAATGTTTATAATCAGACAGAAAATGTACATTCTGGAAAAAATGAGACTTTTGAAAAAGAAGTTTCAAACCTGAAGATGATGTAATACATGACATTAGTGACTGTGTGATGATTTTTGGACTTGTAAAATGGTCATCTTATCCATTTCAAAGCTCAAGATATTTTTCTTGTTTTTATCTATTTATCTAAGTGCTATTTATCCTTCCGTCTCCTAACACTTTTATCTATACTTTTTTGTTGTTGTTAATTGGCTGTATGTCTTTATCTTGCTACTATATGTCATGTGGTATGAACATTTCCAAAGAGGTCAGGGTCAACTTTTGAGGTGCTCAGCACCCACAACTGTGCTCTGATTTTCATAAAGTCTTGTGACTGACACCAGGGGGGGCTCCAGGCAGCAGCGCTGCAAGCGCGTGCCTGGGACGGCAAGCCGCAGGAGGCAGCCTGCTGGTCGCCGTCAGGGTGGCAGTCAGGCTGCCTTTGGCGGCATGTCTGCGGGAGGTCCGCCAGTCCCGCTGTTTCGGCGGCAATTCGGTGGCGGGTACGCTGAAGGCGCGGGACCGGGGGACCTCCCGCAGGCGCGCCGCCGAAAGCCGCCTGACTGCCGTGCTTGGGGCGGCAAAATACATAGAGCCGCCCCTGACTGACACTTGTGACAGAATCGGAGCTGCTCTGTAATAATTGTGTATGTTGACCTGGCAACTGGGACGTTTACTGTATGAATATATTGGTTTAGTTTTAATAGTGAGGTTTAAGGAAAAACAAGCAATAAAGGGAAGGAGATTAGCTCAAGATAAGCCTATCCTCAGAAAACACCATTGGATCTGAGGGTGAAGAATCTGGCTAGACCTCCTGCTCTGGGTACTGAAGCCCAGGAACTGACAAGAACAAAGAAACTCTGGCTGCATTATAAGGGATGAGAGAGAGAGAGAGAGAGAGGAGGTAGTTGTCAGGGAGCTGTTTGGGGAAACCAGACTAACATAGGCACCCACTGAGATGTCTGAAAAAACTGTGGCACCATCATAGGTTGGTAGGGCTTTAGGTAAGATGGATGTGAACGTAGACTGTTTGATGTATTAAAATCCATTTTCTCTAAATGTTTTGTTCCTACTATTGAAATAAAACAATTCTTTGATTTTAAGAAGGCTATTTTGTCATGGTACAATACTGATCACAGACTCCTGAAGATAAGAATCACAGGTGCCAAATCCAGTCAGAACAGGTTGATATATGGGGTACTTTAGCCCATGGCCCAGTTTCAGAGTTGGGGAATTATGTAATTCCACCCCAAGTTAGGTAAAGGCACAGGGCCTGTCACTTGAGGGAGTGCACTGAGAGAGAGTAGAGAAAAGACAAAGATGAAGCTAGCCCTCTAACTATGACAACACTTATGACTGAATTTTCAAAAGAGCTCTGTACACCATGTGCTGAGCACTTCTGAAAATCTGGTCACTTATTTAGGTGATAGCTAAGGTTTTTTGTAAATCTGGCCCTTATTATGAGTGCTGACGACTTTTGTAAATGTTGGCTGTACTGGCTTTCATAGTACCGCACTGGGGGCCAAAGCTAGTGTAAATGGCTATAACTAAATTTTAGTCAGTGGTAAATTTGGCTCAGTGTCTGAGAATCATGCTGGAGTTCTATGCCCTTGTCTTAGAGCTTGTCTGCAAGATGGGGTAATGAGCACTACCGGGGTGTGATTTCTAAAGCGCACTAATGTGTTGCACATTAATTGGTCCATGTAGACCCTGCTGGTGTGCACTAAATGTTCCCTACTGTGCTTTAATGTAGTACTGTTTCAAACAGGATCTAATTGGACCAATTAATGTGCAACACATTAGTGTGCTTTAGAAATCACACCCCCATAGAGGGCATTACCCCACTCTGTAGAAAAGCCTTACGTTTCTAAGAGGAGGAAGGGAGGTTCTTTTTGGACTATGTTCAAATGGATATTTTCAGCCTTATGGTCTCTGTTTGCCTTGGACCCAAGGATGCAAATAAAGGTTTGCTGTAATTAACATAGTGTTTCTATTTGACTGAAATAGCAATTTTTCCTAGTTTTATGATGGAATACAGTTCCTCAATGGTTTGGTAAAAGGTAACAAATGGCTTTATTATATCTAATTTTGCTTACAGGATCAGATAAAATATTAAGTGATTCTGCATCTGCCCATCAGTATTGCCTCCCACACTTATATCAATTATGGCGAATAGCTAGTCCCACAATGGAGAGAAATTCTCTTCAGATGAGTAAAAGGTTAGTTTCTGTACAGGGATAAAACAGGTAGAGGAGTTATCTTAGATCTCCACTAAGAATTATGGCCATATATTAAAACAGGCCAGGTTTGTAGATATTCTGTATTCTCATGAAAATAATATGGGTTGATTTTTTCCCTTTCTTTTATTTTTAAATCACATATGGTACTAAAATTTGTGGACACCTTAAGGGTGGAAGAGATGGTAGATACTAGAGAAGATATTGCCAGACCTCATGAGGATTTAAGGAGGATGGGGCAATGGGCAGTAGAAAGGTTGGGGCATGGAACTCTTAAAAAAGATGTACCTGGAGATTGTAATACAGTATCAAATTATTCTTCTGTAAAACTATGCTTCAGGAAGTACCATAGGAGAAAGATTTGCGATTAGTAGTCAAAGAAAGATCTTATATAAGGTTCTAGAGTAACCAGTAATAATAATAGTAAAAAAAAAAATTACCAGACATCACGAGACTCAAGTTATCCACAGTGTTTTGAGAAGACAGAAGCAGACAACATTAGACAGGTAAGCATTATCCAGCATACCAGCAAGAGAGAACCACTAGTTGAACCATTGAATCCAGACTAATTGAACTATGGTATTGAGATTATCTAGCTAGCAAATTAAACAACACTAATAATTGGTGGCTTTGTAAAAAAAAACTCTAACTAGAATAAAAAAATATATTAGCTGGTTGAAAATAAATGCTTGACTGTTTTTTGTATATTCTAACCATCTGCAACTTGAAGAGAAGCAATCTGTCATTTTGTGGGTTTACATTGTATTGTAAAGTCACTTTAGAAGTAATTTGTCTGGTTATCTTTTGCTGAATGCTGAGGTGAGGATGTGGTGGTTGATTTTCTTCCTTTAACATTATGAGTTTTGTTGAGATGAGTTTAATCAAAATTGCAAGACATTAACCATAATTTTCTAACCTGGATACATAAAATTAGGTATCTGAATCTACATTTAGGCACTTAAGTGGCTTGATTTTTCAGAGGTTTTGAGTACCTGTATGTGCCCAGGACCTCTGAAAAATCAGTGCCTAAATATAGATTTAGGTGCCTAAGTACCCCATCTTCAAGATTTGTGTGTGTGTGTGTGTGTGTGTGTGTTTACATCTTCTTAATACCAGTGGCTCCTACACTAATTTGAAAGTGAAGAAGGTTGGTTTCACCCACAAGTCTAATATGATTGATTAAACATACTAGATGGGTGCACAAAGTTAACATTAAAGGATGAGTGGCTATTTATCAAATACTGCCTAGGTAACATAGATACAACACACTTACAAATTAATCAGAGCATAAATGAAAAGCTCAGCACACATCCTAATTAGTGATAGTAAACTGAGATGACCGCTGATTTCTAGTCAATCAGGGTGATCTTTTCAATAAAGGATAAAATAAATTGGGTCTGCTTGTGCTCTCATTTACCCAGGTACAATGCAAGATTAATTCCACTATATGAACTCATGCTAGTTTAGAAATGGTTTGAGATCAGAACCAGGTCCGTTAACTTTTTTTGCTGCCTCCAAATCAACCTGTATAAATAATTACATTTAACCAGTGCATTTATCCCTTTGGATACCTAAATAATACTGAGCATTGTCCATCCAACACTACATTCCTTCACTTTCTATAAATGACTATTAATTCAAATAAACTGGTTACCACTGGACAGAGGAAAAGAGATACAAAGAAAAAAGGTATCTATGGAGTCTTACACTAATAAAGGTCTATATGCAGATATAGAACATGAAACTGAACCGTGCTTGAAATTATAACAAGAGAAAAAAACCCTAAAAGAACTACACTTGGAAACATGGAGAAATAGCAAATTAAAATGATAATGAATTATAAATTATAGGCAGGTCCCTATCAAATATATAAAAATAGGTTATTCTTTACCTCTCCCCAAACTCTGCGCCAAGAATTGAAGATGCTATTCCTCTATCACTTCAACAGTAAAAATCCACAGCGTGGGTGAAGGATGACTGAATCTTCAAGATAAGCACTCATCCTTTTAGCAGGTTCACCAGATGAGCCTGAGACTCTGCTTCTACTACAAGCAAAGATTCCTCCTATACCACCCCATTGTCTTTCCTTTTCCCTGGTGTGTCCTGTCTCCTCTTTTGTTTATGCTAGTCATCGACTATATATGGCCTATAATGGAACAATTCAAGGCTATTTGTTCTAGACTTTGCTGACGAGATCGCTCTGATCAATGAAGATGCCAACGGACTACAAAAATGCACAAACCAAGTAAAAGAAGTAATGGAGAAGATAGGTTTGAGATACAATGCAAAGAAATGTAAAATCATGTTAATGGGGACTACAGGGACAGAAATCAAAATTGAAGAAGAGAAACTGGAGAAGGTGGACAATTTTATGTATCTTGGAAGTACCATCATCCAAGATGGTACTAGTTCCAAGGAAATAAGAAGAATCGGGAAGGCAAATGCTGCATTTGGAAGACTCAAAAAACACCTGGCATCTCAAAAACATCTCCATCAAGATAAAACAGAATGCGTACAAAGCAATTGTTATCGCCATCACAACATATAGTACTGAGACATGGCAACTTACACAAAAGATACGCAAAAGCTGGATGCATTTCATCACAAATGTCTGAGAAGAATATTGGCAATAACATATATAGATAGGAAGACGAATGAAGAAATCAGAAAAATGACTGGACAAGGCGCCCTCTCACAAATAATCTACAAAAGAAGACATCAGTGGCTGGGACATGTGCTGAGAATGGAAAAAGAACATTTACCAAATACCGCCCTTGAATGGAAGCCAGAAAACACAAGAAGAAAGAGAGGAAGACCGCGAATAACATGGAAACACACAGTTCTGAATGACATCAAGCCCTCAACATGAAATGGGAAGATTTAGAGAGAAGGGCAGTTGACAGGCAAGGATGGCAAATGTGGGTAGCACAATGTGCAGCAAAGCATGGGATGGACTAAGATCTAAAGTAAGGTCAGGAAAACTTCTAGAATGTGAATCTTGTGGGTTTTCTTGGCAACAAGCATGTGGACAGCATAACATTTTTGACACATTCCTCTAAAACTCGTCATAAGCCTTACATATTTTTCTATCACTCAAAACCAAACCAAAACAAAACATAAACACTGGGCACCCAAAGTATGTGAACATTAGCCATATGTTTATGAGTGGCCCAAAACTGGAACTTCTCTTCAAATTTCAAGTTTGGAGAACAGGAGGAGGGCCAGCTGCAGTTCCTCAAATCTGAAATGTCTTTATCGTTTTGTTTTTAATTTAGGTCAAAAATTGGCAGAAATCTATTTTGGATTCTGGCGCATAAGTGTAAGAAATTTTGTGCAACCTGCTTATTTTGTGACATTTTTTATTATTTTCAGCCAAAATCTCATAATAACTGCTTTCTTGAAATGCGGCTTTTTTCTGATAGATAATGCAGACATTTAAAAATGATGTGACATCTGAAGAATATATAAATTATTCTGTAGCAAAGGATATGTTTATTGATAGGTATTTGTATAACACTCATCACATTGGCATCTGAAATAAATATGAGGAATTCCAAAATGTATTGTATACAGCAGGTATCAGCAACCTTTGGCATGCGGCCCGTCAGGGGAAGCGGCGTGGGCTGAGAGATGTGCTGGCTGCTGCTTCCCGCAGCCCCCATTGGCCAGGAACGGTGAACCGTGGCTAGTGGGAGCTGCGATTGGCCGAACCTGCGGACGGTGCAGGTAAATAAACCGTCCCGACCCACCAGCGGATTTCCCTGACGGGCCGCGTGCCAAAGGTTGCCGATCCCTGGTATACAACATCATAGTAATAATAGTCCATAATGATGGAAAGAGGAAACATATTTTACACCAGAAGCATAAGGAGGCAGAGTTAAGGATGAGTTTCCAACTTTAATTCTACTTCTGAGCTGTAAATTCCACATGGAAATTAGATTAATCTTGTACTTAGTGTTAAATTTCCACACTAAAGTTTGTAATTGACTATGAAATCATTTAAATGATGAAACTGGGTTAGACTATTACATTATATCTAATTAAAATATGACTGCTGCTATTCTAATTTATTTTACTAAATAGTACAAGTTTCAAGATTTATTTCATTGTCTTACATTTATGGTATGCTGGTAATACATGTGATTTTTTTAGGAAGCTATCTGCTTTTTGTAAAAATCGTCAACTGCCTAGACTACATATAGACCAGTGGTTTAACAGAACAGATGCTCAATGAGATAACAGCTTCTTAATTTCATATATTTCCAAGCATACAAAAATGACATAATAGCCTTGCGATCTCCTGTAACTGCAGAAATAATTGAGAAGTACAGTGAGCTGTTCGCCAAAGATTTGGACACTGACAAATAAGCCCTTCATGAGTTTGTGAGTTCATTGCCATTCACCCATTAAGTTGAACCACTGGGAAATTCAAGCTGCTCATAAGCACAGGAGGCAGTGGAACTGCTAGGCTTATTTGGTCACGTTCAGAATGAGATCATGTCGTATGATCTCACTCTGAACGTGATTATTTTTGGTTTGGGTGTGACTTAAGGCTTGAATGTTAGAAAGACAGAAAAAAGAAAAGGTTGAGAAGCATGAACTGGGAATTTGAAAGTAGAAACATAACAAGACAAAATGCTCAACCTGACTGGCTGTATATTGGTATCCCCTAAATACCTTTCTGATCCAGAAGATAGTCTAACAAGACTTCCAAAGGGTCCTGCACTATAACATCACAATACATGACACTGATAAGAAATGCACTGCAGAAAGGTTTGGAATCATGTTGATAATAGGCCCAGCATCTAAGGGCTTGTAACTCCATGTGTGGACACTCTTATTCTGGTTCATATGGTTTAACTAATACACTTCAAATTCTGGAATACGAGTGCCTTGTTCTCATTTAGCTTACTCCATGAAAGCAGACAAAAAGAAGCTAGGTGCTTGTTACATTCTGGGGGCGGGGGGGAATAATCCTTGCAAAAATGGGATTACCTCAATGTACTGGACACTGTGACTGAGTCTGATCAGGAGCGGAGCCAGGGTTTTTGCCACCCTAGGTGGCAGCGCTCCTCCTCAGAGCATTCGGCAGCAGGGCTCCTTCTGCTCCACGTCTTCAGGGCACTTCGGCGGTGGGTCCTGGAGCGAGTGAAGGACCCGCCGCTGAAGCACCCCGAAGACGCGGAGTGGAAGGACCTCTGCCGCCGAATTCCCGCTGAGGACGGCAAAATGCTGCCCCCCAAATCCTGCCGCCCTAGGCAACCGCCTAGGGTCGCTTAGTGGAAGCACCGGCCCTGAGTCTGATCACCACAAAGTGAGCTACGTTTGGCTGGCCTGACTGTAGGTAGATAGGCAGGTAGGGGTGGGTGGAGGGCACATGCATGTGTGTGTGAGAGAGAGAGAGTGCAATTGTCATAGGGCTGAGTAAGATGGAATTTGTTGCTGTTATAATTAAGCCTTAATGGATAAACCCATGTGTAACAAGACTAATATTGAACAGATGTCAGCTGATGGTTGAACGCTGCACCCCCTGAAGTAATAAGATTTGCTGACTTGCACTATCTAGCATTAGGAAATTGTCCTGGCAAGGCCAGACTGGTCAGATACATTAGATTTAATTAAGACTGAACGTGTGGAGATTTTTTGGTATTTTCCCTTCCAAAAAGCACTGTCGAGACCGGGTTCTGACACACAAAGGAAATTACAGCACATTATGGTCTCTGTTATGGCTACCTTGTTTGGGAGTGCTGCTGAGGAAGAATGCCCAAGTGTCCCATTTGTCACATGCCCCATTAGTGGCTGGTTCACAAAAAGGATATCTATCTGTTTAGAAACTTATAAGGCTCCCATCACCATAATATCTGGCATCTCGTAACCTTTAATGTATTTATCCTCAAAGCACTCCTCTGAGGTAGGGAAGTACTATCATCCCCATTACAGATGGGGAATTGAGGCTCAGAGGCCCAGATCTGCAAAGGTCTTTAGGCTCCTAACTTCCCATAAAATCAATGGAAGTTAGAAGTTAGGAGCCTAAAGACCTTTGTGGATCTGGGCTGGAGACACTGAGTTCCAGAGCCTCAAACGTATTTAGGTTTATCCTAATTCACTTCCAAAGTGAATTAAGATAAACTGAATGAAGGCCACTTTAATTTTGAAAGTGTCGACACAGGGTTTTAATGTGCTTTAACTATTCCACTTCAAATTAGCACTGGTAGTTAATTCAAATGAATTTTCCTGCATGTCCCCTTATAGACAAGCCCTCGAGGAAGGAAATGGCACTGGCACCAGCTTTGTACACCTCAGAGGATTTGAGCGTAGTAGGCATGTAACCCCTCCCTTCTCCATGCACCAGTTCTGTGGGAAAAACAGAAATTATATAGGTATAGCTAGTGCCACAGCTCAGTGCACTCTCCCCAGTGCTCAGTAAGTATTGTACCTTTCATAGGCTACGTCTTCACTACCCACCTGAATCGGCGGGTAGAAATCGATCTCTCGGGGATCGAATTATTGCGTCTCGTCGGGACACGACAATTGATCCCCGAATCAACGCTTGTACTCCACCAGCGCAGGTAGGAGTAAGCGCCGTCGACGGGGGAGCGGTGGAGGTCGATTTGCTGTCATCCTCACAGCGGGGTAAGTCGGCTCAGATATGTCAAATTCAGCTACGCTATTCGCGTAGCTGAATTTGCGTATCTTAAATCGACCCCCCCCCCCGCCTCCTCCCCGTAGTGAGGCAAAAAGTCTTCTTCCCTCAACATGGATCCGGTGCTGGAGGGGTTTTCCCTTCTTGCACACCACTTCTTGGCAGAAACCACAATTTGGCCCTATGTAGTTTTTACCTGCTCTGGTTGTAGTGGAGATGAGCTATGCAATGTTAATGTTTTGTAGCCTTGAACATTATTGAAACCCTGCACATTTGTGAATAATAAAGAAAAGCATTTCTCCTTTCCTAGTGGCTTTCATAATTGCCTATTGAGACTCCTGTAGGGGAATGAAGGGAACCTAGGGCAACATCTACACAGAGCTCTCTGTTCTCTGCTGTGAACCAGACAGAAATCTTTCATTTCAGACATCAGTCACCACAGACTGCTGATATTCCTCCAAAGCCACATAACCTCATAATGTACTGACATTAACACAAATCAGTTCAATTAATACAGATAGGTTTGCTTCTGTTGGCAAACTACCATCCAAAGAGAGATTTCATCATTTTGTGATGATGCTTGGCCCTTTTTTCCTGAGAAGTTATAACTTGTCACTTATGGATGATGTTATGGTTACACCAAACATTAATTAATTTAATTCCATTAGCTTAATAATAGTATGCAACAGGTGTGCCAGCATAGCCTTTTAACTTTCTTCCTTGTTTTTACATGGGTGTTTTAATTGGTTTGGGTTATTTTTAAGTACAGAACAAGTGGGATTTCTTAGTGTCTTGGGCCTCAATCCTGAAAATACCTAAGCACCTGCATAAATTTGGTCACATGAATAGTCCCATTTACATCAATGGGATGCCTTCCATGAGTAAATATATGAGGATGGGGGTGGTGTGTTTGTCCCTTTTTGAATGGCTAAGGAGGTGGGCAGCTGACTTCTGCAGGTGCTGGAGTTTTGAGAACCAGAGCAAAATCAAGAGGGAAGGGATAGGGGTTAACAGAGTTAACCCAGGGTTAGGGTCTAGAGCCGTAGCAGAAATACAGGCAGAACAATAATGCTGGCCAAGCAGTGAGATGAATCTATGTCCTGGGATGAACTGAAAGCTAGTGAGATGAGCCTAAGACTTGAAGCCCAGAAGATTTTTCTGCCCCCTAGAAGCAAGACCTCACCAAAGGCTCTTCAGCAAACTAAACAGTCATGGGATAATAGGGAAGGCCATCTCATTGATCAGTAACTGGTTAAAAGACAGGAAACAAAGGGTAGGAATAAACAGTCAGGTTTCAAAATGGAGAAAAGTAAAAAGCGGTGTCCCCCAGGGTCCTGCACTAGGACCAGTGCTGTTCAACATATTCATAAATGATCTGGAAAAGGGGGTAGACAGAGAGGTGGCAAAGTTTGCAGATGATACAAAATTACTCAAGCTAGTTAAGTCCGAAGTAGACTGCAAAGAGTTACAAAGGGATCTCACAAAACAGGATGATTGGGCAAGAAAATCACAGACGAAATTCAGTGTTGATAAATGCAAAGTCATGCACATTGGAAAATGTAATTCCAACTACACATACAGAACGATGGAATCTAAATTCACTGTTACCACTCAAGAAAGAGATCTTGAAGTAGTTCAAGGATAGTTCTCTGAAAACATCCGCTCAAAGTGTAGTGACAGTCAAAAAAGCTAATGATGTTAGGAAAGGGATAGATAATAAGACAGTAAATATCAAAATGCCACTATATAAATCCATGGTACACCCACACATTGAATACTGCGTTCAGTTCTGGTTGTCCCATCTCAAAAATATATATTAGAAATGGAAAAGGTACATAGAAGGGCAACAACAATTATTAAGGTTATGGAACAACTTCTGTATGAGAAAAGATTAAAAAGACTGGGACTTTTCAGCTTGGAAAAGAGATGACTAAAGGGGAATATGATAGAGGTCTATAAAATCATGAATGGTGTGGAGAAAGTGAATAAGGAAGTGTTATTTACCCTTTCACATAACACAAGCACCAGGGCCACTTGATAAAATTAATAGGCAGCAGGTTTAAAATAAACCATAGGAAGTACTTCTTCGCAAAATGCACAGTTAACCTGTGGAATTCATTGCCAGGAGATTTTGTGAAGGCCAAAAGTATAATTGGATTCAACAAAGAGTTAGACAAGTTCCCGGAGGATCAGTCCATCAATGGCTATTAGCTAAGATGGTCAGGGATGCAACCCCTTGCTCTAGTTGTCCCTAAGCCTCTGACTTCGAGATGCTGGGACTGGATGACAGAGGATGGATGGTAATTGTCCTGTTCTCTTCATTCCCTTTGAAGCATCTGGCATTGGCCATGGTCAGAAGACAGGTTACTGGGCTAGATGGATCATTGGCCTGACCCAGTATGGCCATTCTTAAGTTCTTACGCTGAAACTAGGGCTGTCAAGTGATTAAAAAAATTATTCGTGATTAATCTTACTGTTAAACAATAATAGAATACCATTTCTTTAAATATTTTGTATGTTTTCTACATTTTCAAATATATTGATTTCAATTATAACACAGAATATGAAGTGTACAGTGCTCACTTTATATTTATTTTTATTACAAATATTTACACTGTGAAAAACAAAAGAAATAGTATTTTTCACTTCACCTAATACAAGTACTGTAGTGCAATCTCTTTATCGTGAAAGTTGAACTTTAAGTTGGCCTTAAAGTATTTCTACGAACTGCTTAGCCAGCCCTGATTTGCAATCATTATCTTGTTTCCAGAATTGACATAATGAACCCTCTGGCACTTGCATAATAGCTAATTAAAGTAAAAAGATAAATGTGAGGGTTTCTTAAATTTTTAATTAAAAAGCTACAAATATAATTATTTTTGCAGCCATGACAAAATATGGCAAAACACTTTGTATTTTACATTTCACAGGCTTGTTGGAATAATTAATTTTGAAAATAAAACTTCCATTAGGGGAAAGGGGATACACTGCATTATTAGTCTTGTAATATAAACAGAGCACTCGGTTGTTATAGTGATGAAATAATGTTTTGGGGGGAGATATTCAGGGAGGTGAATTAATAATTTGATTCTGTCAGTAACTGGTCCAGTCAGGATTTTGATTTTTTTAAAAAAAACACCAGTTCAAATTTACTACTCTTGGCAATGAAAATGTAAAGGTTACTTTGTATCTCCCTTGCAGTTTAAAAGTTGATAAAATTAGAGCTCAAAAGACATTAAAATCACATTGAATTATTTTCTGCTACTTCCTGGTATAGCCAAAAGTTTTACACGATCGCCATTTATTTTTAGAAGAAGCAGATAATTTTGTATCATTCCCATGCTTTATATGGGCCGTGGTTCCAGTTTACGGAGGCCCAGAGTGGGTTGAAAGTTGCTGATTGTTTCACAGAGTGATTTTTAGAATGCTTGTGTTGTGTAGAATTTTGAAAATTTTGGCTGGATTTAGTCAAAATACAGTTGACAAATAGACAGAGTTCCTTGTTGGGAGTGATGCGGAACCATATACCCACAGGATGGGTAATAATCCCTCAGGCACAATCCCTCATCCAGCTCCCCAATACACAAGGTTGGGTTGTTCATGTTGCGTCATCCATTTTGAGCGCCCAGCCAGCTCTGCAGGCCAGTGGAAAGGTAAAATCTGGCCTCTTTGCACTCTTTTGGGGTAGGTTGCTCCCCTTGGGAACAAGAAGAGAACAATCTCTGGGCTTCATAAAGCACAGGGATTACTTTCCTGTGTCTAGTCTTTGTGCAGGATGAACAATGAGGGCAAGACTATCTGTAACCTCCCCTTTCTCCCCCATACCTGCACTATGTCTGGCCCTATAACATTCTGATTTCCCCTTTTATGTCCTGCTCAGGTGTCTGACTTAATAACTTATCTGCCAAGACAATAGGCAGAGCAATTAATTCTCCACCATGGCTTTTTTGTGGCTAATCAACATTCAAAATGAGTGGAGTTTTATAATCTACTAAAACTAAATTTGTTTATTTAATACCTGCTCCACATTCAAAGTGGAAAGGAATCCCTTTAGGCTTGATGCAGCTAGCATATTGTTAATTTGTTTTTAAAAGCCATCGAGATGACTAAAGAAGACCTTTCTCAGGGAAGGAAGTCTATGTTGCCCTGTTGGGCCCTAAAAGCTCTGTCTTGGTAAACACAAGATGACCATGCAATTAAGGAATAACTTACTTTTATGGTGTGAATGTATAACAGCAAATTAAACATTACATTATATTTAAATTAGAACATAAATATAGCTATGCATAATTCAACAGGAAGTTGCTCTTGTAGTCAGATTAGAAAGAGGGTGATTGCCCCTTGATGATAGTCTTTCCAAGTGCTAATATTACATCGCTGTAATGAAGTCAGTCTTTGCATAAGGTTTATTTTGCATCCTGGACCGGGAAAAGGTATTTATCATCCTTTTTAGGCACATGTGTAGTGGATAGGGTTTGAATCCCTCCCATGTATAACTGGATTGTTAACCTTATTGGCTCATCACATACATATTCAGAGCCTGCCATCAGCAAGGCAATGACAAAAATATATATCACATTACTTCCATACCACAACAATCCCACCCCCCCTTCACACACACAAACACCAACAAGGTAGATCTAAATGTCTTCTATCTTAGGTATTTCTAATGTACTTTTTTTAGTGTCAGATCTAGGTGCTTTCTTTGCATGAGCGTATCCACCCAATAGGCATTTTTATTGCCTCATTTGCTCTATATAAATAACCTGCCCTAAAGCTGGACACATTTAACTCTATCTATGGCAGAAGTATATAGCAAAGGTCTGTCTTTTTATGGCTCAGCGCTCAAACAGCCGAGAAGCAGATAAAACATACTCCATTTGTTCAGTAATTCATTTCAGTCCTTGCCAGATTGATTTCCATGGGTTTGTTTGCTTCTTTCTACACCCTCCTTCATAATAATTCTAACTAGAATGATTTATTAACTTGATGCCAAATTCTTTGTTACCTTAATAGTTAGATTAACTAAAGGAGATTTTTTTCCCCAGCTGCTTGGGGTGATGCTTTTCGGTAATGAATGAATGGGGTCAGAACTGTTGGGCACTTTTCTGATTCCCTGTGCTAAATTTTTGCTTTCCTAGAGGCATTCTGAGTAGACATAAATAAGGTGACAAATAACTGTTACACAGAATAGCCTCAGAATACTTTCTCTCCCAGTGGGCAGTCTGAACAGGGTAACTAGATTTAAAACCTGCCTCATTACACTGACTCTGGGGTTTCTCACTATCTAGAGCAGTATGAAGTGGCCACAGAGCTGAAATTTCCAAGAAATTAGGATAGCTTAGATGTCTGCTATCTACAAATGGAGAATAACATTGGTAACACTATAATAATATATGCTACTTTCTGAGAATAATAAACTCTCTCGTACAAGATCCAAGTGGTGCCCATGCAATAGTGTTGACTCGGCACTTCAGTGCAAACGTCAGTTGAGCACCGTCACCTAAATCAGGATTTAACATCATCATGCTGGGCACATATTGAGACAAGTCTTTAGGTGACACGCTTCTGTTACACTGTTAATGTGATTTACCCAGATGCCTTTGGCACAATTACTAGACCCTCTAAGTGGTGGTTTTTGTCATGTGTGACAGAGAGTGGAGCAAGAGAAACTTAGGGTCACTGCTTAGTGAAGCATGTAAGCCAAGATCATTAGACCTATCAAGCCTGTTTGTAACATTTAGCATTGTGGCAGATACTGACACTGTCTGAGCTGCGCTCTTCCCAACAGTGACAGTGAGAAAACAAGGCAGGCAGTGAGATACCACAGTCAGTGAGATGGCATCAAAAATACATAGAGAAACAAAGTGCTTTTGGGTGTGTGATGGAAATAATGCATTAAGTAAGCCTGGATAGCTCAGTCAGATGAGTATCATATGCTTAATCTGAAAAACTGGAGTTCTAAGCCCAAACAAGGGGGTAAACACCAGGGAAAGAGAAAAGCTTTTAAGCTAAACTTAAAGGACAATGTTAGCACAAGATCAACAGGGTGTAAACTGTCCATGAATAAATTTAGGCTGGAAATTAGAAAGTTTCCAACTGTCAGAAGTGTGAGGTTCTTCCCATAGGAGTAATGGAGACAAATGAAGGAACTAGTTATAAGATGGAGCTTGTCTGCTAGCAAGGAATTGAATTAGTGTCAGTTGAAATGGTGGTATCTGGTGTAAGTGTGTGTTTGTTGGAGCTGGTTTAAGTGTATATCATTCAAATTTTCAGTGACATTTTTCATTTTTTCAACAAAAACTGTCAATACAAACTTTTTCAAAATATATTAAATGTTTTTGAAATATTATTTAGTTTAAGTGGGGAAATAACTTTATTTTTTCCCCTTTTCTACTTTCTCTCCTCTTTTCTCCCCACGCCTCCAAAAAGGGGTGTGGAAGGAGAGAGAGTCAAAAAGATGGGGGGAGGGTCTTTTTTTTTTTTTTTAAACACACACACCTTTTTTTTTTACCAGTGGTAAAAAAGTTTAAAAGTGAGAGTAGATTCCCTCACAACCACCCACAAAAACAAACTTTTTTTAAACACCACCACCTGCTGGAAATTTGTTTTTAAATGTTTTATCAAAACGCAGAAAATTTTTATCAAACTGAATTTTTTCATCAGTGTTTTCCTTTTGTTCCGAATGGAATTCTCTGTTAAAAAACAATTTCAACTAGCTCTAGTGTTCACTAGGAGCTAGAGTGAGACCACAACTTATTTCACTTTAGCCACCAGATGATAATGATTCTGGCTAATATTGACCAGGTATAAGTTTGAACTGGTGATCTAGAAGTAAAGCCTTTCTCTGACCAATCCAGTCCCCCACAAGTCTTAAGTGGCTAATTCCCACCAGCAAAGACTGCTGTGTGGAAGTGTGTGAATCAGTGCTTCCTCCATCAGTCCTGGAAGCACACTGTGGGAAGCACAAGCCATTTTTAGGGACTGTGCTGGCTGCTTTCCGTTCCATTCCATCACACTACACACACACAGAGGCACTCACACACACATGCAGGGGGAGGTTGTGCTTACTCTGCCCTCCAAAACAACCCAGCATACTTGTCTCCACTGGGGGCTACTGCCCCAGTCTCTGCCAGCTTCTCCAGGTCTAGATCCTGGTATGAATATACTTCTTGGAATAAATGATGTAGAGGACAGATATCTTAGCACCTAACATGATGAACTCTGATCCGTTCAACTTAATGAAACCCTTGTCCTCTGCTGACAGAACAAACTGTGTTTTTGATACCTTGTATTTAGCCAAGCCTTTGAATATGTAAACACCATCTTAGTTCTCAATGGAAAGAAGTCAGTTTATCTCTGGGAGTGGCGGTTTGCAGAGCTTTGGCTCTGACAATATTTTTTTGTAAATATTTGGTTGCTGTGTGCAGACTCCAAATGGCAGATATTCTTAACGGCCAGGACTGAACTGCTTCCCCTTTTCAGTGGTTAAATTGGCTATAAAGCCTCTCACTCCAGATATTAACAACCAGAGCTTGGATGTATTTGGGATGGAGTGAGGGAATGTTATAAATGAATTAGTATGTTCAGATGACCTGATTTATTTATCTTTTCTAAACTGATTTGGAAAATCAATCCCCACCCTGGCACTGTAAATAGATATAGCTAATAGACATAGCATCATTAACAGACCTAGCATAAGTAGTTAGCTTACTGCATAGTCAGGGTATAATGTTAGTAACCCAGATTTCTTTTGGGTAGGAAAGACATTGTATGTGCAGAAGTTTCCCTTCCCAATGTTTCTAGCCCTTGCCTGGGTGTGCAGTTGGTGCCAGTGTTTTTTTGAGCTGTTTAAATCTAACTATATGCCTGCAGTTAATAAGTGGGATCACACTTGATAAACTGGGGAGTTGGTCTCCCTGTGGGCTGGGTGAATAAATGGATGCTAAACCATATATTCCCCATATTTCAGCAGGTCCTTTATTCCGTGATCTGCATTGTTCTGAGAATATTTGCAGCCACCATAAACCTTCCACTTGTCTGAAATGGCTCTGGATAGGGAAAGAGGAGGATGGGGTGAGTTTTCCAAACCTTCAGTTGTGCTATTTGGTTTTGATATCTTGGGAGATATGCTTTCTAAGGATGCAATTTTCAGACGTGACCACTGATTTTGGGTGCCTCATTTTTTGGAGACCCATCTTGAGACCGGTTAGGCCTGATTTTCAGAGGCGCAGAGCATCCAAAGGTTCTGCTGACATCACTTGGCATTTTGGGTGCTCTGTACTTTTTCTGAAAATCCAACTCAAAGTGTTTCAGGTTCGGCACCCAAAGACTGAGGCACCCATAATCAACGGTCACTTCTGAAAATTTTCTCCAGAGGAGTTTGAGCTGGGGACTGTAGCACCTCGTGCAGTGGCGAGTTTAGAAGCAAGTGTATGATTTGCCCCCATTCTGTAGGTTAGGTGTGAGCACACTAATTGAACCCATTCCATAAAATCTTATCAATCTCAATTAGATTTCCATGTACAGCGCAGCGACAGAATCAGATCCTATGTGTATTTAATTAATTGTTAGTTAGCTTTCTAGGAAAAGTGCCCATCCATTGCTCTGGGTGCTTTCACAATAATTCATATAACATACTGGAACTTTGTGCTCCCCTTTTTCATTCAGTCCTCAACTATTAATGGCATCCCAGACTTGCTCACTCTGGAGAGAACATAGTGTGGATATAAAACACAAACCTGTCTGAAAGATCTGGTGTGGGGTTTTTATTTCATTATGAAAAGAACAAGGCAGATTTCAGGAACCAGAATAAAAATTGTCTGGGAGTTTTTGTTTTGTTTTTAAAGAAGTTAAAGTTTGGTAGCTTGGATTCTCTCTCCCCCCAGTTATTTCATTCACATTTGTTGTTTATAAAAGCGGTATGCTCAAATGAGCCTTCAGTCTATTCTTACCCTCATTTTGTCAGTCTAGTTTGTCTTGTGAGTTCATATTTCTGCCCAGGCCAGAATCTCCTGCGCCACATGAAGAGAGGAAAAATAAATGCCAAAGGGCTGAAAAGGTCTTGGCAGCATTTTAGTCTGTTGATATATTTTTGTTTTCTTATAGCTGTTTTGACCATAGTTTGAGCATTTCCTGTTTGTGAGCTATTTTATCTGATCAATGCACCTGATTGAAGCATTCCAGTTCAGTCAGTGCTCTCACATTAAACAAAAATGCTTTGAAGAGTTTCCATGTAAAATCAATGTCAATGGTACGTTGGCCTTCCTGAACTGGGATCTTCTTATCTGTATTAGAGGGAGTGTATGTGTGTTTTGGCATGAGCGTCTTTAAAAGAACATTCCTTAATGAAGCAGCCAGATTTTCTCTCTCTCTCTTTCTCTCTCTCTTCTCTTCCTTCCTTGTCTAGGCAAACACAGTATTTATGACTTAGGAAACAAAAGTACGACATACTGAAGCCCTTTCTATGTCCACAAGGTGTGAGCAGCTTCACATTAATAAGAAAGCTGCCTTGGAGAAGCTGCTTTGAATTCATTCTGCACCTGTCATTATTCCCAATCCCCACTGAACAGAGATTATTTATTAAATGATGAGTGAGTATCGTGAATCCCCAGATTCACAATTCTGGAGCTTCCAATGCTCTGTGTATCTGTAGAGAAGATGTAGCATTTGTATTAGCAGTGCAAGTTTCTCTACCAGTGTGTTGTCAAAGAGGCTTAACAGTGATCTGCAGGGACCACCTTAGAGTTGAGCAGAGGTAGTTCGTTTTCCAGGGGCGCAGACAATCTTTGGTCTCTACACAGAAACTGCCAATAAGAGGGTCATTGAGTACAAAGTGTGATCCCATATTTATACTGAAAACATAATGTCTGATGGCTATCGGATTATAATGACTTTCAGCCACTTCCATTTGGCTGGATTGAAATTGGTGGCCTGGAGGTGAACATTGGTATTATACAAAACAGATAGGCCGGTGAATAAATACCTGTTACCAATCCCATTAGCTATCCAGGGTTTATTAATATTATTTTATATCCCAAGTAATAATTTATGCATTAAGGAAAAAGGTGAGTCCTTTTCTCTTTTTCCTAAGCTTGGAGCAGTCCCTGAGTGCCAGAAAGGGAAGAAGAACTCCAGTGCTTAATCATACTTGTATGACATTGGTTATATAACTTAGATTGTGTGTGCTGCAACATTTTGTTTTGCAATCATTAAATGGGTGCTCTATTAAGAATTGCCTGATGTGACAAAAGGTTTTGTCTTTAGGTGTGTACATGTTACACGGAGTAATGAGAAAGGACTTTGATTACTCAGCAAGTTTTTCTAACTGAGATCATCCAGCTCTGCTGTAAGAGCATAAGTGTGAAATTTAAAATGGTCCTTTTAAAAGTTTCTAATGGCCATATTTTGGTGCTATAGCTAAGCCTCTGAGATTTGAAAGCAAGGGACTACCATAAGACATAAGGGCATCATGTTATCATCGACATGTCAGAACTTGTTATTATTGGATCGCAGCAGTGTCTAGAAGCCCCAGCTTGGGAGGAGGGGCAGGGGCGGGGGGCACTGTGCTAGGCGCTATTGCAGTCCTGCCCAAACAGCTTATGGTCTTATGCCAGATATAACAGCGAGGATGAAATGAATAGGCAGGAGAGGGTGAAGAGGAAACTGTGAAACAAGCAAGTGGTGTTCAGTAAGTAGTAGTGATTGCTTCCATCAGTCTCACCACAATCAACTGGCAGGGTTCCATAGCCATCAAGATAGAGGGGAACTTTGAGGAGTGATTTGGAGTGACCTTATCACCTGCCATAAGTGTTCTGTGAAAAATTGCTTATAGCTAAAGAAAGGACAACTTCAGCCTAGATCACAAGTGTCCTGCACGTGCATCCCACGGAGAAACATAGGCTACTCTTTGACTGGCGATTTGGTAATACATGACTTACTGCCAGGCTTACAATGTACATTACCACCTCCTCCCGCAAAGGCTGGAACTCTCATAAAAACTCTATGCTTTGCAAACTATCTAGGTAGGCCAATGTGCCAGTCTGCAGAGGGAGAAAGAGGCAGAAAACGGTGTGATTTATAATATTGAAAAATAGTATGTGCTTCAGAAGCTGCTGTTAGTGATCATGGGGAAGGGGGGACAATAATTTTGCAAAGCATGGAAAATGAAGAATTACATGTTTTCCTTTAAAAGAGGAGCTATTACAAAACGCTTCCATACACAATCATGTTTGCAGATTTTTTACTGTTGCCTGTCTCAGGGCAGATTTTGTTCTCAGAGAAAATTTTAAGACTTCAAAATCCTAATTACAGGTGAATCACTTAGGACCTCTGCTAACTTATGCCATATTCCTTCACCATGAAGACCTGCATAGAAATACTTTTGCTCAAAAAATGCACCCAATTAGGGTAACATTCTGTTCCAGAAGAACTCTGACTGGCAAAGGCAACAAAATAATATGTCTGCTGCCAGGCCCTTCGCAGTAACTAAATTTAAGCACTTAAAAGTAAAGTTAAATAATTCAGTGTGGATCCATCCAGTCTGTGGCATATTAATTTCCACTCCAGTTCAATAGCACCCCACCTCACAGGCAATAAGACACTTGTCTGGGTTATTTATGTTTCCAGATAGAAGGACAAAATACAAAGTTTCATGTTTTCCTTTATTGTTTGCACAGTACAGGGTTCCCTTGTTGGCACAGGCTTTCTTGGGAGATTTCCAGTATTTTCTGATTTTGGCCGGGTTGGAAACACCACAAAAATAGCCTCCCTTGTGGTATCTCTGCTGTACAATGAAACCAGGAAATGTAGAAGTTTGCAAAATAGTTCTTAAAGAAATTAATTGAGCTTATAGAAAGCCTATTTTATTTTAAATATAAATCCTTGTTTTTGATAAAGGTTTAGCATGATTCTAATTTATTCAAATCAGCTCACCTATTCATAAATTCAATTTACCTTTACATTGGATCATGGGTGCTGGAACAATTGTTATAGTGGGGGTGCTGAGAGCCTTTGAATCAAACTGTGCACGCTGTATATAATGGAAACCACTTCAAGCCAGGGGATGCGGCAGTAACCTCAGCTTCAGCACCTATGCATTGGATTAAAAAATCCGCTTCACCTACACTTTCAACCCAGTGGTATCTGAAACACTGCAGTTATTTCCGATTCTGTGTGTTAACTGTAAGTCAGTAATGACTCTTCAATGGCATTCACTGTATTTACAAAAATGGATATAATAATAATTAATAATATAGGGAGGAGGCGTGGGGTAAGGGTTCTAAGAAAACAGTCCCTTTATTTTGAAATTCAATAATATAATATATGGAGATATACCTATCTCCTAGAACTGGAAGGGACCCTGAAAGGGCATTGAGTCCAACCCCCTGCCTTCACTAGCAGGACCAAGTACTGATTTTGCCCCAGCTCCCTAAGTGGCCTCCTCAAGGATTGAACTCATAACCCTGGGTTTAGTAGGCTAATGCTCAAACCACTGAGCTATCCCTCTCTCCAATAACCTGGAGCCGTTGGCAACCATAGGTCACATTGGCAAAACCAAATGCTACCCAATGCATGAAGTAAACTGGCAATAAAAGAGAGAGAGAGATTTTGTTTTCATGACTTCCAGTTATAGTAATGTCAGCCCTGATCCTGCAACACTTACACATATACTCAACTTTACTGCTAAAAGTAGTCACGTTGATTTCACTGGGGTTACTTGCCATGGTAAAGTAGGGTTCAGGGATAAGCATTTACAGGATCAGGGCCTTATCTGTTACTTGTAAGTATGATCGCTACAAAATAGCCAGACAGAAATGTAATTTTCAAGTTGACTGGTACCTTTAAGGAAATATTTAAGTAAATGATCAGATTAGGTTGAAATTAAAAATGACCCCAGATCCAAAAACATCTGAATTTTGGGGAGTTTGGATTGGATTTGGACCCAAACTTTATAGCATAGGCACAGAGAACCCCTATCCAAACTGCTCTAGTGTTACCATTTATATTTTTATGAGCTGGGTGCAGGGCTGGCTCCAGGTTTTTTGCAGCCCCAAGCAAAAAAAAAAAAAGCCGGATTGCCACGGCCGAAGCAAAGTGCCGCTCCAAAGGGCCAGAATGCCGCCCCTTGAAAGGTGCCGCTCCAAGCACATGCTTGGAACGCTGGTGCCTAGAGCCGGCCCTGGCTGGGTGAAACCTTGCTATAGGTTGAGTTGAAACCTTGTCAAACTGATGTGTGAACAAGCCCTTCATTTAAGATAGTTGTAGTGAGGGTAAAGGGGCTGCACCTAAAACAAAGCCTAATAGAGTCTGCCCCGAAACTAGCACCATGTGGGTAGGTGGTTCCACTGGGTATCGTGATCCAGGTGTGTGTGTGTGTGTGTGTGTGTGGGAAGGGAGAACACACAGAAACTGAGAGACACAGGAAAAAAGCAAGAAAGCCAAGCAGTAGCCAGTGATCACACACTGACCCTGCGAAAAGCTAGAGAGAGCTTTTGGGCTAGAGAGGCTTGGGGCTACAAGCTAAGGAATTGCTTCTTTTGTTTTTGGTTCCTCCTCCATTCGGAGGAGCAGGACTTTGTACGTTCTTTGTGAATAAACAAGATTGCATCAAAGGGAGAATCAGACTCCATCAATTTCTGCTTCCAACTGGAACATCCTCAGGCCCTGAAATTCGACTAGCCACTTGGGTCAAAAAGGGGCAACAATATTTACTTATTGATTACATCCGATTCATCAAGCGAGGATGTGTTGATGTCAGATTATTTGTATTTACCTTGCCGTGACAGAACAATGGCTTATATCATTTAAAGTAGTACATTCACTAGCAGTGAATCCCCACTCCAGTGGTGAAACTCCGCTGGATTCACTGTATCACTTCCAAGGTGGTGTTGCTTCCAGAAGTAATGATCTCCATGATGAGGAGTAGACATGAACCAGAGTAGGTACCCTAGTAAATGTCTGTCCTCATTAATGAGCAGACAGCAAGCCCTTGCTGTACTCAGAATGTCACTCCAAACACAGGAGTAAAATACTATTTTCACAGTTAATTTTTATGAGGACATGTACACTGTTTCTTTAAACCTATAACAGGAAGTCAAGTAGTAGGGGGCTTGGGAAATATTCTAGGCAGAACCTCTGCAGTGAAACAGGGAGAAAGAAGCTTTAGGGATAATGCTGTGCACCTTATTCAAATATGGCGTCTTGTTCTGTGTCAGAAGAAATCTCCTCTTTAAGTGATATTTTTATATTTTTACCAATGTGGCATGACAATCTTGACTTCCACTTTCTTATATTAAATACTTTGTTCACTAAAAATAAAATAAAATTAAAACAAAATAAAAATTGGTATTGTACAAATGCCCTGTAATTTCTCTGACATTCTGGTTATCCATGCACTTGTATGGAAAAAAGAATTATTAGTCATGTGAAAGTACTGTTGTCTGGTAGCTAGGAATACTGTCCCAAATAATCTGCCTCTGGCTCAAATTCAAAAGACAATACTTGCACACTTTGTTGTGTAGTCACATTTTTAACTCCAGAACTTGGTTTTCACTGACCAAGATGAGATACTTAAACTGACTTTCAGTGAAGGTAAGAGGACAGAAATACAGCCCTTTTAGCAGATCTTTTCTCTGCTGATTGAAAAAGGCCAAGGCAAAGGCCTTTAGCATAAATTCCAGGAAATGTTTAGGAAGTTTAAGTGCACAATTGTTTAAGGGTACATTAATAATCACAGAATGGTACATATGCCAGGTCTAGGACTGATGAAGCAGAATAAACCTAGAAATACTGTGGGATTGAGTGGCTGTTATTAATGTAGTAAGCTAGGTAGCTATCTATGCTCTGCTAGTTGAGACCTCATATATGGATACAATAAATTGTGCAACATAGAACATGCACCAAAATGTCTGTTATCTTCATGGTTTCTCATGAAATGGCCATTGGTGGTTTTATGGATTCTAATAACTGTTCCTGAATTTTGGCCAGAGACTATTTAGGACCAAACTCATAAAAGTTCATAAATATTTCAGCTGAGTAGGCACTAGAATATTTGGCAAGTGGGGATGGGGGCATTTGTGCCTTGGACAGGATCTCCAGGAGATATTAAATGGGAGGTGTTCTGTGGTTATTTTATTGCAGCCAGTGGCCAGTACGTGTTTTGCTCAGTGTAAAAAAAATATTCCATAGTATATATCATTTTTATTCTGAAACTGAAACACATATTTATGCAGTATTTAGTCTCCTAGTCCAATTGTCTATCAGGCATTTTTCATTGCTTTTCAATGAAGAAAGGTTTAACGTTTTCCCTAGGTATTATATTTTCCACGGTCCCTCATTTCAGTCTTGCTCCAGCCAATGGCAGCCGATGAGTCCAAGCAAAGCTTCCTCACAGCATTGCAATGGCAGCTAGGCTGTCTGCAGACTGAGATACAGTAGGTTAACAGCGATGAGACAGTCTTTCATCCTTCCCTCCATGTGGCTTTCCCCACTTGTATGTTTGTCTCTGTGTATGTTGGCAATCTCCTGGAATAGTGACTCTCCTGACTGGTATGTAAAACCTTAAAGAAAGTCATTGTTTCTTCTGTAATTCTGAATCCCAACTGGGGGTGCTGGAAATTAAACTTGCAGTTTCTAAAACTGTGGTAAGATCTAGGAGCCTAGCAACTGAGACTTTTCAAATGGGTTTACCAGATTTGTATGTTATTTAATAGCTTGTGTCTTGAAAGCCATTAAATTTACATCATACTTTATCAAATTACAAACAGTAATGGTCCAAAGTTACTGTTTTGCAAGAGGCCACAGACTTCGTTTTGGATACAATTTATCTATACATTCTTTTGTTAGTTTTGATTAAAAATCCTATTCAGAATACTACACTCAGTCTCGTGATTTAGCGCTACAACTTTTCTTCTTCTTCAAAAGAGTTATCTCAGCAGCTGAGTAATGCTTTCTTTGTAGGAAGTTCTTTTGCATTATTTTGTTCGTTGTACCCCATCTCATTTTCTGCAGTTCTTGGAAACTTATTGAAGCAGCAATATGATATTAGACCCTTTAACAATGTCACCAAGAACATTGTATTTCTAGTAGTGCTGTCCGATGTGCAAAAGCATGACCATGAAAATGATTCATGCTGCCTATTAAAGGCTAATTTAAATACTAGAATAGTGTTTTACCATTCAGTTGCTATAAATTATTGCATCTACTGTAGTTTGGGTCTAAATCTAACCAGTGTTTCCAATGTCCCAACAAAATCCATCCCCAAATAATTTATATATATATATATAGAGAGAGAGAGAGAGAGTGTCATAATAGACAGATCCTTTTTTTATTTTATCTATATGAGTAATAATCTTTCATACATTTTAATACAATCCTAATGAAATCTAAAAAATAAATTTCATAGTTCATCTGCTGTTTTACTGCAGAGACTGTGGAGTAGTATATTAAAAATGTATTTCTTTCTCTTGCTGTTACTCCTTTTATCTTCTCAATCAAGTAAATCAAATTTAGACTTCTAATTTATTAGCATAAACTCTCACCCAGACATAATCTGCTTGATGAGCAGACTTCTCTCTCTCTGTGTTATGGGGACATAAATTACACTATCACTGGGGGGGGGAAAGCAAATCCTTTACTTAATGCTTTTGACAAAATGTTATAACAGCTTATGATTGTTCAAAAAATATAATGTTTCATTTGGAAAACATAGATATAAAATGATTAGTTTATTAGTTATAATCACCATTATTCATAGTACCCTGATTAAACATTTTGTGATACAAAACAATTGAACATTACCTGGGGTACTTTTGATTTGTATGCCACAAAAACCTGTTGCTTAGAGGGTTTTTTTAGTTAAAATCCATATATAGTTATAATATATGCATATATATATATATATATATATATATATATATATATATAATCATATGCACTAATCATATGAATATTGCACCTTTTAAATAGATTAGAACCATTTAAGAAACGTTCTTTCCTTTCGGCCCAATCCTGCACTGTGGAAGACAAGGGGATTTTTGCCATTGACTTAAATGGAAATGGCAGTAGGCCCTTATTTGTTTGTGCATGGGAATAAACGTTTCATCATTTGTATTTACTCTGAATTGGCTAGACTAGTTTAGGGCCCTATCCTGCTAGCTGCTGAGCACCTCCTGTAAAGTTTGGAGACCTCTCCACTCCAACTCCAATGACAGCGGAGGATACTCAGCACCTTAAGAACAAGGCCTCAAGATATTTTGGTTGATTATCTAACAAGAATGTCACTTTTCAGAGTAGCAGCCGTGTTAGTCTGTATCCGCAAAAATAACAGGAGTACTTGTGGCACCTTAGAGACGCACTGAGTATCATTTCTGATAGGGATTGTTGAATTGGCCTTTTCACGGAATTTTCAACATCTCACTTGTAATCCTCAGCAACCTTATTTAAGTACCTGTCAACAGAGAAACTTCATTCCCATGCCCTCCATCCCACTGGATGTCTCCTTTTCTGCAGTTTGACCACAATATACTAGTTAGTAAGAACTGATGTGGGGTGGCTGGTTTTTTTTTGTACCTTGTGGTCTCCACACTGGAATGAATATTACCATACAACAAGAATAATGTTGAAATGTACATTTTATTGGTGCAGAAATCCATCCTGTCTTTATCTTATGTCATTTCTCTACTATGCCTGGCATTATTTAACCAATCACATGATACAGTTTTTAACCAGTACTTTAAAACCTCAAGGACCCTATTTTCAAGAACTCAGCAGCAACAGTCAAGACCAGATTTCCAAAAGAGCTCAGATGAGCTATGTCCTGATCTCTTGAAAATCTGGCTACACCTTTTACAATGGGAACTGTTCGGTTCTGAGCACTTCTGAAAGATCTCACCTTTATTAAAGTGCCTAAATGGGAGCAGAGCTCTCTTGAAAATCTGGCCCTGACTGTGAGTGCTGACTACTTGAACATTTGGTTCTTGAGGTCTTTTGAAAAATCTGGCCCCACCAGACCATTTTCTCATCTGTTTGTTACATTAATTTGTAGGCTTGGAAGAATTTGATTTTTATCAGTAAGTGCTGGTAAATGTCAATTTCACTGTAGAAACAAACAGATTAAAATATTTTCATCTGTAATAATCAAAATTTACAGATAGGCAAAGTAAAAAAAATGCTACTTGAAAACTTATTAGAGTTTGATTTAAGGATATTGACGCTGTATATTTTGACATGGGATGCTGACAATTTGTGTTTTAACCGTTATAAAGCTTTAATTTTTGAATCTCAACATCTATTGTCATTAAACAATTGTCTGATTCCCTCCAATGACTAACTCCCCTCTATAATTTCCTGCAACTGTGAAAATTTAAATCGATTAAAAACCAAAACCCCACAATACTTAAAACCCATAATTTTGCACAACTGTGAAAATTTAAAGCAATAAAAATAAAAAATGCTAAAAAATAAACCTATATTATTTGTCAAAATTATTACAAAATGAAATTTGAATTTTGCCAAGCCTAATTATTTGTAACATATAAAATAGGAATGTCACCAATGACTTTGTCAGCAGCAGCATTGGGCCCACACTATTTGAACAGTTATGTTTTTCAGTGTTTCTATGGTCTTTTCTGTAGCTTTTGAAAAGCCACTCTGCCATAATCAGGATTACTGCCTTCTAGTGCTTCCTACTGATATGGTAACCTTCACCTGCCTGCAGAATGTAACAGATACCAGTGTAAGCCTTTCTTATTCTTGGTGTCAGTGTAAAGCACTCTTCATGAGCTGTCAAACTGAGATTACTCTGCGATGAGAAACTCAAGTGAAAAACATGCTGTCTGCTGTCAATACCTCCAATGGAAGTTTCTGTTCTTCTCTCCCATATATGGAAGAGACTCATACTATATCTCAGATGGTTGTCAGATTGTCAATGACCGTGATAAGGTTTTCAGTTATCCCAGCTGGGGAGGCTTAAAAGTGAGTAGGAATTGCAGTGGGAAGCAGCTGCTCATATTTCTGTGATAAGCAGCCCCATAGGAAGATTTTTGCTCAATTTCTGTGCCTTGCATTATTTAACTTACCACCTGATGTTCCTGTCATGCAGTAAATCCAAAAAATTACTATTTGCTGAGGTTTTCACTGTTCCAATTTATGCAGAGACAAAAGACAGTTTCCCACATCTCTTAAGCATTTAAGATTACATGAGGGAACCTTATTGTGATATTTTTGATGGTTTCTCTTCCATTCAGTGGAGTTCCAGCTGAGCTTTTAACTTTTACTTAAGACTTTGTTGCTACAATCTGGTTAGGATCAAAGGTATATCAGCAAAATATCTGCACAGACAAGTCCCTGCAGGTTGATAAGAATCAGGTACACATGAAACAATAACAATGACAAAATCAGTGTAACAAAAAATAATTGGCTAATGGTCACAGGCGATATTAATTGATTATTAGCATGATATATTTACATTGCACTTGTAAAAATAACAAGTTAAAAGACAAGGAACTTTCTCGCAAAGAGAGGCCAACTTAGATAAAAACAATTCAGACAAATATCATTTGCAGAATCACTGTGCAGGTGCAGCTAACAAATTTATAGGGTTCACTATCCGTATCATTTTACAGTATTACTGCAATTCTACATACCCTAGATTAAAAAGAGAGAAAATACAGTTCTGTGTATTTTAGAAGATCAGATTTTAAGTTATGATTTGATCAGTTACATATTTTTCAGGAATAATTAAAATTAACCAATCCAGAATTTCAGTTTGTGAGGCAATGTAAATAAATGAGGATTGGACAGAGTCCCAGTGATTGTTTTGAGTCAAACTGTGATATGTTTACTCCTGCTGAATAGTGACTTACTCCACAAGTAGCCTCATTAATATTCCTGGTGTGAGGTGTTATTCCCAGTGGCTCAGAGAATCACAATCTGACTCTTTGCACCTCAGTTTCCCATCTGTAAAATGGGGATAGTAATGCCTTCCTAACTAATGGGGGTGGGGTTGAAGATCAATTACACTGAAAGTTCCCTTCCAAACTAAGATCTGTTCTGTGACTCCCCAAGAATCCTGCCCCTAAACATAAGCATGTGAAATGTTGCAGTTGAAACCATAATTAATCATGAAGTTTCAAAAATCAAATGATAGTATATGATAGTAAATGAAGTATACACATTTTAAAACACCCTCAGTTTAATGTGATGGATGAACCTGTCTTGCTGACAATTGGTTTTCTGAACAAGGCTATATTGGAGATATACATAGTCTAAAGTTCCTTGTAAATGATGTATGATTGCAATGCCTCATTTTATCACCACCACCAGCATCAAAAAGAAACCTGACTTGCAGAGAAATGAGGACATCTGCAACTCATATTGGATTCTTCTTCTTCAGAGACAACTCAAATCTACTGAGTTCTTGGCTAGCAAAAGTCAGTTGCAGACTCTAGGCACAGGAAAGTTCACCTCTTTGTCTTGCAATGATCCAGTAAGTGCTACATAGTCAACAGATCTTGGAGAAAGGAGTTAGTGATCCACCACTTTTCCCTCCTGTGAGTCATCAGGGAAATATGTCCTGCAACTGGGTCTGAAGTTCCCCCTAGACTTATGAGTTCCTGATGACTCCCAACCACTTCCTTAGTCTTATGAAATTATAGAAATATCCAGTAACATGCCTGAAGGCTGTCCATGTTGACATTGCTGTTGCCAATAGAGCTGGTTGAAAAATACCAAGTGTTTTTCATAGGACATTTTTTTTTTGTGGGGGAAGAGTTTTCATTGACATTAAAATAGTCCCCCCCAAAAAATTAATGAAAACCAGAAAACTTTTCAGTTTTCAAAAATTATTTGGGGTTTTAAAAAAAATGAGCTTTTGATTAAAAAAATCAGTTATCAACAATCAGATATTTACATTGAAGAGTGTTCAGCTTTCAGTTTCCAGTTTTTCAACGAACAAACTTGAAAATGAATTTTTTTTGGTGTACATTTTCATTTGTGATAAAAGGCATTTTTTTGTGTTCAGATTACTTTTTGACTTCCCCTCACCCTCAGTTCTAGTAATCAAGTCTTGGTGATTTTTTTTTTCAAGGTTTCAGTTTTCTTCAAAAAAGAACTCCCTCAGCTTCATCTTTCAATAACAGATGTTTGGTTGGAAGAAGGATGGACTGAGGAGGAGTAGAGAACTGTTAGCTAGGGTTTATTACTACAGTCTCAAGAGTTCCTTTCTGCACCGTGCTCCAGCAGGAAACCCCAGTGCAGAATCCAGCCACCTAGACTGTGAACTGTGTGGCAGAATTTGGCCCCAAATGTTTATTGCAAGTGCATATGTTACAATAGTTAAGCTAATATTAACATCAGAATAGGATGTTGTCATAAATATAAAGGGAAGGGTACTAACCTTTATGTATGCAGTAATATAAAATCCCTCTTGGCCAGAAGTACAGAATCACTTACCTCTAAGGGGTTAATCAGTTCAATTAACCTAATTGGCACCTGACCAGAAGGACCAATGGAGAAAGAAGATACTTTCAAATCTGGGGGGAGGGGGAGAAGGTTTTGTTTGTGCTCTCTTTGTGTGTGCCCTCTCGGACAGAGAGGGGGACCAGGGCAGGAAAAAACATCTCCTAAAAAGATCCTGAAATGATACATCTAAAATTACAGAAATTGTAAGTAATAGCAAGGAAATGCGTTAGATTATCTTTTGTTTTAACTTGTGAATTTTCCCTATGCTAAGAGGTAATTTTATTCCTGTTTGGTAACTGAGAAGCAGAATCAGAGGGGAATCCTCTGCGTTTTAAATCTTTTTATTTACCCTGTAAAGTTATCTTCCATCCTGATTTTGCAGGTGTGATTCTTTTACTTTTTTTTAAATAAAATTCTTTTTAAGAACCTGATTGATTTTAATTGTCCTAAAAAGGAGGGACTTGGTCTGTGCTCACTCTGTTGGTATATTATTCTCAACCCCCCCCCCAGGAAAGGGGCTGAAGGGGCTTGGGGGATATTTTGGGGGGGATAGGGCCCCTCCCTGAATGTTTGTTTAAATCACTTGGTGGTGGCAGCAATACCGTCCAAGGACAAGGAAAGGAATTTGTGCTTTGGGGAAATGTTTAACCTAAACTGGTGGAATATAAGCTTAGGGGGTCTTTCATGCGGGTCCCCACATCTGTACCCCAGAGTTCAGAGTGGGGAGGGAACCCTGACAGATGTGTTTGAAAAATAGGCAGAAGACATGATCTCCATTAATGCTGCACACCAATCTTTAGCAGGCTGTCTGCTGTGTTCCTAATGCCAGTGTGTATCCTAGATCATTCAATGATTTATATGAATTTTCTAAGGAAGGTACTCTCGGTAGACTGATTCTTTGAGAAATGTTGTGACAATAACCTGATTGCTCTGTGTCACTCTTTAAAATAATCTTTGCTTTTGTTATGCAAGAGATTCCTGACTTGAACATAGTTCTTCACATTGTTTAAATTTAATCCACTGTTGCTCGTTGGAGAAATAGATAAAAGAAGGTGAAGATTGTTATTTCCTATATTTTAGTAACAGCCTTTCTCTCTGCATATAACAATTCTGTCTTCTTGGTTGCAAAACTGTACACTCAATGTATTAAAGATTGCTGCTGAGTGTTTGCAGTCATGTGGCGTCTGCTATAGTTGTTGTTAGTCCCTTCCTGGGCTTGTTGAATTGGTGACTATACCTGCTGAGTCTTTGCCTGGGCTTGTCATATCCTTGTCCTTTTTGTCTGGGCTTGTTGCAAGTGCTGTTGTGTGTCTGGATTGGTGTCTTTAATCTCTTGCTGTGTATAAAGTATAAAAGGTAAAACAAGCGTCAGTGGCCCCAGGAAGAATTCAAGCCATGAACTAGGACATACTTTACGATTGCTTTTTAAAACTAAAGATTTATTCTAGTACATTAACATCCAAACTGGTTAGCAAAGGTAAGAACCGGAACTGCAGAAATTGAGAAAATTTCCAAATTATGGGGAATAATACCGTTGAAAGGATAAAATGAGAACAGTTTTATTATTCTGTCCAGGGAAACAATATAGAAAATGAGAAGTATCTTGTATCTCTATCTACAACAGCAGTCCATAACATTAAATTGTTGACATCCCAGAAAGAATGGTAATGCAGAGCTAATGGTGTAATAGGTTATTAATGTATTAGCATTCTCTCCCTCATTCTCAATGTTTGTGGTTACAGTTCTCGATACTCTACCTTAGGGCTCACATCTCATCAGGGTACTATGTCTCTTGATTAATAATTGTGTTGCCCTGTAACATAGTCTGGGGCTTTTCAATGTGGGTTTTTGTACTCTGTTGTGGTTGTTAAAATGAGCTTAAGGCATCTGGCTATTTAGTAATACCATAGTTCTTACAGTGTTCAGTGAAATGATTCCCAGCAAATATTCATTTTTGTGAGTGGTTATATTTTTGTAACCATTCTCTAGCTTGTTTTGGAGCTGTTCAAGGTCAGAGACAATAAGAAGGGAAAGTGGAGAAGAAAAAAAGTAAAGGTGGAGAAATACGAATAGAAAACTGGATACTTATGTGAAATAGAGATCAGACACACTTTGCATTTTAGAGCTATATTTCCCACTCAGAATTCTGAAACTGACACAAAACACTCAGCATTGCTCTGGTGGTTTATGATACCATCCAAAATCCTCGATGGAATACAGTCCATTATTCACAGTTACCTTTCATTCTCCATGTATGTCACCTTTCTCCAGTCTCAAGCTATTTTATGTACATTTTATTGCTTGAATTAATTGGCAACATATATCAGCACTACAACACTCCCTGTCCTAGCCAGCCTAAGAAGTTTGGGATCAAAATTCTGAGCCCTGTGAGTCAGCAAATTGTCCAGTCTGAAAATTCACTTTTTAACTTAATTTCTATTTCTACGTAAGCATAAAACAGACATAAGTTTGTTACAGTACAGAGCTACAAGCTACAATTCAGGCACAACCTAGTGGTGTCAAATGAATCAAGCAGTCTGCTGCTCTCTTTGTTCTTCAGAGTATCATCATTAGGTGATAATAGTAGGGATAAGATCAACAAAATGTATGCTTTTATTAGTGCATCCCAACAAAAGATCTGCTCTAGGAATTATTTTGGGGAAGTTCTGTGGCCTGTGTGATACAAGAGGTCAGACTAGATGATCACAGTGGTCCCTTCTGGCCTTGGAATCTATGAACAAGGACCAAAGTTCTGTTGGTATCTAATATCAGTACCTGTTAGTGTAATGCCAACAGACCCTGGTCATCAGTGGGTGGGACTGAACCTGGGAACTCTGAAGCTTAGTCTATGAGCCTCTATCTACTGCATGAGCTAAAAACCACATGGCTCTCAGCCAAGGCTGTAGCAAACTCACCAATCTTTAGGTGCCACTAGAGGAGGACAGAGCACCACACCAAGCAGGCATGGGTTACATTAGAACACAGAACTTCAGTTTAATGGGAATCTCAGCAAAGCACGGTATGATTATTACCACTCAAAATAATAGGTATTATTATTATGATGGGCTAATATTATAGTAATGTTGTACGAGCAATTCAGTATATATTGTGAGTTTTATTTCTGTATTGTACATTTTAACTACGTTCCATAGCAAGAGGCTGGAAGATCAGAGGGAGATATAGTTCAACAGTTTATTATGGTGCAGCAGTAGCTGTGGCATAGTAAAAATTGTGTTACAGAGGTCAGTTTTAACAGGCACTTTAAACTTTTATTTTGTAAAAATCTCATTGAAATGGCAAAAATCAAAACATAGAACTCTGAGCATGATTTTCATGGTGGTTTGATGAAAAATAAATTGATACAAGAATAGTAACAAGAGTTCAAATACCATCTATTTTCATGTTTTTTCACTGGATTGTCTCTTTTCTTTGTATCTCTTTGCAAGAAATGTAAAATGTTAGATCTGTCCTTTGGCCAGACAGTTACTCTTCATGTGCTGATTCCTAGAATATCCATTATACTAATATTTATTATATGTATTACCGTAGTGCCTAGCATCCCTACTCATGGACCCAGGCTGCCATTGTGCTACGTGCTGTACAAACACAGAACAAAAAGATAGCCCCGGCCATAAAGAGCTTGCGATCAAGCATAAGACAAGAGACAACAGGCAGGCAAGTACAAAGAAACAATGAGATAATATTGGTTAGTACACCACCAGCCTCACCATTGTCAAGTTTTTGTAGGCACCACAGCAAATGAAAGTTTTTAAGGAAGAATTTGAGTCAGAATTGACATCAGCATTTTTTGTCTATATAGAACATTTTAGAACTTCATATCCGTAACAGAAAATATGTGGCCTCAACAGTGCTAGGGCAGAATAACTTCCCAAATACATGTATGCAGTGTTGTTGTAGCTGTGTTGGTCCCAGGATTTTAGAGAGACAAGGTGGGTGAGGTAATGTCTTTTATTAGACCAACTTCTGTTGGTGAGAGACACACCAACAGAAGTTGGTCCAATAAAAGATATTACCTCACCCACTATGTCTTCCCAAATACATGGAACATGGGACTGTCAGATATGCTGATCCATTGGTATAATTGATATTAAAGCATATGAGCTCACTGTTAAGCTTTTGCATTAGACTGCAAGTTTGATGAAGTTGAGGTATAGTATTCCTTTTTGGTATCTGTTGGAGATGGAGGTGAAAGCCATATGAAGGGCTGGAGTGTGTTATTAATAGTGTTGTAAGAAATGTGAAGGTGGAATGGAATGCACAATTATTTCCCTTAAGTTCCTATTTCATTCTCTTAACACTGCATAGACATAGGAAGATAGTCCCTGCCCTGGAAGAGCTCACAGCCTAAAAGACAAAAGAAGATGAATTTGCAAACTTGACACCATCAAATTAGGCCTGAATAAAGACTGGGAGTGGCTGGGTCACTACAAAAAGTAATTTCCCCTCTGTTGATACTCACACCTTCTTGTCAACTGTTGGGAATGGGCCACATCCACCCTGATTGAATTTGCCTCATTAGCACTGACCCCCCCCCCACTTGGTAAGGCAACTCCCATCTTTTCATGTGCTGTATATTTATACCTACCTACTGTATTTTTCACTCCATGCATCTGATGAAGTGGGTTATAGTCCACAAAAGCTTATGCCCAAATAAATGTGTTAGTCTCTAAGGTGCCACAAGGACTCCTCATTGTTTTATCTGAGCTAAGTGATCAGGGTGGCACATACCATATTAGTCCCACTTTCTGGGTGGCAGCCCCCCTGCCACCATTTGAAGAATGGCAGCACTGCCTGGTGTGCATGTCCAGAGCTTAGGGGGGAATTCTATGCCCCTGTTGTAGTATGACCCCCTCACTGATCCCTTAAAGGCAAAATCTAGACAATAAAGTGTAAGACTTACTTCCTGTATCACGCTAACAATGGAACTCCTTGAGCACATGAAATGAATGCCTGAAAAACAAGTCATTAACAGATCGTAACATTTATAATAAGATTACTTATGGTATTGCATACCAGAACCAGTATTGCTTCAGCCATCCTGGCTTCTATTGTTTTTCAAATTGAACACACTCTTTTACTGTGTATGTAAGAAAATATCTGGTCTCATCAACAGTTCGGTTTACCTTTCATTGAAAAAATAGCTAAAGCAAGGTGCCAGGCACTCCTGTGACAGGCTGAGTGCCTTCAATGCCTGTTGGAGCCAGGGGAAGTCAAGGGCATTCAGCACCTTCCAGGATGGTGTCCCAAGTCACTGAAACAAATGCAAAGGGTAACATTCAGGGTCAGCATGTGAGTTTGCGATGCTCTGCCTTTAGCACGTTTAGGTCTATAAACCCAGGAATGGATTGCAATCCTCTCAAGAGAGGTTTTTTTCATCTGTGACAGAGACAGTAGTATGTCTAATATTCTGCAGCTGAATATTTAATGATGATCTTCATTTAATAATTAATCCAAGTATAATTGAAGACAAGTTACTTGCAAGTTAAAAAATATTCATCACCATTGACTTAACTGTTTCACAGCACCTCGTGTGAGGGACCCAAAAAGAAAGGAACAGTTTGTTATCAAATTCTGCCCTTGGTTACATGTGCACATTCCCAATGACTCCTGTGGAAAGTGAATTTGAGGGTAGAATTCTGGCCCTTAGACCAAGCTCTTCAGGGCAGGGACACTGGAGAAAGGCAAAGCGCCATGCATGTTTATGGTATGGTAAAAACAAAAATATTGGTGGAACGTGAGGTGGCACTGAACGTTATCCCGATGTTAGTACAAAAACTAAAAAGAGGGCCTGTTCAGTCACTGGATCGTGGGTACTCAAGAGCTGCCATACTGGGTGAGACCATGGTGCATCTTTCCAGTATCCTGTCTCCAACAGTGGCCTGTCCCAGAGTTTCAAGGGGAATGTAAAGAACAGGTCAATTTGGAGTGATCAGCTTCTGTCTTCTACACCCGGCTTCTGATAGTCAGGTTTAAGGTTGTCCCAAGCATGGGGTTGTTTCCCTGACCATCTTGGCTAATAGCCATCGATGGACCTATCCTCTATGAACTCATCCAGTCTTTTTTTTAACTCAATTCTACTTTTGGCCAATACAACCCAGGTTAATTGTGTGTTCTGTGATAAAGTACTTCCTCTTGTTTGTATTAAACCTGCTGCCTGGTGACCCCTAGTTTTTGCATTGTGTGAAAGGGAAAATAACACTTCTCTATTCATTTTTACACACCATTCATGATTTTATAGACCTCTATCATGTCCCTCCTTAGTCGTCTCTTTTGTAAACTCTACAGCACTAATCTTTTTAGTCTCTCCTGGTATGATAGCCGTTCTATACCGTTGATCATCTTTGTGGTCCCTCTCTGAATTTTTTCCATTTCCATTAGATCCTTTTTTTAAAAGAAGGGGTGACCAGAACTGGACACAATATTGAAGGTGTGGGTGCACCAGGCATTTATATAGTGGCGTTATCATATTTTCTGTCTTATTTTCTGTTGCCTTCCTAATAGTCCGTAACATACTGTTTGCCTTCTTGACCACTGCTGTGCATTGAGAGGAAGTTTTCAGAGAACTATCCGTGGTGACTCCAAGATCTCTTTCTTTAGTGGTAACAGCTAATTTAGAACCCATCATTGTATATGTACAGTTTGGTTTATTTTTTTCTATTTGAATTTCTTTGCACTTCTTTCATCTGCTGTTTTGTTGCCCAGTCAGCCAAGTTTGTGAGATCCCTCTCTAACTCCTCACAGTCGGCCTTTGGCTTAACTATCTTGAATAATTTTGTATCATTTGCAAACTTTGCCACTTCACTGTTCACCTCCTTTTCCAGATCGTTAATGAATATGAACAGCACAGGTCCCGGTACAGCTCCTCGGGGGACCCTGCTATTCTCTTCTCCATTGTGAAAACTGACCACTTATTCTTACTCTTTGTTTTCTATCTTTTTAACTAGTTACAGATCCCTGAGAGGGCCTTCCCTCTTATCCCACACCTACTTAATTTCCTTAAGAGCCTTTGGTGAGGGATCTTGTCAAAGGCTTTCTGAAAATCCAACAATACTGTATCGACTGGATCATCCTTATCCACATGCTGGTTGATTCCCTCAAATAATTCTAATAGATCGGTGAGGCATCACTTCCCCTTATAAAAGTTGTGTTGACTCTTCCCCAACAAATTGTGTCTATCTTCGTGTCTGATAATTTTGTTCTTTACTATAGTTTCTATCAATTTGCCTGGTACTGAAGTTAGGCTTACCGGCCTGTAATTGCCAGGATTTCCTCTGGAGCCCTTTTTAAAAATTGGCATTACATTAGCTACCTTCCTGTCACCTGATACAGAGGCTGATTTCATGAATAGGTTACATACCACAGTTAGTTCTCTAATTTCATATCTGAGTTACTTCAGAACTCTTGGGTGAATACCATCTGGTCCTGGTGACTTGTTACTGTTCAGTTTATCTTTCTTACTAGTGGTAAGTCTACCAGGAAAGTGGATGGAGAGATGGAAAGGGTGAGATTCACATGGTGGGGAGGGGGCATAGGTAAGGGTGAGATTCACCAGGGAGGCACAGATACATAACTGCTATTTTAGGCACCTAAGTCCAACATGTAGGCACCACTGGTATTTGGAAAAACCATGCTCGGTTGCCGCCTAACCATGTATTACTCAAAGTCTCTTGGTGCCTATATTTCCACTGTTAAAACCCAAGGCCCCTAAATCTATAAAACTATGCTCAGCACCACAGTTCTGACACCACCAAGGAGCTCAGCACCTAATTCACCCTAAGCCCCAGCAGAATTCACATGCTAGGTGTTCTCCCACCTATTTTGCCTTTTGGGGCCCAATCTGGGAGGTGTTCTCTGAGCATGCCTAACTCCACACAAAAAGTAGTAGGAGGAGAAGGTCATGGTTCTCCCTGTGTTACTTTTAGTCCAGTGATTATGGCACTCTCCCAGGATGTGGGAGACTGTGAGAGACACAGGGCTGGCTGTAGGCATTTTATCACTAAGAGCGGGAAAAAAATTTGGTACTGCCCCTTCCATCCCAAATGACCAAGGGAGGAAAAGCAAAATCCTCCCTCCAAAAACCCAATTTAACACCCCAGCTTCAATCTTCCTTCCTGCCTCATGTGGGGAAGGCATTTGAATTGGGCTCTCCCCCTCCCTGTGTATAAATACTTAAATAATCATTGGGCCAAAGAGAGTGAGAGAGATTCTGACTCTGTAGCCCAGTGGTTAGGCTGGGAGGTGGAATGCCCAGGTTCCAGTCCCTGCTCCAGTGACTATTTATACACAGTGGAACAGCTCTAACAGGTGAGAGAGAGAGAGAGAGACCTCCTGTCAAGTACCCCATAGCCCAGTGCTCTCCTCTGCATTTCCTATTGGCTAGCTTAGGTGACTCCTTGCTCAGCATGTTGTTTTTGTGAATCCCATTGTTAGATGCCAAACTCTCCCATATATGGTATAAGGAGCCTAATTTGGATTGTGAATTCCACTGGGTGCCAGGGCACCTAAAAATTAGCTACTGCAATGCTGAGTGTTACAACACATAGGTCCCCCTTGTGAATTCCAATGCAGATGGTCTACAACAGTCACACAGCCATTCCCAGAGGCTTCTCAAACTGGCTGGGAGATATGCTGGTTCAGTGCCAACCTCAAGCAGCCTGTGCCAGGGGAGTTCCTATGGAGCGGAGTCTAGATTTGTTGTCTTCTCACAACACATCCCTGCCCCAGGGTGAACTCCCTCTCTCCTGGCATAGGCGCTGTTATGTATTATGAGAAATATCAGTAAGTGTCATTGAGTGGTACATTTGCCACCTTAGGTACATACTACAGTATCCATAGTATCCTCCTGTGTTCAGGGTCTGTGGAAGTGTCAGGTGTTGAGTTTTAATGGCATCCACTGTATTTGAGTGAATCCTCCCAGAACAGGAATCTAATCTTGTCTCCTTCGCCCTTATAGAGGAGTCCCAATATCAAGCCTGGGAGATGCTATGTCAGTTGAAAATGCAGGGGATGTGTTTCATGAAAGGTTATTAAAATCTTTTGCAAATAGGGTCAAATTTTAAAATGCTCTACAGCCAAAACTGTGGGCTCAATTTTCAAAAGTGTTCAGCACTCAGCAGCTCCCATTGTAACATTTGTGGCCAGATGTTCACCCTTTTGAAAATCTGACCCTGATTGTGGATGCTGATGACATCTCTTGAAAATACTGGCCTTGATGTTAACAGTGGAGTTATGGGGGCTTCATGTGGTCAGCAAAGGCTACCTGCTGTTGTGGACTAGGACAGAAGTGGTCAGACTTAGTGGTTGCTCACAGGTAGCCAGCCATCCACCTAGTCATTCAAACAATTTCATGTGCCTCCTTCTGGCTTAAATAATGAGTCTTAGCCAATCAGAGAGTCTGGATGGTCTTCTCCAATCAGGAGCTTCATGGGTGGTTCCTTTGGAGAGCTAAGGTCCACTCTAAGCCACTCTCCCTGCTGATACCAGTGAGCTATTGGGTGGTGGCTTTGGTCTGCAGACTGCCTGGGGACTCCTGCAGAGCCAGTTTTGAGACCTGTGATTCCTTACCCTAATGGAGACACTGTCAGGATAAGGGCCCTGGGTTGTAAAATATTCTGAGATTGTGGAGGATTGTATATACTGTGAAGTGCCATGCAAACCTCTGGTGCTGCACAACTGGATTGTGCCACAATTTGACTCAGTTGTATAAGACAAATGAATGATATCAATTGATACGTGTTTTTAAAGAAAGACTACAGTTGATCGTCAGTCAGTGCCAATTATTAGGTAACTTAACAAAACTTTAAAAGAATCAAAGCACCTGATTTCCTCCATATCTGCTGAGTTAGTCCAATATCAGTGCTGTCCAGTCTTAAAACACAATGAGAATAAATACTTCAGGAATAAATTAAAGATCAGTGGGAATGGATGTTAAATGCTTCTCATTAATCTGCCAGGGAAGCAAGATTAAAATAATTACAGTTTAAAATCTTGCACAGGTTTTCATTAAACTCCATCTAGACTTTTCAATAAAGGTTTACTGCTCAATGACAATTGCTAGAGATGCCATCTATGGAAGCGGATGTATTATCCATATTTTATAGCAATGTAAAAGAAAATATAATACATTAGTTAATTGCAGCCAAAAGTTAATATCTGATATTCTGGGCCAGAGTATTGATTAGATGCCACACATGGCAGCCCTATGTGACTATGGAGAGATGATGGGTTCCTCTAATCCGAGCTGGACATGGGAAACAATGCATTGCTCTGGTATACTAAAGGCATGACTGTTACTTGCTCTGTGTGGGCTACTGCTTCACCAGTCTGTATGAGGAGGAGAGGAGGCTCTGTGAAGCTGCTATTCCTTCCCTGTTCAGGAGGTGGGGAATGAGGGGAGCTATTGCTCTGTCCACCCAGAGTCCTGGCCAGGGGAGCAGAACTGATGTGGAGGGAGAAATAATAAGCAGCGGATATAATTTAAGAACAGATGACTTTCCTTCTGGAGCAAAGGGGAGAGCAGGGAGAGAAATGTGTCTTTCAGAGTCTACTAAATTTCCACCAATGACAGCAGCCCTTGCAGATAGCAGAGATAGTATTCCTAGTGGATATAAAACTGCACTATTGAATCCTGACCTTTTGCATGGATGAAAAAGGACTAAAAAACAACAGTTCCACTCCCTGGAGAATAAAGCAGGATAGACGGGGAAGTAAAGGGATTTCCATGCCTTGCACATCACAAAGCACTGTTCCACACTCTCTGCACGTCACCATGGAGGAGGTAGGTGGGGGCCATGATTAATATGTTTGCAATGTGACCCATGTTGGCTAGAGCTGGTTGGAAATTTTCTGTCGAAACAGAGTTTTGTCAGAAAATGTCAGTTTGTCAAACCGATAATGTCTCGTGCAAACAATATGGGTTCAATGAAATTTTGTCAAACCACAGGCAGGTTTCCAATGGAACTCTGCCTGCCAAGCCGGCTTCTGTTGGAAACTTCTCTGGTTCCCTGCCAGGTCAACTGGCGGGCTGCTAGGTAACTCAGACTTCTAGGATCTGCTGCTCTGAGGCAGCCCTGCCATGCCAGGGCTTCCAGGGTTTCCAGGAATGTCAAAATTTCTCATGAACCAGAAACAAAGGTGCCGACTTTCTGAGTTAGAATCATAGAATATTAGGGTTGGAAGAGACCTCAGGAGGTCATCTAGTCCAACCCCCTGCTCAAAGTAGGACCAACACCAACTAAATCATCCCATGCAGGGCTTTGTCAAGCCGGGTGTTAAAAACTTCTAAAGATGAAGATTCCAGCACCTCCATAGGTAACCCATTCCAGTGCTTCACCACCCTCCTAGTGAAACAGTGTTTCCTAATATCCAACCTAGACCTCCCCGACAGCAACTTGAGACCACTGCTTCTTGTTCTGTCATCTGCCACCACTGAGAACAGTCTAGATCCCAGGGGGGGTGCTCGACCCCCGCTCTGCCCCAGACCCCACACCCACTCCACCTCTTCTTCCAAGCCCTCATTCTGCCCCGCCTCTTCCTGCCCCGTTCTGTCCCTGCCCCTGCCTCTTCTTGCCCCCGCTCTGCACCCTCCCCCGCCAGCGCCTCCTGCACACCAGTGAACAGCTGATCATTGGCGGGTGGGCAAGAGGCGCTGGGGGGGAGGCGGAGGCACTGATCTGCAGGGCCTGCCGGTGGGTGGGAGGTGCTGGGGGAAAGGCGGCAAAACTGATCTGTGTGGCTGCCGTTGGGTGCTGAGCACTCACTATTATTTTTCCATGGGTGCTCTAGCCACAGAGTCGGCGCCTATGACCAGAAATCCAGTTTTGACCTACTCTAGTGTTGATCCAAACCTTCATGGAGCATATAGTAAGTAATAGTTGCTACTCAAACTGGTGGCTGTAAAATGGCTGCATGACTACTCCATACCCCAAGTTCTGGATCAAAGGGTAGGTTCTACCTGGTATGCAGGTCCTCCATGCAAAGTCCATTTACTTCGGCCTTGCACGGGGATTAAAGGCATGCAATGCTTTATTAAAATCTGTAGTAGCAAACCCGGCAGGAGAGGTCTGAGGAAGGCTCTAGCAGTGAAGCAGGGAGAGAGTAGCTTAAGAGATAAAACTGTTCCTGATTCTGACAAATAACTTTATTTAGTGCTAGAATAGAGCAGCTCTGTGAGTCTTTTCCATTGTCACACGACCCAAGGGATGAGCACTTGTGTATAATTTTATTGCTTATGAACCCAACCATGTGTTTTCTCAGGCTGATGAAAATGGAAGGGGTTGGTAAGTCTTGTGAAGATCTTCTCAGATCTCTTCTGTATTGTTTAGATAATTTGTTTCTCATTTAATTTCCCTCTTGTCCTGCTTTATTCATGTTGAGATGATTTCCTTGATGTAATATCTTTTTTATAAAATGTGACATTTAAAAGTAATTTGAAATTCAGAGTTACTAAAAACAAGAATTTAAATCTTTCAGAAGTTTGACACCAATAATTATTGTACTAAAGTAACTAAGTAGACTCAGAAATACATTAAGATCCTTGTATTGGACTATTGTTTACATTTAAAACCAATAATTTTTATAAGGACAGTACTGCTGCCATGTTCACATAGAACATTAAATGACACATATACAGGCATACCGCTGTCATTCTTAATTATAACCTGTCGGAGAGTCTTTATTGTTTTTTCCCATTTTAAATGTGATATGTGTTATATTTCTGTAATGTTGTACTTGATTGTTACAATAAAATATAATTTAAAAATAAGGATCACAGAAATTATAGTTGGGAAATCCCTATTAGATGATCTAATTCATCCCCGCTGCCAGCTTTGGATTTTATCCCCCGGCACATGCATGTAAATTAACATTTTTCCAGAAACCAGCCACAACAGAGATCCACCAAAACTTTCAAGTTTAGTGCTTTTATCTTTAAAAGCGCAGGATTTGTCTTTAATGTCTCTTTATTTTTAAATAAAATTAAAAAATCATTATGTAGTGAGAAAAGACATTGTTGGTGCCATTATTTTTTTAAATAGAAGAGTTATTATAATTATTTCTATAGCACATCTTTGTGCGTGAGCTTTACCCATAAATAAAAAGAGTAGGTCATATAAATTGTTTGTTGCATATTTTAACAACTAAGTATTGTGTATAACAATTTTTTTAGTCCTGTATGTTAGACCAGAGTTGACATTCAGGGCCAGATTCTAAGCTCAGTTACTCTGGTGTACATCTGCCATAATTTTGCTGAAGTCATCAGAATTACACTGGATTTACTCCAGTGTATTTGGGATCAAAATCTAGGCCTAATTTCTGTGTCTCAAATAAAACAACCAAAAACATCGAGGATATAAAAGGGAAATATGGCATTTGATACAAGGATGGTGCCAGAAGCCATCGTGGAATTAGAATCTACATAAAGAATATTTACATTCACGCATGTTTTAATCCCAGCGACAAAATTCTATATAACAATCAGTGGGTTGGGTTTTTTTTGTCCCTTTGTGAATGTGGAAAGCAACATGTGTCACAAGATGGAGTAAGAAAAAAGCAAAAGAAAGAACATCCTATTCCACAGACTTTAAGGCATTTTTTGTATACCGTGGCTCATTGAAATCAAGTTTATGATCTATCCCTGCTAAATCCAAACAGCTGAACCCAATTTCACCATGTTATGGGGACTGGAATTCTCTGTCAGCATCTACCACATTTCAAGCCCCTTAATCGTAGTCTTATATGATGGCTACTCCCACAGTAAAAGTTCTAATACTCTTTCAGAGCCTCAAGCTAATTGTTACTATATGACAAACATATGTAACCTCAATCCTTATTTACTAGTTTTATTTGATTGCACTAAGTATACTTAATCCCTTGTTTGCTACTCCATTTTATTGTAAGTGGATCTTTCTCGTTAACAAAATACTCCTTAAAACATTTTTTGGAGGTAAAACTTGTATTAAAGCATGTTTTCAAACAGCACAGTTTTGAAAATCAAGTCTCTGTTGAACTGGATCATTCACACAATGAATAGGGATAATGCAACAACAAAAGATAATTTGTTTAAAGTTCCTTTCCAAATATCCATATCTATCTATTTCCAAGGTATAGTATGTAAGACTTAGCATAGTCAGTTTCCGGATGCTGCTTCCTTGAGCTTCACTAGGTAGCCCAAAGGAAAGTTTGAGATTTGTCAGGGAGGCCTACATCAAGGAGAAGCATATACCACTTCCTGCTGGAATGGATGCTGGGCATGCAAGGTGAAAGATGGAGTCTGAGTACTCCCTTACCCAAAGTATTCAATAGGTGGGTGAATGAGGTGGGGTGGAACTGTGGCATGGATCATTTCCATACTCAGTAGCCCACTGAGATCTGGATCTGGAACCCAAAAGATGGAACTGGTTCTAAATATCTATAACCAACCAAACTCTTGAGTTGTACCCCTCAGGTCTGAGGATGTTCAGCTTTGGAATCTAGATTCATGGACATTTCTGCTTTGATTCACATTTACTACTTGTGTACCAGTTGCCAATATTGTATAGATAATGCTACAGACTTCGTACAACAGGCATGTCAAACAATGACTATCTCCATTGGAGGTGGGGTTGGAATGTTAAAACAGACTTTAAATAATTACATTGGAGTCCAATAAAGATTAAAACAATGCGTAACAAAGGCTTCAAATGCAGAAGTTAAATAACTACATCTTTTCACAACTCAACCTTTGTGGGGCTACAAAACGATAATCCACAATAAGATACACGTCACCATTTTCTTGCCCTGGTGAACATTCACAGCATATTGGAATTCAACATTCATCCCAAAGATGCAGTGTTTACAAAACAAACATATACAATATGGTCTTGGTGCTAATGAATGACCTGCCCCAAACATGATAAAAACATGTCATATTTTGTTTCCTGAAGCTACCAAACCTCTTTCATTATACCCTTTTGCTGTTAGATTAATAGATTTTAAAGCAAGAAGGAACCATTGTGATCATCGAGTTTGACTTCATGCATGGACCAAAGAACCTCACCCAATAACTTTGCATGAAGTTCTGTTTGACCTATAGCATTTCTTTTAAAAAAGATATCCAGTCTTGATTTAAAGATTTCAAATGATAGAGAATCCACCACATCGTTAGGTACATGACTGTACTACAGGCATGATCACTGTGTAATAGTCAGACATTCTAGCTATGTAGTATACTTATATAGCCCTCAGCACAGTAGTGTTAGAGCATCTGTAACCCGTATACCCAGAACTATGCTAGTTTGACAAGATGGATATCACTTCAGGAGACTAGGCTTTGAAGCTTGGTCTATACTTAAAACTTATATCAGCATAGCTATGTCAGGCAGGAGTGTGAGAAATCCCACACCTTGGACTGACACAGCTGTACTTATCTAGATAATTGGGCTTGATGGCTGTGGAGGCCCCTCCCAAGCAGAAAATAAATGCATTTCTGACAAAAATCCTGGATGCAGATGCAGCTATGCCAGCAGAAGAGTGCTTCTGCCAACATCACTAACATTGCTCAGGGAGGTAGTGTTGCTACCCAGGCATAAGAACTCCTCTAGTCAATGTAGGCTGCATCTGTGGTAGGGGACTATGCTGGCATAGTTATGCAAATGTGGGCTCTGTAGTGTAGGCTTAGCCTTTGTTCTATAAACAGAGTAAAACATACTTTCAGTATAAAATGACACTTTTAAACTTGAATAAAGCAAGAAAGAACAAAAGTAATCTCACCATGAAAGCAGAGAAGGTGGATGGCTCCTCTGTGATAGGCTGCAACAACTCTCTATAAGTGGCTCCTGAACTCTACGCAGAGGGAGAGGTCTAGGAAATACAAAGCTTGAATGAATAGAAAAACAGAAGATGTCACAATTTCCCAGCTGTATGCACCACAGCAATCCTGATGTTTGCACATTGCATCATTGCTATCTTGCAGTTTTGCTGCACAATGAAAGGTAAAGGCCAAGGCTTTAAAAAGTACTAAGCACCCAACATCTTCCACTGACTCTCAGTGAGAGGTCCTGGCTCTCCTCTCACCAGAGATAATATCTGGTATAATGACATGCACTCTACCATTGGCCATTCGAATTACATTGCAAAGGAAAGCTATGATGACCAATGTGAGCACTAATTTCAAATTCTACTTACAGCTGTTCTGCACAACATAATATGGCCCTTAGCAATGTCATAATATCACATCCCTGCTTCTCAGATTGCATTATTTAAGGGCCTGATCCTGGGAATAGCCTCATGAAGAAGATTATTTATGCAAGTTAGGGCTGTAGGGTGGGGCCCTAACTCTGCAAACATGGAGGGATACAGTTTGTATGAGAGACACTACACAGAATAAAATTGCACTAAATCTATAATTTTGTTTAAAGAAGTGAAGTGTCCATCAGTTCTGGAATTAACTCTCTGGAAAGTAGCAGCTGGCTGTCGCAGTCAGAAGAGTGAGAGGAGGGATGATAGAGGCCCTGAAGTGGTGGGCAAGTTACAGCAAAGGGAGTCATCTAACAATCAGTGTGTCTGCAAGAATGAGTTTTATGCCACTGAGCCTCCAATTTTGATTAGAAGTCAGAGATGCATATATTTCCTGCTTGGGAGGGGCCTCCACAGCCATCAAGCTCGGTTCTCTGCACAAGTATGGCGGTTCCATTAACTTACCTCTCAAAATGTTAATGCTGATTTCTGCTTGAGTACATCTTCTGATGGTCCCTTGGCTAATCCCCTAGGTAAATTATTCCATTGCCTCATTTACCTCACTGGTAGGAATATTTTTTTTTCCTGATGTCTAGGCTTTTTATTATTATCACTCTAGCTTTTGTTCGCCGATGATTGCCCTGAATAACTCTCCTCCTCCCTTTTATTTAATACACCTCAGTTAGTTTTGATTGACAGTTTCTCTGCCACTCTGCTGCTTCTCCTTTGTGCACCTGATCCTTTCAGTGGCATCTTGTAGAGTGGAGGAAATCACAGGGGTTGAGGAATCTGAAATACATTGCTGTATGTATATATACATTGCTCCCAACCTTGCTGCCAAGAAGGCCATGGGATAGACCTTCCAATTTTCAGTGCAGCCACTCACATGCTCTAATCCAGTAGTCACACCCCCAACATCCTCCTCTATGCCAGCCTAATCTTGACTGGTGTGGAGCACCCCTTCCACAGTGACTGAGGCTGAGGAGACCCCTTGCATGGCTGTTCCACTTATTCCATCACAAAGGGACACCATAGGTCTTAAGTGCCATGGAGAGCTTTGTGTGAGCCCTTCACACGAGTGCCTTTCACCCGCAGAGCGTGCACTGTAATCCTTTCATCATTTATGGAGCTAGCCAGTTTAATGTTCCCTTCTACAGATGAGTCCTTGTACCAAACACAGTATTCTCATTTTGGGCTTACGGATGTTGTAAAGAGGACTCCTTATCTCCATTGTCTACAAGGAAGAACACAGTAACATTTGCTTTGTAGCATTTGCAACCACTTTACAATGCCTGTGCTTTCCACAATACTCCTCTTGAGACACTTTTCTTCCTTATATGTTTCAGGTAAGTATGATTTTTTTTTCAAGAGGTCTCATCCTCCTTCCACTGAGTTCAATGACAAACTCCCTGGTTTATCCATGGGACTACACTATTGAATACTGTTCAGGCTGAATATTAGAAAGATCCTCTAATGAGGGTCTATTAGAATGGGAAATAGACTCCATGGGGAGTAATAGAAATTCTCCTTCAGTAGTGTCATTTAAAATTGGTTAAAGTACATATAATAATCATACTTAGCAGTTATATTTTGGTTGTGCTTCAATATGCTTTACAAACATTAATCCCTCCCTGAGATGTAGATAATTGTTGTGGTCTATTCAGGCAAATCTAAAGCCCCCTTGCAAAGTGTTTTTTTGGGGGGAGAGGCACTAAGCTGCAAGACAGTGTGATTCTCCTACTTCTGTTACCCCAAACTCAGATTCTGTGCCAGCTGGGGTAGTGGCGGTTCAGTTCTAGGGCAAGGAAAATTCTTTATGAAGAAATATACTGGATTAGAGTATGGAGTTTCTGTTAAATAAGAGACGGTAGACCCCAGCCATGGTCACAATGTAGGAGAAGATTTTCTGATTCCCCAAAGTTTCTGTCAGCCCAGCAGCTTAAGCTCCACACCATTCTAACATTTCAACCTTGTTAGAATGGAGATCCCTGCAACTGTGGATTTAGCAACATTGTCCAAACCAGCCTGGTAAACAATATTATCTCCATTTTACATATGTGGAAATGGGGAGACAGAGAAGTGAATTGATTACATCTGCACAACAAGTCAATGACAGGACTGGACTCAAACTTTATCAGTGTACTGCTTATTCCACGTTCCAATAGAGAGAGCTGGCCTGGAGAGAGCCAGTATTTCATAGTCTGAGATGATCAGTCCACTGATAGCTAGGAAAAAAGCTTAACACTGTAGGAGGTTAGTGGAAAATGAATCCGCATATGGAATACCTGGAATATTTTACTTCAAACATTCTATTTTCCCTTTTGTAGCTAACAACAAAAACTGCACCCTAAGCCCAATGCCCACCAAGCCTGGAACCCCAGGCAGTCGCCTGGGTCGCCTGCCTCTAAATCCGGCCCTGTCCATCTGTGTATGCACCTGGATGTACTGTGTGTAAATACACACACACACACACACACACACACACACACACACATATATATCTTGGGTGGGGGGGAAAATCATGTCTTTATCCTTCTTAAATAAACAGAGCTCTTTGCTCCTGCAATCAAAGGTAATATGTTTTTGTAAAGCGAGGAATAAAGTCACATTATTTTCACATGTGGGAACTAGGGTTGCCAACTGTTTAATCACACAAACCCAAACACTCTTGCCCTCCCCATGCCCCACCCCTTCTCCGAGGCCCCGCACGTGCTCACTCCATCCCCCATCCCTCTGTCGCTCACTCTTCCTGACTCTCACTTTCATTGGGCTGGGGCAGGGAGTTGGGGTTCGGGAAGGGATGCAGGCTCTGGGGTGGGGCCAAGGGGTTCAGAGTGTGGGAGGGGACTCTGGGGTAGGGGGTTGGGATGTAGGAGGGGGTGCAGGCTCTGGGAGAGAGTTTGGATGTGGGAGGGAGCTCAGGGCTGGGGCATGGGGTTTGGGTGCAGGGGGGGTCTCAGGGCTGGGGCAGGGGGTTGGAGTGCGGGACAGGGTGCGGGCTCTGGGAAGGAGTTTGGGTGTGAGAGGGGGCTCAGGGCTGGGGCAGAGGGTTGGGGTGTGGGAGGGGATGAGGGGTGTGGGCTCTGGCCTGGTGGCACTTACTTTGGGCAGCTCCCGGAAGCAACTGGCATGTCCGGCTCCTAGGCTCAGGGGTGGGTAGGTGGCTCTACGCGCTGCCCCTGCCTGCAGGCTCTCCCCCTCCGCCCCCCCGCCCCCCCGCAGCTCCCATTGGCAGAAGTTCCCAGCTAATGGGAGCTGTGGAGTCAGCACTTGGGGCGGGGGCAGTGCACAGAGACCCCGTGGCTGCCCCTGTGCCTAGGAGCCAGAGGGACGTGCCGGTCTCTTCCGTGAACTGCATGGAGCCAAGGCACGTAGGGAGCCTGCCTTAGCCCAGCCTATTAAAATCTCCTGGATTGGTTTCAGTAGCCACCGGAAGATCGATTCCGATTCCAGGAGACTTCTGGCCAATCCAGGAGGGTTGGCAACCCTATCTGGGAACTCACACCATGACCCAGCACTTACAGTTACCAAGTGGTACTTATCCATATCTCATGGTTTCCAGGGGCATCTTGATAAAAGTCCTGTGCTTGAGCCAACATGCTACAAAGAGGACCATTGCAATGAACACAATCCTTGCTGATACCACACACAAATCTTCCATCATGCAGAGAAGATCAGCCAGGAAGGCTGGACTGGAGGATGACGAATCCCTGCCAGCCATATGTGCCAGGATGGATTACTCCTCCAACTTGCCAGTTATGCTGAAAAGTGAATCATTACAGAGTGGAAGGAAAGTCCTGTTTATAGGGAAATTAGTGGCTTTCTTTTGGGTGTGAACATGACCGCCAATCACCTGATATTGTTTGAAGAGAAAAATGGCAGCTCTCGTGCAAAATAATGAAAGAGATGAAGGCAACCCATGGATTGAGGGAAGAACCCATGGCACTACGTTGAGGGAGGGAGGCATGATCACTTGTGTGTGAATGAAAGAGGAAAGCAGGAGAAACTGACTGAGATAAGAGCGTGTGTCGGGAAAATAATTACAGAAAAAGTACCTGACAACAGAATGGGATTTTGTTACATTTTATATAGTTTCAAAGTCATCTGGAGTGTGATTTTCCCCCCTTTACAATCTGGAAACCTGGCTTAGTTAGATACAGGTCATAATGTCTATACAACAGAATCTGAGCTAAATGAAGAAATTTACATTCATATGGGTTATTGCAGCTTGACAAAGTTCATGTCTAGATTAGAAAAAATGGTCATGTTTTAAAACACGATAGCTAATAAGTTTTAGCTCACTTGATTTTAATAGGACTAATGTAGTCATGTTTAAAAATGTATTAGCTGTTCATGTTCAACTCTTGGAGTGCCATAGGGTTGACCACATCCAACTACTGTGATTTAAAACATGAACGTTTTCCCGAAGCTAGGCATGATCTAATAGAGGAGGACAAATCAGTCCAAACTAATGGATGTGAGATGCAAAGCGCAAATTCATGAGTAGGAAATTATTGTTTTCTAAGAACAATAGAATGTATGTTGAACAACATGGCATAGTCCATGGCAGATAGGAACAGTAGTGGATGGAGTAGCAATATTTGGTCTGAACTACAACCATGTCTTTGATCACAGACCCAAAATTCTCTGAGACAGCTGACTGACCTCTCCTTAGCAATGAATTTACTTGTGTGAGTTTTATCTGTACATGGTGAGGGGTGAGGTGCATGAGAGTTTGTTAGCAGTAACAAGTCATGCTAATTTTGAGATGAGCTGTTAATCAGTCCATTTTCACCCAGTATGCCAGAGTTCTTAGAAAGAGCCTTTATCCTCTGAGGCCTTTGTGACATACAGTAAAAACTAAATTTGCTTTTTGGAAATGAGCACATAATTTTCAAGAAAGCAAGCTGCAGGATTAAAAAGAACACAATAGCAAAGCCATGCTCTGCCAGGATCATCTCAGCCACTTAATCACTTCTTTGCAATGAGCAGCTGCCAATATGCTAAAGTAGACTCTATACTTTACAATGAATTTGTCTGACATCCTGTCAGGTAAATCACTGGATTTAACTTGTTTTATCCTGTGTGTTTCTTCTTCCCATGAGGTCTGGATGGCTCCAGGAATTGTTAATGGAATAGTCTTTCAGCCCTGTAAATCTTTGGTCTGTATCCATTTATAAGGATGAGCAAAATCCTGTTCATCTACCTGTACATTTCCAATGCACATATTGTTAAGAACAGCCAAAAGAAGCCATTTGCAGTGCACAACAAAACATTTCATTAGTCCGACAATCCTGCAAGCTATTCAGGGCTTTAGCTGTCTTAATTCAGTACCTAGTGGGCACAAGTGTTCATATCACAAGAAGTCCATCAAAACTAATTGGAGCTCTTGTGGTAGCATCACCCCTTCCTACCTGTGACCTCAGACTGGGCCAGCATTTCACCTAAAGAGTTAATCCCTCTAGATTAGGTTCAAAGCAAATTAGTAGAGCAGTGTGGAGAAGCTGCCATTGCTTCTGTTAGATGTACTGTACCTGTTTAGTGCATAAATAGTTGACTTTGTTCTCCAGGGCTGCCAAGGCAGATACTTAAAAAGCAGCAAATTCACTTAACATTAAAAAATCCCACAATATGTTTCATTGCCAAAAAGCTAATGTTTAAAGCCGCTTCTTATGTGAGGGGTTTATGGTGTTTGGCAAAATTCCTGATTATTGAAATTAAACACTTTTTAGCATCCTGGTGACTATGGCAAATGCATTTTACCCCTATGCAATACCAAGCACCAATTATAGAATTGTGATTGACAAGAATGGGAAAAAATATGAAATGAACTGGAATGTTTTCCTGCCTCTATGAGATTAACAACTGCACGTTTGAAGGAAGATGGACCAAATAGGATGACCAATAATTTTTCTATCAGTTCTATAACAACAGCATTTGCATTTATTATAAACAACAAGTTAGGTTGATGCAGATACCAAAGGGATGAGTATGGTATAAATAATAAAAATCTAGATAAACTAAACTAGTTTAGCTTAGGTTGATAAATACCTTTATGAAACAATAACAGAATTCAGTAGCAATTAAAACAGTGAACCAATAATTAAACTCATAATTTTGATCACTTATTTTCGATAGACAATTTTAAAAAGAGTTGTGTTAAGATTTCTCTTAAAATCTATATAATTCAATAGAAAATGATCTCCTTGCAATAGAAATTTTAAACAATTCTATAGAATTTAGTGTAACGTTATTGCTCTACTCTAAAACTCTATAGGTTTGCTTTAAAAATGTTTAGAAAATATTGTTCTATAGGACTTTTCCATAGGGGCAGGTAGGTAGCTAGATACTGTCTTATCTATGTTGAATTCCTTAATCTTGTATGGAGTATCAACTATTTTCTCTTTTAGGGCTGGATACAAAGCCCAGCAAAGACACTGACTTTGGATCCATCCCTTCCGGTTAATAGGCCAAAACTAGCAGCCTTTCCTCTGTCAATATTCTCACTGAAGCCATTAGATGTTTTACTTGACTAACAGCTGCAGGATTTGTCTCTATGTAAGAAAATGATTTGTGCTGTCTACAATTCTATCTATCAGTAATGAACAGCCTCAGCATCTTACCGTTGACCTCAACAGCAGTAGTGGTGTTCAGTACCTCTCAGCACCAAGCCATAAATAGTTAAAGGCAGGCAGTGTTGGATAAAATAGAGTTTTGCTCCTAATATAAAGCTGTGTTTTGTTTTGTTTTTTAATGTTAGTTATCTTGGCAATCAAACTGCAAGAAATAAAAATAGCTCCGTTTGCAATATTTATTTATAGGGACATCAGAGCATGTGTTGTTGAGTTTAAATTGTCCTTTAAGAAATTACTACTTCACTTACAAGGGAGCATGCTGCAGGATTAGAAAGAACACAATACCAAAGCCAGGCTCTGCCTCAGGACCATCTCAGCCACACCTCTTTGTAATAAGTGGCTGCCTATATCCTAAAGGAGGCTCTGCTCTTTATGATAAAAGACCCAAGCACCCTGTCAGTAAGTACATCACACGAGCAGAAGAACTTGTTGTGACGTTGTGCAGTCTATATGGTTTTATAAAAACATGATAATAAG
>NW_020664409.1:88875979-88983320 GCF_002925995.2 Terrapene triunguis | reverse complement strand
ATCGGGTGGCAGCTCCCAAGGGGGTTTCTGTGATCCAACCCGTCACACTTGTTTTCTGGTAAATATTTAATTTCTCATTCTCAAAAAGCTAATCCATGTAAGATTTTCTACAGCTTGCTGGGAAGAAAGTTCTGTGCTATTAATAATGCAGATGGTACCTTGTAATATACTGCACCTGGGGACATCCTGGTGTCTGAAGCACTTGTTTAAATATATAGCCAGCTTCGATATAGCAGGGTTCCCAGTCTCTCTAAGATAAATAATATTTGCCCATTTCACTGAGCTAAGAGAAGTGCATAGTCGCAGTTACACAAACTGGCAATATTGTTCATATCAGGTCAGATCCTGCAGGATTTGTCTTGCAAAAAACTCCCATTGACTTCAATTGAAACTTTATCTAAGTACTGCAGGATTGGGTGCTTATTTGGCATGGAGATTATGTTTGATTATGTTGCAGAGAGAAAAGGGGTGTCTAAATGACCTGAAATGCAAAATGTAACAGTAGTAGCAACCACATGCATTTTGCGTTGAAGGGATTTTTACACATTGATTCTTGAATTAAAGGATGGTAATATAATCAATGCCAATCAACATGGGTTTATGGAGAATAGATCCTGTCTAACTTGATATCTTTTTTTGATGAGATTACCAGTGTGGTTGTTAAAAGTAATAGTGTTTATGTAATAAACTTAGACTTCTGTAAGGAATTTGACATGGTACCTCATGACATTTTGATTTTTAATATATATATATATATATATATAAGATTAACCTGGCACATGTTAAATGGATTAAAAGCTGACTAACTGATAGGTCTCAAAATGGATGTGTTTTTAGTGGGGTCTTGCAGAGAGAGGTTCTTGGCCTTACACTATTTAACAGTTTTATTAACAACCTGGAAGAAAACATAAAATCATCACTGATAAAGTTTGCAGATGACACATAAATTGTGGGAGTGATAAATAATGAAGTGGACTGCTCACCGCTAAAGAGCCATCTGGATTGTTTGGTAAACTGGGCTCAAGCAATCAATATGTGTTTTAATATGGCCAAAATGTATACCTCTGGGAACAAAGAGTGTAGCCCATACTTACAAGATGGGGTCTCCATCTTGGGAAGCAGTGACTCTGAAAAAGCACTGGGAATCGTGGTGGATAATCAGCTGAGCTCCCAGTGTGATGCTATGGCCAAAAGGGCTAATGTAATGCTTGGATGCATAAAAAGAAGTGTTTATTAGCATTAGAAAGGTTATTTTACCTCTGTATTTGGCACTGGTGCGACCATTGCTGGTGTCCACAGTTCAAGAAGGATGTTGACCAGTTGGAGAGGTTTCGGAAAAGAGCTACAGAAATGATTAAAGGATTAAAAACCTGCTTTATAGTGATAGATTCAAAGAGATCAGTCTATTTGACTTAACAAAGAGCAGGTTAAGAGATGACTTGATTACAATCTGTAAGAATCTACCTGTGGGCTCTTCTATCTAGATATAACGTGATCTAATAGCTGGAAGTTAAAGCTAGACAAATTCAGACTGGAAATAAGGTGTCATTTTTTGACATTGAGAGTAATTAACCAATGGAACAACTTACCAAGGGTCATGGTCAGTGCTCCATCATGGGCAATTTCTAAATCAAGACAGTGTTTTTCTAAGAGATAGACCCTAGGAATTATTTTGGGGAAGTTCTATGGTCGGTGTTATAGAGAAAATCAAACTAGATTATCACAATGGTCCCTTCTTGCCTTGGGATCTATGAATCTTGGCAGTCTAGCAAATTTGTTGGGAAGTGTCTGACGAGCCAAACAAGTGGCCCAGAGAGAAAGGAGGGAATGAGGGATGGGATCAGGGGACTCTGTGCTAGTTCTTCATTTTAATAATTCTTCAGTGAAAACTAATCTTTCCTCTGGCTTTTTAGTTGAGAGGAGTTTCCAGTTTCATTGTGGATGTGGTGATGATGGGAGATATTTTCAGAAGTTTATGTTTCTAAACCAGGCACTTCCACACACAACACACACAGCAACAGGGGCAAATTATGTTTGTGCCCACTGGACCATTTTCAGAAGAAGGCATAACTGAGGATCCAGGGAGTTATACCTGCCAGGAAGAGCATGTCAGAAGTTGGCCTGGCATATGTATTCACCTATCTGATGCATACAGATGCCCAATTTTGTGGCACAGAAAATGTATCTCCTAGTCAAATCCATGCTTGGACCATAGATTCCATCTGCTAATGTCTCTACTGAATAGAGCTGGTCATTTTTTTTCCAATGAAACGGTTTTTCAACAGAAAATACCTTTTTGACTTTTAATGAAAATTTTCACAGAAAGCAATGGCCCCAGAAAGAAAAATAGTTACGGTTGTCAGTTTGCTTGCATTTTCTCCCAGCTGCTGGGCCTTAAGCTGCATTTTCATGTGATTGCAACTTCTCATGTCTAAGCATCTTTTACACCCCTCCCTTTGGGGCTTAAGAGCATACACAGATGATGGCATTTGCACATATTACTGGAACCTAATCATATGTTCCCATTCAACAAGGGCCTGATCCCTATGAGGAACTGAGTAATCCTTAAATTCCCTGTAAGTTTAGTGGAAATTGAGGGTTAGTAATATTAACTGTTGTGCTTTGTTCTTAAATTTTTTTTTATTTTAATTTTTTCTCTTTTGGAGCCTTTCATTTTCAAGTCATCTCTGAAGCCTCAGTGCAGCTTTGAGAAATGGTTGAGCTCCAATTTAATTTTTCATTATTTATTAACAGAATCAAACCCAGGACAATTAGATCCTCCTGATTTTGATTTGTTTTAATATTAAGAGAATGTTTGACATGGCACAAGTAGTGGAGGAAATATTTCAAGCCTTGGTTGCAGCACCACTGGAGTACTGGAGATGAACATCAAAGTTAGTGGAAAAAGAAAATCTAAACCAACCGTTCTTTACATGCGTGGGATTTTTTTTATATAATTCCATTGTGTACAGTGAAAGAAAGAATGGGAAAAGAAAATCAAGGAACGACAACTTTTCAAAACCTGAGTATTTACATTGTCAGTTGTATCAAGGAGTTTTTCTTGTTTTGCTTTGATAGCAGGGGACACCACACAAATAGCTTTCATGATTTAATAAAAAGGAAGGCTGGTTCAATGTTTAGGTTATCAAATCAGGACTTGGGAGACCTGGGTTTGATTCCTTGCTCTGTTACAGACTTCCTATGCACCTTGTGCAAGTCTGATAGCCTCCCTGTTCCTCCTTAGTTGTTACTGGAGGATTTAAACCCAATTCTATCAAGTCAATGATATCACTTAAAATCACTGCATTTAATTTAAACCCTATATTCCGATATTAAAGGTTGTGGCCCGCCTTATGGATTTTCCAGAGAAAAGCCGCTGACCAAGGCCAACTAACTTTCCCCTTAAAGGACTTGGATACAGCCCTCCGATCAAGAACAGGCAGCAAGCAGTAAATTCTTCAAAAACAAAAATAGAATGTATTTAGAAGTGAAGGATTACAATAAAAAAGGAGAGAGAGAGGCAAGAATCAAGTAAACCGTAAAGGTTACAGATACAATGTAAAGGAAGCGGCGCAAGAAATAAAGACACAGTATTACAATTACATTTTTAATTAACTCTACACATCCAACAATATAACCATACAATTATTCACTTAACACTCTATACTTTATAACCATGTATCAATTCAAATACATAGAACAATATATTAATTAACACTTAATACTTAACACGAAACAGCCAATAAGTACTGATCAGGCAGTTATATCAGATGGGTAGGAAGATCTCACTCAAACCACAGGCATCCAGCTTTATTTACAGACAAGAGCCATATAGTCTAGGAGTAAAAGAGTAAAAAGGGAAGATTAAATTTACAAAAGCTTCCTCAATTCACTCTGAGATCGTCTATGGTCCTTCTGATCTGTCACAGCTCGTGATCGGTGTTTAGAGAGCGTTGTCTGGTGGCAATCTGTGTGCTGCTGCTTGCTGGGTTGCTCACTGCTGTCTTCTCCTGAGGTAAAGTGTCCCCTCGGGCAGGAGAGATGGAAGCCTGTTCACCGTTGCTGCTGGGCTGCTGCAAAGGCCTCCTGCTGGCAGGGTGCCAGGAGCAACTGTTGCTAAGGCTGCTGTTGCAGTGGATGGTTTCCAAGCAGTTTTTCAGGTGGCATCTCTTGCGCAGGTATCTTCTCATAGGTGTTTGGCAGCATTCCGCTCTCTTGCTGGTCCCTATCCCTGCAGAGCTTTAGCCTGCCAATTACGGCCTTTATATAAAGTTTTAGCTCATTAATTATTAATTTATTATCACAATTCAGCCAGTTTTAGGGATTTGCATATTCTATTTTATGTCATGTGTACTGACATGTGACATTCCAACTTAGCAATCAGCTTCCAGAGATTGGCATATGCTAATGAGTAATTAGCATATGCTAATGAGCACGACTGTCGATTAATCGCAGTTAACTCACGCAATAAACTCAAAACAATTAAATTGCAGTGTTAATCGTACTGTTAAACAATAGAATACCAATTGAAATTTATTAAATATTTTGGATGTTTTTCTACATTTTCATATATACTGTATTCTGTGTTGTTATTGAAATCAAAGTGTACATTATTTTTTATTACAAATATTTCCACTGTAAAAATGATAAACAAAAGAAATAGTCTTTTTCAATTCACCTCATACAAGTACTGTAGTGCAATGTCTTTGACGTGAAAGTGCAATTTACAAATGTAGATTTTTTTGTTACGTAACTGCACTCAAAAACAAAACAATGTAAAACTTCAGCGCCTACAAGTGCACTCAGTCCTACTTCTTGTTCAGCTTATTGCTAAGACAAACAAGTTTGTTTACATTTACAGGAGATAATGCTGCCTGCTTCTTATTTACAATATCACCAGAAAGTGAGAACAGGCATTTGCATGGCACTTTTGTAACTGGCATTGCAAGGTGTTTACGTGCCAGATATGCTAAACATTCATATGCTCCTTCATGCTTCAGCCACCATTCCAGAGGACATGCTTCCATGCTGATGATGCTCGTTAAAAAAATAATGCGTTAATTAAATTTGTGACAGAACTCCTTGGGGGGGAATTTATGTCCCCTGCTCTGTTTTACCCGCATTCTGCCATATATTTCATGTTATAGCAGTCTCGCATGATGACCCAGCACATGTTCGTTTTAAGAACACTTTCACTGCAGGTTTGACAAAACACAAAGAAAGTACCAATGTGAGTTTTCTAAAAATAGCTATAGCACTCAATCCAAGGTTTAAGAATCTGAAGTGCCTTCCAAAATCTGAGAGGGACGAGGTGTGGAGCATGCTTTCAGAAGTCTTAAAAGAGCAACACTCCAATGCGGAAACTACAGAACCTGAACCACCAAAAAAGGAAATCAACCTTCTGCTGGTGGCATCTGACTCATATAATGAAAATGAACATGCATCAGTCTGCACTGCTTTGGATTGCTATCGAGCAGAATCCAGCATCAGTATGGAATCATGTCCCCTGGAATGGTGGTTGAAGCATGAAGAAACATATGTATCTTTAGCACATCTGGCATGTAAATACCTTGCCACGCTGGCTACAACAGTGCCATGAGAATCCTGTTCTCACTTTCAGGTGCCCAGACCTAAAGTGTGCACTGTGCTTAATAGATAGGGACTGATCCTGCAAACCCTTACTCATGGAGTGGTCTTTACTCACCTAACTTTTATAGGATCACTTGGCTGGGTTTGCAGGGTTGGAGTCCAAGTAAAAATATAACAAAGTGGAAATATAAGGAAGGGGAATGGATAACTGCATTAAGAAAATGACCTTGGTTGGGTCTTTAGTATACCTGCCATTGACAATAGCTTCAATGCCCCCTTCCCTTCTTTTATCCTCTCCTATCTCTATGTCTTTTTCCATGTTTCCTCTATGAAGTACCCTCTGTTTTCCAGTCACCACCCTCTGCTCATTTGCATCCTTCCTGAACATAAGTGCAACCACTTGGGGAATAAGAGGGATTTTTTCCCTCAGCTTTTTGCTTCCTAGTAATGGTCCTTTCAGATGTTCTCCAGGTGCCCTCACTAATTCCATGGTTGCTGCTCCTGTGCTCTTCTGCAATTGTGGCCACCAGTAATTAGGGGGTTAGGCAGCTGGATGGCATAAGAGTACACGCAGCAGGATACTGGCTGTAGAGGTAGCTAAATTCCAAGACTACCTCCAGCCTTTCTTGGGGTTACAGACCAACAGGAGCAGCCTGAATTATTCCCCTCCATACATGTCAAAAGTGAGCAACAACATGATCTTATTATGGTAGTCTCCCTAAGCATTTATTCCTCTCTATGCCTTTCTAAAATTAGTTTGTAAGCTCTTTGGAACAGAGACCAAATATTGATCTCATTAAATTCAATGGTAGCTTTGCAATTGACTTCAATGGAGCGTGGATTGCACTGTGCTCTTTAAACCATCTAGCACTGTCACATTCTGTGGTTCAATTCAGACCAGTAAGGGGTTGTGTTACCACCTGCCCTGCAACTCTGGGTGTCTTAAATGCTATGGTGCTGTGGCTCACAGCCCTGACACCAACAGGCCACATACAAGCATGCAGGTCACCACCATCCAGTTTCTTTTTGCAGAGTGACCCCAATCCCGTCCCAGTCCTAAATTTTCCCTGAGGTGTCCAGCCCTCACACTGAACACTCACAGAAGTTACTGAGTTTGCTGCTCTTTTAAAGAGTAAGTACACTACAGCTTATTATCTGGAGTAAACACACTCTTCCCATCAAACCTATCACTAAATTGGTTTATAGTAACAGTAAAACAAATTTATTAAACAAGAAGTCATAGGATTAAGTGATATCAACGATAAGGAATAAAGATAGAGTCACATGCAAACAAAAGTAAAATATACTTCTAAGGCTAAAACTTCATTTTAGCAAGTTACAGTCCTTGCCTAAAGCAGGTTTCTCACCTAAACTGTATTTTCAGAGAGTTCAACCCCGTTGGTTGAAGGTTCCAATGTTCTGTGATTTCAGAAGCTCTGGCCCTTTGAATCCGCCAAGTGCAGTAAACCTTTGAAATTCTTTGAAAAGTAAGCCCAGGCAAAGCTTCTCTCTCCTGCTGGGGTATAGACGCCATGCGGTCTTCTCAAAGTTCAAGAGGCAGGGAGATTTCCTGGGAGTGCAGTCTTATCCCCCAGCCATTTCATAGGTAAAAGGGGCTTCTATCGTTTTGATTACACACTTCTTAATTTACACTGAAGACAGGTAAATAGCTGCCTTCCCTCCTGTCTGATGTATCTCCCTGTGTTTGATCACAGACTTTAAAGCATCGTATCAATGAGAATCCATAATTCTTCATATAGTGTTAATGTGTATATTTCACAATGATATTAATCACCAGTGTGTCACAGGCTTTCATAAAAGACCACACTCGATACACTTTTATAAGTTGATCCAATTGCTTATCATTTGTGGTTCAGACCTGCTGTTTTTATAGATAACTCACTAGTTTGATGGTTTTGTTTACCTGTTATGTTAATATACATTCATTATACATTCATTATCTCTGCCTGACAACCAGGCTGGTCAAACAAGCAAACAAAAATTCCTTTGTCAAAGGCAGACTATGCTTATGCATTGCTTGCCAGACATATTTTCATAACATAATTCTAGCACATATTTATAACTCTTTATACACACACCATACATACCTCATGCAAAACAGGGACAAAATTAGAAAGGCCAAGGCACAAATAAGAGTAAACTAGCTAGGGACATGATAGATAACAAGAAAACACTTTACAAATGTATTAGAAGCAGGAAGAAGACCAAAGACAGGGCAGGACTATTTCTAAATGACAACAACAACAACAATAACAAACCGCAGCAATGCCCAAAGTGTTAAATGCTTTTTTTTTTGGTTTAGTTTTCAGCAAAAAAATTAGCAGTACTCGGACAATTAACATAGTGAAGATCAGTGTAAATGGAGTAGAACCTGAGGCTAAAATAGGGAAAGCACGAGTTAAGAATTACTTAGACAAGTTAAATGTCTTCAAGTCAGCAGGGCCTCATGAAATACATCCTAGAATACTTAAGGAACTAGCTGAAGAAATGTTGAGTCATTAACAAATATCTTCCAGAACTCATGGAGGATACGAGAGATCCCAGAGGACTGGAAAAGACAAATATAGTATCTATCTATAAAAAGGAGACTAAAGACAACCCAGGGAATTATAGACCAGTCAGCTTAACTTCAGTACCCAGAAAGATAATGGAGCAAATAATCAAACATGTTGTAAGCACCTAGAAAATAATAAGGTGATAAGTAACGGTGTTGTAAGCAAGACACAAGAAGTAATTCTTCCACTTTACTTAGCACTGATAAGGCCTCAACTGGAGAAGTGTTTCCAGTTTTGGGCACAACTCTTTGAGAAAGATGTTGACAAATTGGAGAGAGTACAGAGGAGAGCAACAAAAATGATTAAAGGTCTTGAAAACATGAGGAAAGATTGAAAAATCTGGGTTTGTTGAGTCTGGAGAAAAGAAGACTGAGGAGGGACATAATAACAGTCTTCAAGTATGTGAAAGGTTGTTATAAAGAGGAGGATGATAAATGGTTCTCCATAACCACAGAGGACAGGACAAGAAGCAATGGGCTTAAATTGCAGCAAGGGAGATTTAGGTTAGACATTAGGAAAAGTTTTCTAACTGTCAGGGTAGTTAAGCAGTGGAACAAATTACTTAGGGAGGTTGTGGAAGATCCATCATTGGAGATTTTTAAGAACAGGTTAGACAAACACCTGTCAAGGATGATCTAGATTATGCGGCGTTCTGCCTCAGTGCAGGGAAGTGAACAAAATGACGTCCTACATTTCTGTGATTTCTATGAAGTAATATTAATATTCAGTGAGTTATTTGTTTTCCAATGATATATTACATGCCATCTTTTGGGCATACATCATGACAACAGTGTGTTAGATGCAATGAGTATTTCAGGCCTGACAAGAGTTGCTGGCAGAGAGAAGTGAAACACCAATGAGCCTCTGAGTCACAAACAGGTTTCTGGGTGCTACGTAAACAATGTTAAGGAAGGTTTTTCTTTTCTTTGTTTATCAACAGTTCTGTTTGTTTGTTTTGTTTTTAAGGAAGACTAAGCTGTATTGGGTTCATGAAAGAAGTGTATTTTGCAGACCTGATCCACCACCCACTGAAAATGAAATAGACACACCCACTGACTTTAATGGACATTAGGTTGGCCCCTAAATCTAAGCTGGCCAGAAACAAAACATATGAGAGATCCACAGCTGATATGACAACGATAAATAAGAGAATAAAATACTCCTGAAACACAGTAGTAATAAATGGAAAGGAAACATTTCATACATAACTACTCAGGTGTACCAGGGCTTGCCTACACTTACATCACTGCAGTGGCACAGCTGCGCTGCTGTAGCGCTTAGTGAAGATGCTACCTACGCTGACGGGAGAGCTTCTTCCATTGGCGGAGATATCCCTCCTCTCTGAAAGCTATCTTGATGGAAGAAGACTTAAATAGCACTGTCTACACTGGGACTTTAGTTGGTATAACTATATCACTCGGGGGTAGGGGAGGGGTGATTTTCCACACACCCTGAGTGATGTAATTATACCAACATGTTTCTAGTGTAGTCCATGGCTCAGAGTTAAGAAACAGGCAGTAACTCTGGTACTTTGTTAAATTGTTTCCTTCTAATATGAAAAGGCAACTGAAGCAATTTGGAATGTTGAGATGTTAATCTTTTCTTATTGTCTCTATGCCTACTTATGTAAACACTCTCTCTTAAGCCAAGAGATCTCTAATTGTACTGCAGAACCAAGAACCGAAATATATAAAATGGAAGATGTGTTAGAACACCATCATGCTTTTAAATGTGTTTATTTAAATTTAATTAATGTGCCAATCCCAGGCTCTAGGCGCCTTACAATAATATAAAGCAAATATACTAAAATATTAAGGCTATCGTATCAACCCACCTCTTTTGTACATCTCTGAGCAGCAGAAGTGTTTGTCATATGTTACCTACTATGGAAAATGTTAGGATTCATATTTATTTAAAAGTGTCACATTTATATTATTTTAAGTATGAGGTATGTGGGAGGTAGAACTCTGTGGGCAGAAATGAGATAGTGGTTTGAAACCTAAGGACCAAGTGAGGGCCCATTGAGTTGCTGGGAACAACTCCAATATGTTCCCCCAAATTCAGCAATTGGAGGAGAATGAGTGTGGAGACTTGCCAGGTGGAGGTGGCTTTCTCCTTGCTTACTGAAGATGGGTGGCAGTGAGATCAGATTGGGAGAACATTCAACTCCATGGCTTATGAAAAGGAAACCTGAACTGGGATATGGATTAAGACTTTCCGGGACTTGAAAAGGACAGTGGGCAGTGGATAGATGATCAGTACCAGAGTTTCTTCATAGATTTTTATTGGAAATAATAAATTACAAGTTTGTTAATTCAGTCTGGAGTGGAGTTATGGTTAAAGGGAATTTCTGCAGTGGCCTTCAAAGAACACGTATCATATCCTGGACAGGGTTCTGGTCATGAGAGAGCAGACAGAGGGGTTTCCCCCAGGTAAAATTTCCAAGTGAGAAGCTTGGTGGGGTCAGAAGGTATCTGAGATCAGGTTGTAGGAAATTTGGGATCATGACACCTACATATATGTACACTTGTTTATTCTTCACTGTAAAATCTATATATAGTTTTTGGCAAGGTTCAGTAACTCACAAGCACATATGACTTGGAGCCATACCCAAAGGCCATTGAAGTCAACAGGAGTCTTTGCATTGACTTCAGTGGACTATGGATAGGTCCATGGAGCAGTTTGTTGGATGTTTCAGTGAGTACAACAGACGACACATGGATTAATTTTTCTTTCAGTACGTTGCTTTAAATCTGGCAGTCAAAATAACTTCTAACCAAATTTGCTTTTCCACTATGCTTGGAGGATGTTAATTTAATTCAATCATCATCCTAGCACATAAAATTTGTAGTGTTACTATAATTCTATCATAAACAAATATTCTCTATTGATAATTAAAAGTAGGAATTATGTTGTAGGACTCTAGAGCAGGGATCGGCAACCTTTGGCACGCGGCCTGTCAGGGAAATCCACTGGCGGGCCGGGATGGTTTGTTTATCTGCAGCGTCCCCAGGCCTAGGGATGTGCTGGCCACCGCTTCTTGCAGCCCCCTTTGGCCTGGAATGGTGAACCGTGGCCAGTGGGAGCTGCAGTCGGCCAAACCTGCGGACACTGCAGGTAAACAAACCATCCCAGCCTGCCAGCAGATTTCCCTGACAGGCCGCGTGCCAAAGGTTGCCAATCCCTGCTCTAGAGGCTTGTACACTGGACTGAAACTCAGAAGATCCTCTGTGACTTTGGGCAAGTCTCTTAATCTACTCTGTGCTTCAGTTCCTCATCTGTAAAATAGTGATAATACTTTCCGACCTCACATAAGTGTTGTGAGGATAAAAATCCATTAATGGTTGTGAGGAACTCCTAGACTATGGTGATGATAAATACCTCGATAGAAGAAACTTAATTTTCCTACTGGAATAAGGAAAACATTTCTCTTTTGTAATGTCAGAGGTGTCAAACAAGAAATAGTACATTATTGAAGCAAGTAGATTCTTTCTTAGTTTCCATGAATCTGAATTGCTTCTTCCATTAATGGAAAGACCATCTAAAGAACATATTCCACGCTCTGCTGGTGGTCAATTATTTATCAGACGCAATTGCTCTTTCATCTGTTTTAATGTTACATGCAATTTGTTCATTCATTTCTCTGCAGGTGAAATTATTCCCTGCTTCTTGAATTTTTCTAGTTGTTCACAAAGCTTATGGCGCTAGATAAGCCTCATATAGAAATTTAAGTCTGATCTTTTTAACTACTCTTTAACTGTTTTATTGTAAAGGAGAGCTGGAGGGAAAAAATTTCAACCAAAACTTTTTTCAGCAAAAAAGCATTTCATGAATTTATGCCAATTTCACTGAATTGCCTCATTCAGAAACAATCAAACAAACCCCGAAACTAAAACAAAAAAATCTGAAAAAAGTAAAACATTTTTTGACATTTTGATTTTCTGATTTGAAATTACTTTTTGATTCAAAATTGCCTTTAATTTTATTTTAAAATATGAAAAGACTTCAAAAAATGCACTACATCAAAATAAAATATTTAGTTTCAGATCAAACAAAATTGTTCATTTGATCTGAAATTATTTTTATTTTTTACTTTTTGATTTGTCAAAAATTCTGGAAAAAAATTATTTTCATTTTAATCCAAAACCATTCTCTTTTTGGAATTGCCAGAGAACCAAAAAAACAGTTGTTTGTCCAGCTCTATTGTTATGCCTTTCACTGGCCCCAGTCCAGATTAAAATCAGATGTAATTTTTTCTTTTATTTTCACCACCTGATCTAACATGCGGTGCATAGTACTACAATACAACTTTCTCTCAAGCCATGTTTGGCAGTTAGTGAAGGGCTATTTCCTTCCAAAACAATTAATGGTAACAACAAACAGCAGACTTGACCTGCGGGTATCCTTAAACCTCTATTTCCTTCTTTTCAATATTACATCAGTTTCTTCTTATTTAACAGACGCTATTTTTTGTTTGTAAATTTCTTCAGAAACTGAATACTGCAGCACCTGTAGCAATTTCCATCTCATTTCCACTATTTAAACTACTATGGAACATTTGAATCCCACTTATTCTGCGGTATAAACAATTCTGAAACTTGGGATTAATTGCAAGCCATTCCGTTATGGACAGGCTCAGATTTTGGAAAGGACCCTTCCGTATCCACAGAGTTGCAGTGGTGCTCCACATAGTCTGCCAAAATACTCTCTTTTGCTGAATTCTTTTCTGTCTTGTGGTGCACAATGAGCACTAAACACCTTTCATACCTCAGCTTCTGCACTTCAGTTATTGTATAGATATTACTCTGGTTAATAAGATGTTTCCAAACAAACAGTTTCCCCCTCTCCCCCCAATTTACTGTTATCTTCTTGGGTGTAATGATTCCAGTCTTTCTTGCCTATGGACCAAGCCTCCCTTAGTCATATGATAGGAAAGCAGAGGTGCTCTCTTGACTTGCCAGATGTTTCTCTTGGTGGACTCAGACACACAGTCCTTCCATAATAAGTTCCTTAGTCTGTGAACAATGCTTTCCTCTCTCTTAGTTCAGGATTTCTGATTCCAAATGCAAAATGGTTCCTGGGGGACTCCCTCAGACAGCTACTGAAATGGCAGATTGTGGGCAGCCAGAAAGTTTCCTGTGTGAAAGTTATATCTCTCAGCAAAGACTTTGGGGTTGGGGTACGTAGTGTTTTTTAAACACTTCAGACAATTCCTCATATTCACACTGTTTTTGAGGTTAAACAAACACAAGCCTTCCAAGACAACAAGGGTCTCACTTTGAACTAGTAAGGAAAATGACTCAATTAGTCAAAAAAAATTTACGTAAGCAAAAATTATTGGACTGAGTACAAGATTAACTGGGTGGAGTTCTATGGCCTGTGTTATACAGAGCAGACTAGATGATTTAATGGTCCCTTCTGACCTTATTATGAATCTATGAACATGTTTTTTTCTTTCAACTCTCTTTAGTGTCACTGTTGCAGCTCTTTTACATACACAATCTTCACCTTTCTATCTTTATTTTTAATTTCTTCTTCTTTTTAACCAGAGACCTCTTCCTCACTGCTACTTCACCAATTACTTGGCTGTTTCAAATGATATCACCCAAAGGATCCCATCCTTGTCTCCAGTGATTTTCTTGTTAACTTTCCCAAGCCCCAGGCAGCCATTTGTGCCTTCTCATTTATCTGCAATAACTTTATTTAGACCAGAATAACAAACAAGTGAGTGCAGTGAAGGGGCATCCTTGTTTATAAACCACATCCAGCTCAACATTGTCCTGAAGTCCATCTCCAACCAACTCCAGCTGCCACCATTTCCAACTCTTGTCCTCTGCTATGCAAAATGTCCCAGACCTTAAAGCCTCACCAAACCATACACAGTAACTGCCGTTCTTGAAGTTCAATGCTGTACAGAAATCAAAAGATTCTTATATATTCCAACTGCTTTAATGAATGCAGGGCACATGGCCATAAGGTGTCACTCCAATATGGGATTCATTTTGTTTTCCAAATTATACCTAGCCATTAGAACTTCTGAAAATTTTAGGAAGAGAACTCAAATCTCCAGAAAAGATTTATTATTTCACTAAGACTCAAATGGAGCCAACAATCCATTGGCACTTAAAAAAGAAACAACAACCAAAAAAGCATGGAATCCATTAGAAAAAGAGTTTTCCAGTGAGGTGTGAATGAATGACTGTGACAGTCTCCTTTGGAGTTTCTAGCTGATGAGGGCTCCTTTCTGCTTAATTCCCAGGTCATATTTTCTGTATGTGTGCACAGACAAAGTTGGTATGGTGCATCGCTGCACTGATCTGTCAACATACCTTAGCCCTGATCTGTAAAGTAAATCAGACTTTATATTTATTCAGTCACTGGGTTGGATCTCCTCTGACTTACAGAACTACCTCTTGGGCAAAACTATGTCAGGTTTGTGCTGTGGTTTGGGTCTATAAATTCACACCAACATTTGTTTTTATCAGAATTAGATCAGTCCTGGCAGTTCAACTTTCCCCTTACAAATGTAATCCCTGTAACAGGATAAGTGTTTTTATTTCCACTGAAAATGACTCAGAAATTTTTTATGAAGAGATGGGCCTGAACCAAAATAGATTCCAAACAGTTTCTACTCTGCTCACCTTACAGAAACTAAAAATAATATGCTCTTTGTTTATTTTAAATATGTCAAATTTAAAAGTGACCTGCAAAAGAAATAAAAAGGGGCTGGTTTATGCCATTTTTTGCTTTGTATAAAGATTTGTAAAGTGATATATTTTTAAAAGGGGTCTTGCCTTATCCTATTTTTAATGAAACACTGTATGGACATCTGGGGAAATGGCAATATCATGACATGTATAGAAACCTGATTATTTGCAAGAGGAAGCAATATTAATGCAGATGGTTTAAAATGCTGGTTTTACTGTTTGTTAGAACATATGTGACTCAAATGCCTGAATAAACATTTGGGAGAAAAGATGGCTTTGCTAAATATTGAATGCTCCTGTTCTTCAATCAGTTCTTCTTAAAGGAAGCTCAATATGTATCTGAGACCCCCAGTAAACCCCTTCCCCCACAATAAAAAGCTCAGAACTTCTATCAGGCCTTATATTTTCCTCTGAAGGGGTGACCTCTTAACCTGACTTTAGAAGCTAAAACAGGGCTTAAAAATGCAATGGTCAAGAGTCATCAGTTTCAAGCATTAGCTTCAGGGCTGGCCCAGTTTTTTGTGACTGCCTCAAGGTCCAGCCAACAGTGCGTTAGTAACACTGTGGCTGGTGGGTTTGGTGCCAGGAGTGTAGGGTCCCTGGCTGTGCAGGCTCAGTAAAGCAACATACAGTAAGTAGCATAGATATAAGGCCATCTTTTTTTAGCTTCATCATTGACACTTAGGAAGTTTGCTGCTCATAGGTCTAATCCATTTAAAAATTGAGCTCTGAGCTAAATCTTGTCCCCTGGGCCAATCCTGAGTAAAAACCACGCCTATTCCATTGGCTATTGCACCTCTGCACCTGTGTGCATGGAGGAAATTATGACAGTCTCTTCAGCCACTGAGCTAGCTGATCTTCCAAATGTCATAGGTAGGCTGCCTTCCCAGGATCCCATCTAAGGGATGAACTTCTTTCCCAGAAGGTAGTGCCTGCAGTGCCTCATGCTTCCAATTAGTTCGTTCTCACTGGTGGGGTGCTCACTGAGGAGCCAAGAGTATTGCCTGCATAGCCTATGACTCTTCTACTATTCCGTTCCACTGGTATTACAGCACAGCTCTCCTCCCTTTCTCATTGGCAACCACTTATATAGTCCCAATGGTCATCATGACTGTGAATCGGAGAGGCGGCGTTTTAGATGGGAAGCCAGCTCAAGAGTATTTGCCATGGAACATGCCTCATTACAACCCAACATTCCCTTGAGAGTCTGACCTTGAGCCTAGATAAGCAAAGCAATTTACAAGTAAGACTAAAAATCCAGGCTGATGGTCTTGCCTTAACGCTGAGTATTAGTATTTTGAAAAAAGAAATAATATACGTTTCTTTTTTTCTTTCTCAACAGAATGAAAAAGCCCAAATATATAGTCCAGGATTTTCATTCCTAACTGAATTTCTGTGCTTTGAGGGTTTAAAAGTTACAGATTTAAAATGACTTTAAGTTTGGGTTCCTTTTTGGAGTTGAGGGGTGATTTTATTTCTAACACAATGTTCTTAGTTAAAAATCATCCATTAGGTCTTACCTGTGAGAATCCTATGTGGCAATTTGAACGATTAGTTTAATGACAGAGAGCTTATTTTTGAATGTGATATTGTTTTTTGAGATGGAGTCCAAGTGAAAGGAGTTTCCTTTGGTTCAGGCTAACACCTTGGAAAGAAATGTGCTAAATATTCCATTGACATTGATGAGAGTACGTACATATTAGGCTGGCATAAAGTCAGCCAACTATTCAAAATGTAAGTGGCCTAGCAAATGGAGAACCGCATTCCTATTGTGACCCCTTAGTTAAATCCCATGCGTATCTGTTCAAAATTTATCTCAGTGTGCTAATTTGTATGGCTATGCCTAGGATAGGTAACAATGAAACATACATGCAGAGCATCTTATAAGGCACTGCAGTACTTCTGCATATTGTTTAAGTGTACTTGTAATGTGCTTTACACATTTAAAATATTCTTATTATTTGTTAAGCATGGATGATATACTCAGTGCTTGTGATGGAGTCAGTGTAGTTTGGCAATTTATGAATAGGTTCAGAGAGTTTTCCTTAGGCTGGTATTCATCTGAAGGAAGCTTTCCTTTGGAGGTAAGCCCTGACCCTGCCCATTTTAGGACTGGTCCCTTAAGGGCAGTGAAGCCATTTGGTACCCTTTCATATAAACACTTCTGAGAAGCCCAGGGACCACTCTAGTTATGGAAGGAGTCATACTGGGGGAGCTCCATTATTGATACATTCTGTTGCTCAGAAGTTGAGATATTCTAATGTCCAAGGTCAGGCTATTGTTATTCAGGGGGCAGAGAAGAGTGTGTTTCTTTTTTCCCCTGAGCTATAGGCTGTCCATTCAAATGTTCTTAGTGTCTCTTAACCAAGTCAAACGCATGGGCATTTATAGTTTTAAATCCTGCACTTTTTGAGGTAGTGTCAACATTTTATAAAACAGATATTGAACACACCCCACATCTTTCCCCTTCTTAATCTCAGAAGGGAGCCACAAGTGCTATACAGAGCATCCAAATAAAGAGAGTCCCTCTCCTGAAGAGTTTTACAGGTAAACACTTGGAGGACTGGACATATTGGGAAATCCAGATGTTTACAGGGTGGTGGCTTGACTGAGTCGAATCTTAAATCTTATTACTAAATGAATGTTACTAACTTTAGTCTGTGTGGCTCAATACAGTCTCCTTAGTTACCTTTGTATTTTTTACTATTATGTTGTAGTGAATGCAGTGCTCATGAAAGAGGCCAAATTAACAGCCCTGGTGATGAACAGTTCTCTGTTTATTCACAGATTGGGTACAGAATGTGAAGAAACAGTGCAGCTTCCTCACATTCTCTTTCCAGCCTGACTGGGAAGGGACCAGAGTTCTATTAGATTATGCCATTGTAGTAAAATCAGTGTAAGAGGGGAATCAGCCTGCCAAATATATACAGTTTATATTTCTGTAACCCCATTGACTTCAGTGCAGTTACTCCTGATTTTTCATTAATGTAAGTGAGGAAAATTATGTCCAGGAAGACTGTCCTGCACTTGATATGTATATAGTTGGGAGGGACATGCACATGCTGGGGAGAATACAATCTAGATTTACACTAGTGTAAATGAGATCAGAATCTATCCCATAGATATCTATGGAGTGACTCCAGATTTACACTAGGGCCAGTGTGAGGAGGATTTGGCATTTGGGTAATTTAAACTGGTCTCTGTTCCATAAAGGGCTCAAATCTATCTTATAAATTTCAGGGAAGAGGTACCTTGTTATTTTTAAAAATGCTTCCAAAACAAAGTGTTTGTAACTTCCCAAACACCCTTCAGGGCTGTGTTCTGGAGTAAAAACCCTTACATAGGGAGGTCTCACAGGAGCTGCCATTCATTAACTTTTAAAACTGATGCTTCACTGAGCAACATATTTAATTACCCCTAAACCTGTTGTGCTTAAACAAGAGAGATTTTTACTAGAGCAAGCATAAAGAAAAATTCATTGCAACAATTAGCCTGAGTTTCTAGGTACTGTATAGTTTATCAAACAGTAGAGTAGCTTTTCCAAGGCAAATTAATTTAAGTGCTAATCATAAAAAGCTTTGGAACAAAGTTCCCAAAGCTTAAGATCATTGTGTGTGCAGTGACTGCTTACAAAACTGTATGAGACTTTTCATTGTAGAAGGCCCGATCCTACTCCCACTGAAACAAATGGGAGTGGGACCAGGCCCACAGACCATATGCTCTTGTACATGACAAACTGTCTGTATTATAAATGGGCAAACAAAGAATAGTTTCTCCTTAGTTTCAAAATATAACTCACAGGAGTGTCAAATATATCACTAATCACTCACAGAACCCAAAGCCACAAGCCTTAGTCACACTGTGTAGCATGTAAGTTGAGCCAAGATTGGTATTCAGGGGCCTGATTCTGCTTTTACTTACACTGATTGTACCCCTGCATGACTTTATTGACTTCACTGGAATTACTCCAGATTAACACTGGTGTAAGTGAAAGTTCAACAAAGCCCAGATCTCTACAGGTGAAAGACTAGTGTACGAAAGAGCTGCACCACTTATCCTCTCCTATTCCACTTTGTTTCTCAAAATAGACTGCCCAGAGGAAAGTCACACATGAAAAACTATTTTACAATATGAACATTCTGTCTTGAATGAATGAATGAATGCCAGCAAATTCAGAGTAAGGTTGTGCTTAATGTGCCAGTGTGGCTAGATGTCACAGCATTATGCAAATCATCCAGTATACTGAAGACTTCTCCAGCGTTGAGTAATAACAGGGTGGGTTCAAGGCAGTTTCATCTTTTACTCTGAATGTTATGATTTTGGTTTGATTCTTAGGGTTAATTTGCTCTCCAGTAGGCAGGTTCTCATCCCTTGGGAAATCACTCACATTCCTCTTGTGCGTTCATGATTCAAGACACAGTATGATGCACAAGGAATATTTGAAGAAACCTTAAAGATAATTTAGCCCAGCTTTTAAGTATGGATGGTCTGGTAATTAAAGCACTAGATTGGTACTAAGATCTGGGTTTTATTCCCTGCTCTGCCACAGGCTTCCTATGTGACTTTGAACTTTGATTTCAATGGGAGTTGGGTGCCTACAAACATTTGAGGGATCTGAACCTTAATCTCTCTGTGCCTTAATTCCCTACCTGCAAAATGGGAGTAATAGTACTTCCTCACTCCCATCCTTTATTTGGATGATAAACTCTTCGAGATAGGGTTTATGTCTCTCTCTGTTTGTACAGCACCTAGCACAATGGGGCCCAATTGTAATTGGTGCTTCCAGGTGCTACTGAAATACAAAAAAATAAAAATAAAGGTTTTCTATAGAGCTATAAAATGACAAATGTGCACCTTTTGCTTTAAAATTCACAAAAAAAAACCCATTAAAAACCAGACAAAATGCTACCCCTCACCCGTTGCTTATCTAATTAAAAAAATTACTAAGAGTATTTACGGGAAAAGATTTATTTGAGTCAAATTGGTAGGACACAGTAACTGCTACAGAGAGTGACAAAGCTGGGGGGGGGGGAATCTTTGGAGAAAGAAAGAAAGAAAGAAAGAAAATAGGCCTTCCAGGACAACATTCTATCAGTTTTTTCAACAGAAAAATTGTACTGTCTCACAAAATGTGTGAGGTTTTACCCATGACAAAAACCTCCATTCTTTTGGGTACATGTGGGGAAATTTTGCCTTGAACCAAATTCTTAGTTTCTCTTAAATTTTTGTGAAGTTATCTGTTTTTCTAAGCAATAATTCATAAAGGGCAAAATAGTAATTTCATGCCTTCTAAGAGCCCAGATACCATGATGCAGTGTATGCTTCTAGATAGGATGGAATATCGGAATTGAGTATGCTCTCAGAACAGCAAGAGTTAGAAAAAGTAAACCAAGTTTTCTAGTTAAGTGTTTGCTGGTCATATCTTTGTAAATTAGAGGGAGGAAAACATAAGGATGCTATCTGATATTCTGACAGCTGTCCAGTGGGTTATCAGGTTCTGATGGGGCAGTAATGAATGGTCCACAGCAAAGTTAAACTAACCTACCTTTGTACAGGCAGACAAGGAAGATCCTTTGCCCTCTTTCTCATTCTCCCAATCTTTTGCCCTCTCTGCAAAACAACATTAAATACAAATAGGAAAGTAAAAAAAAAAAAAAAAGATGTGAAGGCTGCCAAGAGAGTTACCATGGTTTTAAAAGGATTTGAACCAAACAAAGCCCACAAGAAATCAAAGGAAGAGAAAACATTAAGCAGACTAGGGAATGATCAGTAATATGGTATGTCACTATGGCTGAGTTCCAGTCTGTTGAAAACCACAGACCCCAGTGCTTCTCCCGTTCAAGTCCGTGGAAAAGTCCCATTGAGTTCAATAGCCCAGGATTGGGCCCTCTGATTGGAAGTGGATTACTATGATTGTTTTAGTTGGCCTGGGTTTTTGTTTTTATGTTTCCAGTGGCTAGATATAAAATGGCTTTCTAACAATAAATGCAGTATACTACTATAGCAGCAGCAACATTCCTCTTTATTGCAGGTGGCGTCAAAATATTCACAATCCAAAGATAATTACCCTTTTCTACCTGCAATTACAGTATTTAATTTTGTGATGTAATGCAGCATGTTCAGGTTATGCCACATTCCACAATGTCATGCAGGGTGTCTATGGAAGGAGATATAAGCTAATCGGCCATGTGCATTAAAGTAGTGTCTGTGTCATTTGTAAATCCAGAGTACTGGGTACTTCTTTATAAAGAAATAAGCAGTTTAATCACAGAAAGATGTTATAGATAGAAAAGAGCTGGGCATTTAAACCAGGTCCATGACTGGGGCTTGTAAGTGCTACTGGAACATAAATAATAACAAAAATATAATAAATGGACTCAGACAAGCAGGTCTCAACCATAGAAATTATTATTCACCATACAACAAGCACAAACATATAACAGAGAGTGTTCCAACCTCCAAATGCCTCTTTCTACCTGTTTTTTAATGTAGCCTTGTGATCTATTTGGCACCTGTGGAAGAACTAATTTGCATATAGCTATTCATTCCACAAAAAACTTGCAATAGTGGCCGGCCCTCAAGGAATGGTCAGCCAGTGCAAGTTTGTTCTAATGATGCAATGTTTGCAACATAATATCTGATAGGTATAGCTGTTTGGAATCAGACTTCAATATGACATCAAATATTGACAACATTGGCAGTTAAAGGGTCAGTTGAACTTATCTCTCTGTATGTGTGTATATATATCTCCTCAATATATTTCACTCTATATGCATCCGAAGAAGTGGGTTGTAGCCCACGAAAGCTTATGCTCTAATAAATTTGTTAGTCTCTAAGGTGCCACAAGTACTCCTGTTATTTTTGCGGATACAGACTAACACGGCTGCTACTCTGAAAGTTGAACTTATTGGAATTAATCTCTTATTCTTAGTAAAGGTCACTGTTTTTTATTTGGCTCACGTCTGGACTCTAACGGCCCAGTTCCTGATTCTGTTGTCACAGCTTTGCACTGGCATCTCAGCACAAAGCACAAAGCTGCCCTAAAGATTGTTTAACTAATGAGTGATGGATTCACTCTTTGCTGGAGAACCCTCTACTAGAACCACCATATTGACTCCTGCATGATCTTGAGCAACTACTGACACAGGAGCCATGAGTTAGGTCAAAGGAGCATGGCAATCCCAGGATGCTAGGCACTGTTGGCAGCTGGTGTAATTCAAAGCAGCCTTTAGGCTTCTCTAATTTGTGCCAGGAACTGGACTGGTGCAGAACCATCCTTGATTAGTGGTGGAGAGAGACAAAGGGCTCCTTTGCACCCCCAGTTAGGCTGCACCCCATGGTCCTTGGGTGCATCTGAGATTACAGCCCTAAACACACGAGAGGGTTTGTTGTCATTTTTTTAATTTTACTACTTGTCTTCCTATGGCCAAAATGTAATTTGTCTTTTTGAAAAAGTACACATTGCTTTGAATAAAATATTACCACTGTTTTATTTGCTTTAGCCATAAATGTGGTTTGACTCGACAAAGTTACAATTATATTGATGGAAAAGATTAATGGAAATTTTAATCAAAATTTATCCTTATAAATATATAAAATTACTCTCTGTGAAGTACACTGTCGATGCTCCAGCCACTAGGCTAACCGTTAGAATAATTTGAAGTTAGAATAATTTTGGCCACTGGACAGCTCCAGTCCTTTTCAGCTAATGCAATAAAAATGTATTACAAGGCACAAGGAAAATCTTAATAAAATTGTCAGAATTGTGGTTCTGGAGTTCATGCAAAGTCTGCCCTCTAGTTTATCCATTTATATTACACCGGGCACTGTAGTTCATACCCAAAGTTACCTGAAAACAGCATTTAATGGAAACATACTGAAACACTGTATATTATACTTTGCTTCCTGTTGTTTTTGTTTAATGTGTATTAAGATGATGATAATTGGGGTGTTGAAAATTTAATATTATATTTGATGCTGAGAGAAAAGATGGTCATTAAGACATCTCATAAACATATGATCACACAATGGTATGTAAACTCTATCTTTGCTATAAGGCAAACATTTTAGGCAAAAAAACCACTGAAATGTACAGGTGTTAGATTAGCAGGAGAAAGGTTCTCCAATTGCATTAAGGGAAAAGTAGAAACATAGGAGCCACTGCTAAATGGTGCTGAGCACTTCCCATGGAAGCCAGGGACTTTGCTTTTTTTTTTTTTTTTTTTTTTACTTTTGGTTAATTTTTTACATCCTGGTTAAAAGAAGAGAGAATATATCGGTGTAGCCATTGAAGATTAGTTTTCCACCTGGCACTGTTGTGAATTGAAGATTCTGTTTCATGTGAGCAAAGATTTTCAAATCATAAATCATTCCATTATCCTTTTAACAAGTCACAGTTGAGACCAGGCTTATTTGTCTGCACCTCTGATTTTGATAAGAATGTCTTATGCGAAGATTAAACAAATGTTCTATCAGACTTCCCTGATGATATAATTGTAAGATGAGTTTTCAGTGGCTCGATTCCTGGAAACTTGAATGTACTGAACTTCTTTTTATTAAATATCTCCCATTGCAGCGCAGATGATCTCTGTACTGAAAACTTTAATGAAATTCAAGATGTGCATGCAAGACTGAACAGCCTGGAGTGAATTCAGTTGTGCAAGAAAGGGTTATGAGGAGGGAGGACGAGAATGAATTAACAGTGAATTTATATTATATCATTCTCAGTAGGAAGATAATATTTTTAATTGACTTCTATGAGACAAAATAAGGATAACAGTCTTATTTATTTAAAATAAATGGTGTATAATAGCTTTGTGTGCTTATAACATGTATTTATACATTATATGCAAGCACTTATGGTTACAATAATCTCTGTTTCTGCATCTTTGGCATAACAGAACCAGCCAGCTTTTTACAACATGCTGGGTGGTACTGTGATAATCATCAGGGTGTGCTTTCTCACTCCTGCAAACATTAAAGGCATGAGACCGTGCTGACTTTTCCACTCTGTGCAATCCACTGATTCCCCTGGGGTGTGAGTCTGCAAAGAATTTGACTATTGGGAATCAGTTCCGTCTGCATTTTAAACAAGCAAGTCCAAAAGGGTGTATGTATACCTTTGTATGTTCTAATAACAGCACAATTTATACATTCTTTTAGTAGATGTGATTGTGAGCAAGGTCTCTGATATTTGTGCTCCTCACAACTGGAAAATATTTAACCCATATTTTTGGCCATATATTTGTTTCGTAGGTATTTCTTTTCTGTTCTATGCATGCATCTAATTTGCCCATCCAGAATGACCTTCCTAGAAGTTTCTTTAACAGGCATACCATAAACTACCCTAGTACCAGTAATTAGCATGGCCCTAGCATAATTTTTCCAATGTCTACTTTTTCATCCCTGTCTCTTTTTAGGTGATCCCCCATCTGCATCGCCAGGGACGTTGGTCTTGACATGTTGTTTGTCTACTTCTTCCACAGGTATTGCCAGGGCCGGCTCCAGGCACCAGCTTACCAAGCAGGTGCTTGGGGCGGCCACTTCGGAAAGGGGTGGCACATCCAGCTGTTCAGCGGCAATTCGGCGGACGGTCCCTCACTCCTGCTCGGAGCGAAGGATCTCCTGCTGAATTGCAGCCGCAGATCGCGATTGCAGCTTTTTTTTTTGTTTTGTTTGTTTGTTTGTTTGGCTGCTTGGGGCGGCCAAAACCCTGGAGCCGGCCCTGGGTATTGCCATGCATTCCTCCATGTAACACCTGTGACGTTGCACTCTATATGATTTTTTGAAAATATGCTAATAAGTGGGAATATAATGTAACTGGAATATGCTTCATGCAAAAGGTCTCTTGTAAGGTATGATTACAAAGTTTATAATCTACTGAGTGTGGTCATCCAATTGTATAAATGTATCATTCTTGTATCTGAAACTAGAAATATGAAATATAACTCTGAGATCCTATTGTAATTATGCAAAGTGTGGGCCATTAATGGTGGCTTGGAATCTTGATGGCTCCCATTAAGAAAGACAATTAGTTGTAAATGGCTCTGTTTACTTCCGGTATACCTGTGTGCTGGCAAGTGGGTAATGAAGTCTTACAGTGACATGTGATCATGTCACCTGAACTGGAATCCATCTTTAACCTGGTGCTTTTCCATTTAGAAGGAGGGGTGGGAACCCAGAGAGGGACAAAGGATTCCTGCCTTGTGCCAAAGATATATAAGGGGGTGGAACAGAACAAAGGAGGCGGGAGTCATGAGAAATCCCCTAGCTACCACCTGAGCTGGAACAAAGGACAGTAACTACAGGGGAGTGAGTGATTGCTGGACCCAGACTAGGAGGCAGTCTAGTCTGTAAAAGAGGCTTGGGACATCTTGAGATTTACCTGCATTTAGTTTCTTACTGTATTAGGCTTAGACTTGCGTGTTTTGTTTTATTTTGCTTGGTAATTCACTTTGTTCTGTCTGTTATTACTTGGAACCACTCAAATCCTACTTTTTATATGTAATAAAATCACTTTTTACTTATTAATTAACCCAGAGTAAGTATTAATTCCTGGGGAGTAAACAGCTGTGCATATCTCTCTATCAGTGTTATAGAGGGCGAACAATTTATGAGTTTACCCTGTATAAGCTTTATACAGAGTAAAATGGATTTATCTGGGGTTTGGATCCCATTGGGAAATGGGTATCTGGGTGTTGGAGACAGGAACACTTCTTAAGCTGTTTTCAGTTAAGCCTGAAGCTTTGGGGGGACATAGTTCAGACCTGGGTCTGTGTTTGTAGCAGGCTAGCGTGTCTGGCACAACCAGGCAGGGTACTGAAGTCCCAAGCTGCCAGGGAAAATGGGCTCAGAGGTAGTCTCAGCACATCAGGTGGCAGTTCCTAAGGGGGTTTCAGGGTCACAACACCTATGTACACAATGTCCTTCCTGAGATGGTCCATACGGGTCTCTCCTCATTCAAACCCTTCCTGAAGACCCTCATCTGCCATGATACTTACAGCTGGCTGACAATGCCAATGCTGTAGGGCCTTGGGGAATAGTCTCTTTAAAAGTTGATTTATTATTACAATTATAGACTAAAGAAGTGAGGCCCAGATCCTCAAAGGTGAGGCCCAGATCCTCAAAGGTATTTAAGCAATTAACTCCCATTAAAATCAATGGGCGTTAAGTGCTTAAATACGTTTGAGGATCTGGGCCTGAGAGGCTAAGGAAGCTCAATTTATTTAGATTAAAAGGTGACTTGATCATGTCCTATAATTACTTACATGGGGAAGATATTTCTGATACTAGAGGGCTCTTTATTCTAGCACACAAAATTATTATAAGGTCCAATGGCTGGAAGTTAAAGCTAGGCAAATTCAGACAAGAAAAAAGGTACAATTTTGTTTATGGTAAGAGTAATTAACCATGGGAACAACTTACCGAGGCATGGTGCATTCTCTATCACTTGAAGTCTTTAAACAAAGATTGCATGCTTTTCTAAAGGAGATGCTCTACTTCAAACAGAAGTTATGGGTTTGATGCAAGAACCACTTGGTGCAATTCTGTGGTCTGTGTTAATCAGGAGGTTAGACTAGAGAGTTGTAGTGGTCCCTTTTGGCTTTATAATCTATGAATCAGATACATTTCTATCATCAGAAGTAGCTAGTCACCACCTGCTCACTTTACTTTTTTCACTCTAAGCTTTTCACTTGCTCTTCATTTCTCTAAAGGACATTGTGGGTGTTACCAGCAACAAATAATAATAATAATAATGATATATGATTCAGCTGACATAGTCACCTCCAAACAGCACAATATGAGCAGAAAATTCAATACAATTTATATTCTATATGCCCTGATTTCTCATATCCTTTTCTTCACTGATGCAATAACCACATTACAGATAGCCTAGCAATGTTATAGAGTGATGTTTTGCAGTTAGCCTCAGTGCAGCAAAATATATATCATAATTTTTTTTCAAGCTGTGGCTTGCGTCCATTGAAAAAATCAGAGTGTAAGATATTTTTAGTTCAATTGAGAGGCATGTAATACATCACACATGTTACATCCTCTACCATAAGTAGTTTCCATTCAGTTATTTCTCTCATGGAAGCACATAATATGAATAATATTATATCTACCCAAGGTAAAAAGTCTACTATTGTGGATTATATGTTCATAGATTTTAAAACCTATGAAGGGGCAATTAGATCAGCTAATCTGGCCTCCAGTATAAAACAAAACCTAGAATTTCATCCAGTTTTTCCTTTATTAAACCCAGTAACTTGTGTCTGAATAAAGAATATCTTTCACAAAGATATCCAGTCTTGATTTGAAGACTTCAAGTGATGGAGAATCAACCTCTTCCCTTGATAGTGATAGTGTATTCCAACAGCTAATCAGCATCACTGTTAAAAATGTGCATCTTATTTCTGAAATAGAACCCCTATTTTACAAACTAATTAGGGATTGAGGAGTTCATCAAACTGAACGTCTCAAAATTACAGTAGGCACAGTGCCTCCTTTGCAGGATGGTGCACTGCATCATTCTCTTCTTGTCCAAACCACTGCAAAGTGATTCCCAATGGATGGAAGGCATTGGAGTGCGAAGGGAGAGCCACTTGTTCTTCATTGACATCATTTTCATTATGTGATTTTTTTTTTGTCCATTGGGAAAAATTATTTGAAAAACTCATTCATAAAATTGGTGTTTGTAACATCAAGTGTCTACTGTAATTTGAAATGGTCTAGCTTTAACTTCCAGCCATTGATTCTTGTTATATCTTCCTCTGCTAGGTCAAAGAGCCCTTTAGTACCTGTTATTAATGTAAGCCATGCATTGTTTTATGGGTCCAAAGTAACCCCAGAGTCAACCACAAAGTACCTAAAAGCTGGATTTTGCATTTGGATCTTGTATTAGTCGACTGATATGTAAAGCACATGTAGACAGCTATCTCCCTATTGGCTATGAATCTGAGGCGCTGCATATTCTTCATTTATTCCAGAAAGCATAAGGAATATAGTCAATTCAAGATAGGAATGTGTTCCTGGTTAGACTGGGGGGAAATTTTGAACAAAAACATTTTATGGAGAAAAATGCAGATTCAGTGATACCAAAATATTTTGTGAATTTATGTTGATTTCACTGAATTGTTTTGATGAAAAATAACCCTTAAAATCCCAAATAATTAAATGTTTCATTCTGACATTTTCAAAATGAAAGATCTCGATTTTCCAATCCAGAGTGACTTTTCATTTCAAAATTTCCTTCAGTTAAATGCTCAAATGGTCTCATTTTCTGCTGAACAAAGAACTTTTTCAACTCTGCAATTTGCTGAAAATTAAAAAAAAAAAAATTTAGGTTTCCCCCAATTTTTTTTTTGTATTTTTCAGAATTGCCAGCAAACCAAAACATCCATTATTCACACAGCTGTTCTCCCGAGTCACTAGTTTCAAACTGGAGTGTGCAAACAACCAACGCTTGCAGCTTATGGTCAAGTTGTGCCCTGTTTTGTTGTTTTTAAGCACAGGTTAATTAAATATGTGTGTCTGACATAATGGGTTTAGCTAATCTCTCACCTAACACCACTGAAGGCATGGTGGAGTAAATGAATTTGCCCCATGGTGGCTCCAAAGGTGATTCTGGCCCATTGTGATTATGTTCAGTTTCTTTGTGTGAAAGACAGGGCCGGCTCCAGGGTTTTGGCCGCCCCAAGCAGCCAAAAAAAAAAAAAAAAGCCACGATCGCGATCTGCGGCAGCAATTCGGCGGGAGGTCCTTTGCTCCCAGCGGGAGTGAGGGACCATCTGCCGAATTGCCGCCAAATACCTGGACGTGCCGCCCCTCTCCAGAGCGGCCGCCCCAAGCACCTGCTTGCCAGGCTGGTGCCTGGAGCCGGCCCTGGTGAAAGACAGCAGTATGTTGTTGGAGCCACCGCTTTGTTTAGAGTTAGCTCCACAAGGCATAGATCACTGAGAGTAAGTAGTTGCTGTGCAGTTGCACGAGGACAGGAGGCTACAAGGAGCCTTCCCATTTATTTGTTCCCCCTACACGGCAACTTAGATTGATAGTTCTTGCACCTATCTGGATGCAAGGATTGTGTGACGCTAGCATTGCTAACCATCTCCTGAAGGGACAGGAAGAATGCAGAGGACGGGTCCCTGTCTCCCCTTTTGTAGCAGCCAGTGCAGCTGACCAGTTGCAGAGAGGAGTTCATACTGCCACATTTTCCCTTTGCAGTGGCTACATTTTCACAGTCTACTGGGATGTTGTAGGAGATATTATGGATTAGTGCCTTAAAAGTATGGTAGAGCCTTTAATTGTTTTCAAGACCAAAGGAGCATCTAATCTAAATCGACTTTAACATTGTACAATGGAACAATATGTTGAAAGTGAAAACAGTATCATTTTTATGGTGCTGTATGATATATTCTCATTCAGATCAACCTTTCTTTAATACAGCTAAGAGAAGATACATATTTGGTGTTCTCTTCTGGTGTCCCTTGATCATTTGTACAGCTACTTTGATGTTAAATCTACCACCCACACTTGTATATTTCCTCTTTCTTTCTTCCCCCGTCCTGTCCCTTGCCAATCTCATTGTTTCCCTTTGCTTTGATATTTCCATGAATAAATTCCATGACAGAGAAACTCACTGAACATGCTAAGATGAAATATTAATAATGGAATGCAGATGCATGAATATTACATCAGTTTTGTACATTTGCATGGTGCCCTGAGGATACCTTTATTTGTACTAGATGGTGTCTCATGAAAAGTTCTAGTTCTTGATTATACAGTAGGACTGTGATGTAGAGATGAGTGACTGTATCCAAGGATAACTGCAAATGAGACCATGTAAAACACATAAAAATGTGCCCTCAGGGTGCCATAACTTTTTAGAACTAAATCCTGGTGCCAGATAGTCATGGATAACTCCCAATGATGTCAAAGGAAGTTTCGTGCATATATCTCAAGACCAATGTAGCTGAGGCCCTTATTACAGAAGGGGAAAATATGAATCGATAAAGTTTCAGCGAAACCATAAACTGGAGCCATTCATCAGTGGAACAATTTAAGAACTGCATCAAGGCACCTTCCTGCACAACTGCCTGGTCAGCAATATCCAGTCACTCAGCCATCAGATGGGCTGATTGTTCTTGATTACTGTATAGTAATTCTTTGTTGTACCCACAGATTTATTCCATAGATCAGAGGGGATAAGAATTGGGCTTGAAATACCCTACACTCCTTGAATTCCCAATGGCCAACTTAGACCTTCATCATTCTAAGGATATATACATCTAGGCCCAAACAGTTTACAGTGAGAGGTTCTCTTCAGCTGAGACTTCATAAGTCAAAATCCTGTCTGCTCTGCATGGGCGATGATGATCCTATGAGATTTCTTCTCCTGTGCCTTTCCCCCTGCTATTGCACAATGTACTCTCCATTGTTTGTCTGCTTGTTGCTCTTCACCCCAGAAGTGATGCATGTTAGAGATGCATATGTATAGACAGGAGTTTCTGAAGCATTTGGGGATCATTCAAGGTGAACTATGCTATATATTGATAATGTAAGTATACATTATATAATCTAGTATGGGTTAAACATCGCTAACATCGCAGGGGGAACAGATAGTTCCTCTGCTTTGGGAATCTATCCAGACAGGCAGTATTATATCACCTGGACTTGGGAAGAAAGTGCTAGTAAACTGCAGGGCTGAGTGTACTCCTTCCCCAGCCTATCATGTGCTTGCTCCTGCACATGGCCACACACTAGCTGAGCCCCCTCTTTCAGTCTGTTTGAGCATGAGAGAGAGATCCTGTCTTACTAGTAGGATGGGGGTAACGGGCTTCCTATATCTTGCCCAACCTCACTCCCTTATGCCCCAGCATGGCAGAAGGAAAGATCTGGTTCCACAAGTTTCTGGACCAATTGCAGAAACTATACCAGAATCTGTGGGTAGGGTTGCCAATTTTGGTTGGAAGTATTCCTGAAGGTTTCATTACATGACATAATCTTTAATTAAAGATTAATCTTTAATTCCTGGAGACTCCAGGACAATCCTGAAGAGTTGGCAACCCTATCTGTGGGTGAGCAAACTGCTTTAGTACTGGCAACAATTCCCCGCTGAGCAGCATGTGCAGTCAATGCATTTTACGAATCATCTGTTTATTTCCACATTCTTTGGATGTTGAGACTTTGTCATGAGACAGGACAGATGGCAGTGACATCAGCACCTGGAATTAAGAGAGAAGTCAATACTGCAGCATTATGGGTTGGATTTCCCCTCCCACCCCCCTTCTTTTAGCTGTGCTGGTGGTCACTGCAGTTAGTGATACTGAACTGTAGCCTGAATGCTGGCTTTCTTAAAGGAACCCATGATTTTTAGTAACATTGTGCCTGGGAATCAATATCATTTGTTAATTTATCTTACTTTTGAGATTCTGTTATTATCGTACATAAAAAGAGAGGGGTTTAATATACCTATCCATACAAAAATGTTTAAATTATATAGTTTAATGGCAGTCAGCAATGAAATTCTATAAACACAAACCCCAGATGGCATGTAGATCAGAACAGAAGACTGTTACCTGAAACAGTTTTCTACATTTTTCATCTCTCTTTTTGTTTAATTCATATTTACCAGGAGTCTGTTTTAAGCAATGAATGACATTGCTGTAGATGTAACAAACTTTTGAGTATTCCTGTTTCAAGACAATTTCTAAAACATGCTTCGGTTTTGAAGTCATGGGAAAAAATATTTCTGATGAAAAGAAATAGATGCATTTATCAATCTAGTGCAGCTTCGTAGGGCTGGCTGATATCTCTGAGAAAAAGCCAGTGTGAACAAGGGAGTCACTCAATCACTGAGGATATGATTCAGAAACCTGAGTATACAAATTCCCTTTTGAATTCTGAAGTCTATAACTAAGAATCTGATGCGACACTTGCACATTAAAGCACCTAGGCAGTTTATATTAATATGCAAATTGTTTATTCAACTGAATATACTACATATATACCTTGTTCTGTTTATACAGGCCATCATTTTATTTAAGCAGAGAAGAACCAGTTGAAACTTACATGTTAATAGGTTAGTCTTTTTTTTTTTTTTTAGTTCTTCCTTAAATAGGTGTTCATCCAATGTATATAGGTATCTTATAGCAGCAAAAATATATAACTTGGATTTCTTTTGCAAGTCACTTGATAGCTACAGTACTGCTGGATACTAGAAATAGGATTTTACTTTCCTCCAGTATAACCGGCTTAGTCTGACATGCTGTTTCAGTACAACATATGCTTCTTGTTGCTGACAACCTTTTTTTTTTTTATCAGTTAGGCTGCTCATCCATGATGTGAAAACGCCCATCATGCTCAAGTCCATTATACAAATGAGATGTGGGGGCACAGGGAAATTCTTTGTCCCTCTTTTTGTATGTGCAGTTAGCAGGCAGTAATGCAGACACGATGAACTTATTGGAGTTGGGAGTAATGGTGTGAGATTGCTCACACCATTACTTTAGAGGGAAATTGAGTCGTTGCTGTCTGCACTGAATTCTTCAGACTCTCTTGTCTGTTTGACTCCTGGATAATGATAGTGAATATGTAACTTTGCAAGGAAGACCTCTCCAGCTAGGGGTTATGCCAAAGCACCAGTTACATAGGACTAGGATTGTGCCTTTGAGGAGCCTATATACTTACTGTATATTTTCAGTGTACTAATTATGAGCTGCCCCTGGAGCATTAACATTTTTAAAGTATCAGGAGGTAGCCGTGTTAGTCTGTATCTACAAAAACAACAAGGAGTCTGGTGGCACCTTAAGCATCCGAAGAAGTGAGGTTTTTACTCACGAAAGCTTATGCCCAAATAAATCTGTTAGTCTTTAAGGTGCCACCAGACTCCTTAACATTTTTAAACTGGCACTTGGTGGCAGAAGCTGTTTCCATGCAGATTAAGAGCCTGATCTGGTTTCTATTTAAGTCATCATGAGTTTTTTCAGTTACTTAAATGGGAGCAGGTTTGGGCCATCAAGTTTTAGCTCATTAGTAAAAGCTCTAAGTTAGGTACAAGTGTCCTGCCATGAAGTTTGGAAGCTACAGCTAACCTGCGTTCTGTGATCTGACTGCTTTTGCTTAAAGAAAGAGATCGTCTCCTAGACCTTGCACAGGTGAGCATCTTTAAAAAGTCATGTTTTAAGTAACACCGCAATTCATGTCAGCATGCTGTCATCAGTCTTCCCACTTGTTCCTATAGAAATAACATTTTGCCAATTAACATGAAACCTGCCACATTAGTAAAATACAAATAAAGGGAAATTTGCATGATATCAAAATTGCAGTTACTCTGCATAGCCAAATGATTGCTACTTCAGTCCTTTTTGTGTTAGTGAATTAACTGCAACAGTTCTGATTGTTGTCAATAGGACTCTTTCCACTGGTGTAAATTATTATTATTGTTACTATTTATTTGTATTGTGGTAATATCTATGAGTCCTAGTTGTGCAAAGGCCCCATTCTACTAGGTGCTGTGCAAAGACAGAACAAAAAATGGTCCGTGCCCAAAAGAGCTTACAATGTTATCACATGATCCCTGTAAATGCCAGTGATGAAAGGATGCATCTACCATATAATAATTTGCCTGTGTACACATTAAATATATAACACTTTACCTCCAACAACACTTCTAAAGAATCAGCCTGGATTTTATATCTTGATATGACAATAATTGTAGAGGTTTATGACAATAATTAAAGAAGTCCTTTAGTTTGTACAAAATATAATTTAAAAAATCTGAATAGGAATAATGATCAGATCCAACTCTCAATGAAATCAGTGGGAATCTGAGACAGTTGTCATTTGTAAGTGTTAATTGACAGTCTCTCCTCGGTCCCTAACCAGTTAAGTGAATGAAATGGAAAAGGCCATGATGAGGGCACAGACAGTGCATATGAGCTGTATTTGAGAAGCTGCAACACAGAAATGTCTGGCATAAATGGTAGGAATGCTCCCATTTAGAAATACACTGGCATTTGAAGCATAGATACTTCTAGGAACTCATCAAAACAAAGGTAACTCTCTCTTTCTGTCATTGCCAAAACAGAGTTAAGAACATGTCAACTGGGTCAGAAAAGTCCGAACTAGCTTTGCTTCATCCTCCTTGTCTCCATGAATGTAGGGGCTGGTCCACACTACCCGCCTGATTCGGCGGGTAGAGATCGATCTTCTGGGATCGATTTATTGCGTCTCATCTGGACGCGATAGATCGATCCCAGAAGCGCTCCCCCATCGACTGCGGAACTCCTGCTCGCCGAGAGGAGGAAGTGCTGTCGACGGAGGAGCCTGCCTGCGCCGCGTGGACCCGAAGTAAGTAAATTTAGTTCGATCTAGGAAACGTCGACTTCAGCTACGCTATTCTCGTAGCTGAAGTTGCGTTTCCTAGATCGATCCCCCGCCCCAGTGTGGCCCTGCCCTAGGTCACATAGTTGTGGCTTGGTGTATCATATATCAAAGTCATTGAAAAATGGGATGACCCTTTCCTTAAAAAGCCATCCCATTTTTTCATTGAAATACAGAAATTTCATGAACATTTAGAATATTGTTGTTTCTGCTATACTTTTTTCAGAATTTTGCATTTCAGTGGGGAAAAAACAGGACCAAATGTTTATGATCATTTTTGTGAACATTTCGACCTTTTTTTCATTGAAATTGGTCAAAAATATTAAAAATTTCCACCCATCTTTAATCAAATATATTTATTACATATTTACTTTTCTAAACACACTCCAGTTGGCTGAGACAATACTGAAGAGATAGATGGTGGGGTTAAAATAGAACCACTTGTGATATATCAACGTTAGAATAACTGTAGAACTGGGAGGGTGTGGGGAGTACTGCAACGGAGGAGCCAGGGCATATTGTAGGGGGTTCCTGAAGGGAGAGAGGTAAAACATGAGTAAAAATACATATTCAAATCCACAGATATGTATTATGGTTCCAAATGCTACACAATGCAGGTGCCCAGCTTCTTAGCAACACAGGTCACTGTATGCTCTGATCTGAATACTCACTGCATAGACAGAGACCGGGAATTGGACTCTCCTTCTATTTAAAGCCCTCCATGGGACTGGCCCTCTGTGGGACTGAAATATCACAATAGTACCAATCCCAAGCATTTGGAAATCATGAGCCAGTCCCCAGAACATCATGAGATTGGCTTAAAAATCATGAGATTTTAAAAATAATAATATAGAGTTCTTTTTATTTGCCATCTGATTTTTAAACCTTTAAGGTTCACTTTTTCAAGTTTATCTCTGCAACCATGAGGGCTATAAACTTACTGTTTTTGTTTATTTTTTTAAATGAGAGCGCAGATTCTGGTATATTCACTGGCCTTCAAGATCTAGGGCTTTAAGAAAACAACAAAGATGATGAGATTCAGGATAGACTGGGCAATACCGTATCATCAATCCTTCTGCCACCATGACCTCCCACTACATTCTACCAGTTATTTCTATTTTGAAATACTTGGGTGATGCTCAGGTACTATGGGGGACGGAGGCATACAAGTACCAACATTGATAAGGACAAAATTCTTGCTCTATTAAATCCTATGGAAGTTTAGCCATTGACACCAATTGGGCCAGGATTTCACTATTTAGAGTTATCAACTTTAAATGGAAAGGCAACTCTGACAACTTGTGTAATGCCATGGATAGCATTTAAAGAATTTGTTTTTAAGAGGATAAATTTGTTATACATAATGATAAGGTGTAAGTTCAAGTGGTTGCTCATTATAAAAGTTGTGACTAAAAGTGTGTCAAGGAATGGAAATCTTGAAATCTTAATATGCCTTACCCTGCTAACATTTCCTTGCCATCCATTCTGAAGATGTAATGGTTTAGCAGATTGGAACACAATTGATTTGGGGGAGATGATGTGTAAAAACAATCTTTATCTTGCTTTGTAGAAGATACCATAAGTTTAGGCATGCTGAATAGTCAGTGCTTTTCTATCAAGATGGTTAAACTTAAAAATACTTTCCTTTTGTTTGCCTGTTTGATATAGCTTGTGAATGTAGATTTTGATTCACTGAAAAAAGAATCATGTAGGTGTAATGCAATTTCACTGCAGAACTTTGACACAAGAGTTGAGTGGATGCTACATATTTGATTCAAGGCAAAAAGTCCATAACTGTTACCAGTAGCTGAGCAACCTGAATATGTGGGCACCAGTTTCTGAAGTTTCCAGTTTTCCTTCTGTTGATCCTTGAAAGTTGTCCCTCTGTGCTTGTACCAAGTGCTGATTCTAATAGCTTTCCTGATCCCTGCTGGCACTGATGTCAGAGGAGAAAGACAAAGGCTTGTCAAGAGCGAGAGAGGAAGAGGATGAAAAAAATCAGAAAAGAAAGATGACATTTCCTGCAGTGTTGGATTAAAAAAGAGGCCTTTCATTGTCTGCAGCTTGGTGTTTGAGTTGCAAGCAAGTAGAGGTTAATGGTTACAGTGAGGTGTTCTGAGTTTAAAGCCATTGATGGGGCTAAATTGGGTAGTAGGAGACCACAGATGTGGTGGCGAGAAGGTGTGTTGGTTGCCTGAGGAATAATGTAAATGCTGAGTTGTCTTACTCAGAATATGGATGTACAGAATTTTATACATCTGTGCTTCAGCCTTTGTTACAGGCAGGCTGAAGTCAGGAGAATGCTGCACTTTAACAGCTGAAATTCCTGTGTTACCAACAGATGTAAGTACAGCTGCTCACAGAACATTGCTCACAGCTGCTCACAGAACACCTGTGTTAAAATCAGTGCTAATGTAGGAGCTGCTATGTGGGTGGGGCAGATCCTGGACAAAGTGAGTGTGGAAATCAAATCAGGGTTGGAAGAAGACCACTTTCTGTTCTCAGAAGGACAGATCATATGGTTAACAGGTTCAATCTGCTCATATCCTGATATGTAGTAGTACAGCCACACGACTTTGTGGTACAGAAGCAGCCCCACAAATTACAACCACATTCCTGCAACCCATAACTCCATATTTCTGTACTATGTAATGTTTCAAGTTCGTACCATCCCCTTAATCTATGCATGCAGCTCCCTTTGGCATCAGTGAGAATTGCATGTGACCTGAATCTCAGAGGAGAAAGTCAAACTCTCCTTCTTAAAATAAAGTAATGGCTTTATTGGGATCAGTGCCTTTTGGGCAGTCCAGCAATAGGAATTAGAACAGCTCCCTTGTATGGGCTTCCTACGAGATTGATCACTAATGCTGCTTTGTTATAAAAGAAAGGAGGAAGAAGAGGTTCTTTCTTACATCTTATTAACAGGGGTTCATATTTTTAAGAGACTGATCCTCATAGAGGGAACAAAGGTTTGTCAGCTGGACCTCCACAAGGACCATTAGCCTGTCAGTACTCTCTTTCCTCTCAGTTCTCCCCTATACCCCAAGCATGCTCACCACTGCTTCCATCCATTCTTCCTCCCCCTTTCTGCCTGAGAACTCGCCTAAAGCCTCTCTTCTCTCTTCCAATCTCTCTTCTCCGCTGTATCTTTAGTCTTGCAGTGAGGAAGCTCCTCCAGAGGTTATTCTTTGCCTCCCTGGCTATTACAATGGTGAATCAGACTGCAGAGCTAGAGGAGCCACACTCAGCACCAACCCTTGCCGTTGTCTTCCCCTTCCTCTGCAGCAGACTTGTACAGCACTACAGCTAGCAATAGGGACTCACTGACCAAATGGAACAGCACCACAATTTTGTGCACTGGTTCATGCAGGTTCTTAGTCCTCAGATAACTTACCTGTGGTCTTCACATAGACTAGTGGAACAGTTGTCTGGAACTGACTCATCAAGTTACAGATACAAATGCCTTATGGGAGAGGGAAACTAGCACAGAAGATGTTGCAACATCCACTCATTGAGGATGTCATATAATAATAATAACAAATAGTGTTTTGCACTTGTACATCAAAGGAGCTATCATTCAAGGATTTCAAAATGCTTTACAAACATCTTTAATTAACCAACAGAACACCCCTCTGAAGCAAGAATTTTTGATTCTCACTTTGCAGATGGCACTAAGAGGTTAAAGCAAACATTTTCAAGCTTGGAAGCCTGAAGTTAAGTACCTAAATCCATATTTAGGCATCTAAATAAGTGGCCTAATTCGCAGAGGATCAGAGTACCCAGAGCTTCCATTATCTACACATTTACATGCCTGAATATGGATTTAGGTACCTAATTTCAGGCTTCCAAGGTTGAAAATGTTTGCCTGAATGATTTGTCCAAAGTCACACAAAAATTAAGTAGCAGAGCTGGGAACAAAACCCAAGTCTCCTGATTCCCAGTCTCATCAACTAACTGCTGGCTTATGTTACTTCCCATATGACTCAATTTTTTTAAAACTATGTTTAATGTACATATTATATCAAAATTAGCAAAAAATCTACCTCTTCTCAATAAAATTATCTCTGAGCTTTAAACTTTGGGGAAATGACTATTTATTTACAATGCACATTTTTTTGTTAAAACAATGTAAAGTGAAATCAAGACTGTTTCTTCTGAAAGACTGTAAATATTCTAAAAATTGACAATTAGGGAGGTAAAATTTGGTTTGAATTTCAGAAGAGGATAATATTGAACCAAAATCTACTCTGTTACATTAGTGCAAAATCCAGAGTAACTGCATTGCAGTAGTTATAATTGTGCGCAGAATTTGGCCTGATAATGTGATATTTTTGGTACAGCTGTGGCTATATTTTCCCTTTGTTATGGTTTGGGGAAAAAAGTTGAAAAATGGAAAGAAAGAAAGAAAGAATGTCATATGCAAAACCATAGTTCAGCCTGATATTTTGGGCAGGAAGTGTTTTTTGTTAATATTCTAATTGAAATTAAACCAAAATAACATCGTTAGAGAAAAATATATATTCAATTCAACCCACTGATGGTTTTTTTTTTACAGTAGTCAAAATTATAGGGTGATCATAACACCATGGGAAGAGTCATTCACATAACAGCAGGAAGTACAAAAGAAGAACTCAAGCAAGGGGAACTGAATTTTTCAGATGAAAAAAATATTCATTGAATTGTGCCCTTTTTTTCAAACATGGAGCTTAATGGGAAAACACTTGGATATTTTAAATGTTTTCCTTTTATTTTATTTTATTTTATTTTTTAAATTTGTGGCAGAAACTTTAAATAGACAAAGTTGTTTGGCTGTCCTGGAAAAATCTGCCTGCTTGTTTCCTCTCTCGTTTTTTAATGCTATTGTTATTGTATTGCTGCTGTGAAGCTTTTGATTGGTTAGATTTTTTCAAAATAAGAACATGTCAAATTTGGAATTGTTTTATTTCAAAAATGCAAAATTCCCTTTTGGAAATTTTCCAGTTTCAAAATCAAAAACTTTGATTTTGAAAAATTCCACAGAAAATTCAGAAAATGAAAAGTTGGAGTGTTGCTAGACATAAAGGCATGGAAAACACTTCACAATTTGCTGAACTTTCTGCTGAACTTTCTCCTATTTTTCAACCAGTTCTACTAAAACCTTGTTTTGCCAAGCCAACTGGGTCTGAGTCAAAGAATAAAATAGAAAGATAGTAACAAAATATGTCCACAAATTGACATTTTCAAGCAGTTTTGGAAGGAGTGATCATTTCATGTTTATCCCTGACTTATTATTCCGGACCATAAGAATTGGCTAAGGCCCCAATCTTGCACCTGGCTACCCAAGGGCAGACGTCTGAGCTGGTGAGGAGCCATACTGAAGGCAAAGGGGCACTACATAGGTTCAGGTGTCCAACTGCATGGAGTAAATTGCTGGATCGGGGAACTAATTAGATTAGAACTAATTGAGACTACTCATGCATAAAGATATTCGTGTGTGTAAGTGTTTGCAGGATCATGACCACTTAGAACCTGGCCTTCCAATTGACTCCTCACCGAGCCCCACTAATTTCAGTCAATAAGCCAAACTCAGTAGGTCTAGTCATGTATAAAGTTACTGACTTGTGTAAGTAATTGCAAAATCTGAGCCAACGCGTGCAAGTGAAAGGAGGCAGGGAATAAATTGAGTCATACAGAACTAGTACAGGAATGAGTCAGAGGTTTTAAATATTTCGTCCTGCTTTGAGCAGGGGGTTGGACTAGATGACCTCCTGAGGTCCCTTCCAACCCAGATATTCTATGATTACCTTAATTTTTTAGCCAGAAGTTAGGGAAAGTTCTGTATGAACCCAAGGATGTGTTAAGTAGAAAAGGTGAAATCTGTGATGAAAGGAAACAGTGCCAATATGGAGTGGTGATTTGAAAAAAAGTCAAGGTATTTTATGTTGGATAGGACACAAGGTGTTCTGATAAGTAAATGAAAAGACAATTAACAATCTTCTCGTATACGACAGGGAAGGGGGAAAGTTTGGGAGTCCCCATGTGACTTTCTAGTGTATATCTCTTTTTCCATTCTTAAATAGCTGTTTCTCACTTGTTGCATGAGTATGGCCCCAACTCAGCACTTAAGCAAGTGCTTACCTTTAAAGCCAACTGGACTGAAGTTAAGCATGTGCTTCTGTTACGCTGAATCAAGGCCTAAGTGCACTTGTTGTTGTTGAGCTGGCGATGCTTTATTTTCACAAGGCTGTCTGTATTGGAAATTTTGTATCCCAGTGTGATGTTAAAAACAAAGGGTAGATGAAAATTAATAAATATCAAAAACACAGTGTTTGACTCTCTGCTGTTTTGCCTCTTGTAAATTCATTTGCACATGTGCATTTAAAGCAGAAATCTCCACTCACTCACACAAGTAGTAGCATTTCACACACCCCTTTTGCATTCACTTTGCTCAAGCTTAACAGTGCAAGGCAGTGCGGAATCCAGCCTAATGACTTTACCAAGTTACAGAATTTTGCAGGTGAATCACTGTGATTCTTGTGTAAATTGTCTTCAGATACATGGGTGAAAATTAGGGTGACCATGGGAAAACAGGACACCCCTGAGACAGCCCAATCCGCTCACCCCTCCACCCAGGGCTGGCCCAAGCCCTTCCTGCCTCCCACCCACATGAGGCCTAGCTGAGGTCCCCCTCTCCCCGGGGCCAGCCCCAGCCCCACGCTGGCCTCTACCTGTGCACGGGGCCAACCAGAGGTCTCCCTCACAACTGGCGCCCAGGACCGGCCCAAGCCCACCCACCTCCCACTTGTGCCCAGAGTTGTTGGTCCAAGCCACACATGAGACTGCCAAAGGCCCCCCTTTTCTCAAGAGCAAATGGGACAAATGCCCAGTTTTGTCAAAAAAGTCAGGACAGCTGGGACAGGGCCTAAAAAAGGGACTGTCCTGGCCAAAATGGGACATATGGTCACCCTAGTCAAAATGCACTTCCAATGTTGTTCCATAGTGTGGGAAACTGAAAACAATTTCTTTACTACAGACATAAGCAAGGATCTGAAAGTTTGTTACTCTCACTTCAAGCAAAGGATCTGCTGAGCTCTTAGGAAATCCCAACGGAGTGCTCTATAAAACATCTGCTCAGTGCTCAGGGAATTAACCTTACAACATTTAATGCTAACACAAGAAGGTTTCCTGTCTAGCAGCTGGCAGCCAGACACTAGATTGGACTTGTCCAATTAGCAGAGTCCCTTTACTTGCTATGTGTTGGATACACCACTCTAACCCAGCTGAGACTCAACCTGGGATCTGTGTTCGGCTCAGCCAATAGCTAATACAAGGTGAGCCAAAAAGAAACCTCTCCCATGACCAAGCCAGCAGAAGCTGGGCTAAGATTATCTGAGTTATGTTTAGGAACTATGGGTGTAAATATGCTGAGCACCTCTAGCAGGGTGCTAAATACCCTCAACTCCTGATGATACAACATTATTCTCAAGCAGCTGCAATTATAAGGATTTTTACTGCAACAAAAACCTGTCAATTCATAAAAATTATAGTGTATCCACTTAACAATATCCCTTACAAATATTTAGATACTGAAATCAAGAGAAAAATAGTACATTTTAAAAAATCCACGAGTGTATCCAATCCAGGCATCAGAATTAAGGTTGTTTTGGTGTGAAGGATCATGAGTTTCTTAACCTTTTCCTGAAAATGAAAGCTAAACCTATACAAATATTTGTGGCTAGAAAATGGGATGTCCAAGGTAAAGGACATACTGCAACTGAAGGTAGGAGACTATGCGCCTGTTAATATAGTCATAAATGCTAGATACCAAGGCTACATAGCTCTCTCCTTCAGCAATTCCACTTACAGTTACAGACAGGAGGCAGCTGGCCTTGCATCACCACCAAGAGGACTTCATTAACAAATGTGGTAACAAGGTCAGCTATGTGGTATATTGTTACAATTGGCTCGGTTTTTTCCAGTGTCTTATTAATGCATTAGCTGAAGAGGAAAATAGAGGAAAGAAGTGCTCCTGTTTCAGCAGAAACATGGGAAACATCTGGCAGAAAATGAAGGACACCTACAGCTCCCTCCCTTTAAGGTCCCCAATTAAAATGTTACACAAATATCATAGGGCTGAGAGCATTTACACAAGGTTGGTCTTGTAAACAATAAATGCCGACAGGCAAAAAAAAAAAAAAAGTCAAACCCTCTCATATTATGAATATCTGTAAAAAACACTGCCTAATTAATGGAATGGCATCTTTGGTTGGGTGTCAACACCTGGGTCACTAAATATGCTGGTACTCCCTATCAACATCAAGAAATGAGTGGCAGCCTCAATTCTAGTAGGCAAAAGGGTCATTCTGAGATAATGGAATTAAGATGGTCTTAAAGACCTCTCTATCATGGGACTTATGGAGAAATTATTAACTTTATCCAACAGGAACAACTGGAAAAGATACAGCCATATCTGCTTGCCTCTACCCACATGCCCCAGCAGTTTGATTATGGTTCTGTAATCCTCCCATCAAATTCGTATTTCATATTATAAACTCCTCTCTTGTTTTTAAACAAACTCTCTTGTTTTCAATACTACTGACTACTGGTATGTATGTATAACCATTGCTATATCTATCGAGTTCTCTGTACTTATTTTGGGTGTGTATATAGAGGTATAGATATGCATTTATGTGCATATAGATATAGCAAGACACACACTGCATCTCGATGAGTAAAGATACAGTTGTATATACAATGGTTGTATACTTTTTGACACTTATAAAACTGTTAAACATTATATTATAACCTAAAAATAGCCAAATAGGCTTTCTTTAGTTTTATTACTGTGTGGTTATAAACCCAGAGAAATAGAAATGCTGACAGAACCTAAATTATGGGGTTGCTAAGCAGCTACAAAAGATAATCAGCATTTAATTACCTTCGTTTGTGAATATTAATCTATCTCAGTAAATATTATGCAATTATTATAAAGCTATTGTTATCCTTCCTACAGTTAGAGGACACACAATGCCTGGCTAGTTTAATGAACTATCTTATACATAAATGGCTTTTAAAAATGCACAGTCAGTATCTCCTTATAAGACATCACTGACCTCCTTAAGTACAAGGTTTATTATTGTAGCTCAGTGCTGGACAAATAGCCTAACACTGTCCTTAGCCAATTAAACTTTGCTTATAATAGGTTTCCCCTAAAGGGTCTTTGAAAAAGCTGAGATACTGTAAGTGGCCATTTTAACAAGACATTTGAGCTGTTTCCAATGTCTCTTTCTCTCATCTGATTTTTTTAAAAAAGATATGTGCTCTGTGTCTCTTTCACTGTCACATGCACACAAAGAATCTTGGGACCGCTCAATATTCTGCTCTCGTCTTTTATGCTGTTTTTATTAATACTAACAAGATTTTAGAATTGAAATTTGTAAAGGAAAGTACCAGAAGCTTTTTTAGTATTTCAGAATCAGACAATCTAGTGTCAAAAAGCAACTCTACCATTTTCCTTTCAAGTCCTGTCCGTACATTTTAGCACGAGATAAAATCAAATGCTTTGGAATGAAATCAAAGCTAACTAGTACCAAAACAGGATCAGTGAAGAAAGAGCAAACAACCAAACAAACAAAAAAGAAAACCACCAATGATATTTTCTGTTAATGTGCATCATTATTTCTGTAGGCAGGGCATATGCAGCAGGGAGCATTTGATCATATACAGGGCCACATTTACAACTCAAAAGGTCTTCAATCTGAGACTTTATATTTCAAAGGAAACTTTAATTTTCAGATGATGGGTGTTGAGGGTGCCCCTCTGAACAATGACACATGGTGGTGATACCAGTTGTCTAACTTTCTCACAGAAGAGCACTTGAACATCAGTCCAATTCATTACCCTAGCGGAAGGGTCTGCAATAGCTTCAAGCTCCATGTGCAAAAAGGATTCTCCTCCATATCAGAAATAATGTATTTCATTAAATGTATATTAGTTTCTTATTCATATTCAATAGTTTACCACTTTCACCAAACACCACTTTTTTATTGGCAAGTTTTTACTTTGACCCTCCTGCAATCCTCATCACTGTTAAAGTGCTTTTGTCCAGCTTCAAATCACATCACTATTTCTTGCTATTGTTCACTTAGCATGCAGTCCTTGAAAAGGACCACATTGTCACATACTACCACATTTGTAGCTTGGTTTGTTTAGCTACTTTGTTGTTCGTGGGGTTAAATAATTTTTCTACCAGATATTAAATTTGACCACATATTTTCTTTGGCTTTTATGATGATTTGTCCAGGCATATCACAAAGGATCTCAGAATGATTCGGACAGAAGATCAGGATGATTCTAGAATAACATTCTTTTATAGGAAATTCTGACTTTGGGGGTGTGACACACTGTACCTCAAAATGTAACAGAGAGTCCTGTGGCACCTTTAAGACTAACAGATGTATTGCAGCATAAGCTTTCGTGGGGACATGCGTCTGACGAAGTGGGTATTCACCCACGAAAGCTTACGCTCCAATACATCTGTTAGTCTTAAAGGTGCCACAGGACTCTCTGTTGCTTTTTACAGATCCAGACTAACACGGCTACCCCTCTGATACTTTGTACCTCAAAATGGCACTGTATAACCTCCATATTCTTCATTCATATGTGGTTGTCATATTTCACTCAAAGCATGCCAGGTAAGACATCATATGAAAGGTCATGATCTGCTGAAACCCATTGTTCTGTCCAAATTTGTATATCATTAGTGTGTATGAAGTTATGAAATTTTGCTGTATGGCTGTTACTGAAATATGCTGTAAGTTAGCTAGTGACATACAAAGGACCCCCCCACCCAGGAGGTGTTCAGCGACCATGAATCAGCAGGGGAGTTGTAATCAAGGGATTTACAATTCAATGACAGTTGCGCAAGCACCACACAATGGGGACTGCTCGACCCTATGACTCAGCACAAGACCACGCCAGGGGATTGCTCAATCCAGTGACTCGCCAAGCCCACTAGGACATGTCTGGGCAAGTGTCTTATAGGCACATGGACTAAGGATATAAAATAGGGCACAGTAACAGCAGGCCTTTGCCTTTCTCCTCCCCTACCTTTGCTGGAGGCAACAGGAACGTTGAGAAGACAAAGGTCATCTGAGGAGACTGGTCCAGGTTTAAGGAAAAGCCTGTGCATTAAGAACTGTAACATCCAGTGGGGTGAGAAAATTGCTGATCTAAGCACTGCCTAGTGTAAGAAGGTTTAAGATTTAGATTGTGTGTTTTTCTTTTATTTTCTTTGGTAACTTTCTCTGATTTTTTTATGCCTACCACTTATAATCACTTAAAAGCTATCTTTCTGTAGTTAATAAATCTGTTTTATACTTTACCTAAAACAGTGTGTTTTGGATGAAGTGCTTGGGAAATCTCAGCCCAGTTACAAAGGCTTGTGCATGTCCTCTCCATATTGAGGAAGGGGCAGATTGGGTAATAAACTTACCCTGGTCAGGCTTCTGACCAGGGCAAGACGGTAAAGCTCTGGGGTGTAAAACGGAGGAGCAGGAGGGAATTGGCTGGAGCGTCTCTATTGTTAGTTCATGAGTGGCTGGGAGAAGCATTCATGTAATTCAGTTGGGTGTGTCCCTGCCTGTGGATGTCTGTTGAAGTGCAGTACCTGCTAGAGGTTAGCGGCTTGTCATAGCATCACAGTGTAAGAGGGAGCCCAGCTTGACGGGACAGTGGGCTCAGAAGTATTCCAGTTCCAGGTTGCACCACAGGGATCCTGTCTTTGGGGGGATTAGCTAGACAACACTAATCTTGCTATTCTGGTATTGGTGTTCACTTAGATTGGTCAGCTCAGACACTAGACCAAGGCTCTAGATGAATCCAGCACCATTAGTTGTTCCCTTTATGGAAAAGTCCTATAGGAATTTTCAATTAAAAAAAAACAAAGCAAAACAAATTACAATGGGCAAGACATTTAAATTAATACAGCAATTATTATTACTTATATCAGGACAAAGGGATAAAAATGTACACATCTATTGCTTTATGCATTAAGCTTCTGTTACTTTTTCTTTTTTCTTTATTATATTTTGACTCAGGAAAGGCTAATGAATGATCCTAAGATCACTGTAGTAACTATAACATAATTTTAAAAAATTGTTTTAGTAATGACATAATTATATTATATCAGAACTGTATTACTGCAGCCATGCAGCGTACCCTCCTCCCCGCATTCTGTCAGCAGAATAAAGTTATTTTCTCCATGAAATCTATTGGAAGAGTTTCTTAAGAAGTTTAATAATAAAAAGAGCACTTTGCAGGCAATATGTATACAAGTGGTTTAATTCCTTATTGTACCCACTAATAGTGGCAGATAAAAGTAGGAATCTAAATTACATATCTCATTGTCAGAAAAAGTTTGGGAAGAAATGTGACAGAATATTAGAAATACAATCCATTCATTATATCTGTGATTTTCCAGAATTAAAATCTGAAACCATTTTTATTGGGAACCAGAGCCTCTACATAAAGCAGGTTTAGCTAAACCATAGTGAATGCTGCAAATGTTGCCAATCATCACCTAACCTGTCTAGACTAACACGGCTACCCCTCTGATACTTGACACCATGCAAGGTACTGCATTTAGCCATATGGAGTGGAAATCCATCAACCTCATGAAGAAACTTGCACAAGTACAGACAGATATCATCTTCCTTTCTGAATGCAAACAGATGGACATCATACCAAATGGACTGAAGGTGAAAAATCCATTGCTATCTACACTGCACAGACCACAGTGAGAGATTATGCCATACACTATCAAAGAAACTGAGGAACCACCTGATCAGCTTCCTATACAGCAAACATGAAAACATCAAAAAAGAGCTCTACAACCTGGAGACTTTCATAAATAACCAACCTTCCACACAAACGGACTTTACTAAAATAAGACGGGAGATCTACATTACATGCCTCTCTACAAAGGAAAAAGGAACGTAAGCTGTCTAAAATCCTACCTGCTGCATGGGGTCACAATAGTGGTACCCCTAACTCACTCAGCAATATCGTCAGTTTATCCAGCTACACACTCAGCCCGGCAGGAGAGTCTGTTCTATCTCAGTGCCTCTCCTTTTGCCCCACCACCCCCATGATACAGTTATGTGGTGATCTGGAAGCCTACTTTCGCCGTCTCCGACTCAAAGAATACTTTCAAGATCAGGGATTTTGAGCAATCAAATTTTTCAGTTGTTCCGCTCCGGCTCTGCTCCAGCTCCGGGCACAAACCTACTGCTCCGCTCTCCAGCTCTGGGCTCTGCTCCAAAGCCCTGTTCAAGATAACACTGAACAGCGCACTGATACACAGATACCCTCCCACAAGAAGAACTCCACATGGACTCCTCCTGAGGGTCGGAATGACAGTCTGGACCTATACATAGAATGCTTCCGCCGACGTGCACAGGCAGAAATTGTGGAAAAACAACATCGCTTGCCTCATAACCTCAGTCATGCAGAACGCAATGCCATCCACAGCCTCAGAAACAACCCTGACATTATAATCAAAGAGGCTGATAAAGGAAGTTCTTTTGTCATCATGAACAGGTCTGACTACCAAAAGGAGGCTGCCAGACAACTCTCCAAAACCAAATTCTACAGGCCACTTTCCTCAGATCCCACTGAGGAATATACTAAAAAACTGCACCATCTACTCAGGACACTCCCTACACTAACACAGGAACAAATCAACATACCCTTAGAGCCCCGACCGGGGTCATTCTATCTACTATCCAAAATCCACAAACCTGGAAATCCTGGACGCCCCATCATCTCTGGAATTGGCACTCTCACTGAAGGACTGTCCGGCTATGTAGATTCTCTACTCAGACCCTACGCCACCAGCACTCCCAGCTATCTCCGTGACACTACTGATTTCCTGAGAAAACTACAATGCATTGGTGATCTTCCAGAAAACACCATCCTAGCCATCATGGATGTGGAGGCTCTCTACACAAACATCCCACACACAGATGGAATACAAGCTGTCAGGAACAGTATCCCTGATGATGCCACAGCACAACTGGTTGCTGAGCTCTGTGACTTTATCCTCACTCACAATTATTTCAAATTTGGTGACAATATATACCTCCAGACCAGTGGCACCACTATGGGCACCTGCCTGGCCCCACAATATGCCAACATTTTTATGGCTGACCTGGAACAACACTTCCTCAGCTCTCGTCCACTCACGCCCCTTCTCTACCTATGCTACATTGATGACATCTTCATCATCTGGACCCAGGGGAAGGAGACTCTGGAAGAATTCCACCACGATTTCAACAGCTTCCACCCCACCATTCACCTCAGCCTGGACCAATCTACATGGGAGGTCCACTTCCTAGACACCACAGTACAAATAAGTGATGGTCACGTCAACACCACCCTATACCAAAAACCCACCGACTGCTATGCCTACCTTCATGCCTCCAGCTTCCATCCCGGACACACCACACGATCCATCGTCTACAGCCAAGCGCTGAGGTACAACCGCATTTGCTCCAACCCCTCAGACAGAGACCAACACCTACAAGATCTTCACCAAGCATTCTCAAAACTACAATACCCACACGAGGAAATAAGGAAACAAATCAACAAAGCCAGACGTACCCAGAAGCCTCCTGATGCAAGACAAGCCCAAGAAAGAAACCAACAGAACTCCACTTGCCATCACCTACAGTTCTCAGCTAACACCTCTCCAACACATCATCAGTGATCTACAACCCATCCTGGACAACAATCCCTCGCTTTCACAGGTCTTGGGAGGCAGGCCAGTCCTCGCCCACAGACAACCCACCAACCATAAACATATTCTCACCAGCAACCACACACCGCACCATAACAGCTCTAACTCAGGAACCAATCCATGCAACAAACCTCAATGCCAACTCTGCCCACATATCTACACCAGCGACACCATCACAGGACCTAACCAGATCAGCCACAACATTACCGGTTCATTCACCTGCACATCCACCAATGTAATATACGTCATCATGTGCCAGCAATGCCCCTCTGCTATGTACATCGGCCAAACTGGACAGTCACTACGTAAAAGGATAAATGGACACAAGTCAGATATTAGGAATGGCAATATACAAAAACCTGTAGGAGAACACTTCAATCTCCCTGGACACACAATAGCAGATTTAAAGGTAGCCATCCTGCAGCAAAAAAACTTCAGGACTAGACTCCAAAGAGAAACTGCTGAGCTTCAGTTCATTTGCAAATTTGACACCATCAGCTCAGGATTAAACAAAGACTGTGAATGGCTAGATAACTACAAAAGCAGTTCCTCCCTTGGTGTTCACACCTCAACTGCTAGAAGAGGGCCTCATCCTCCCTGATTGAACTAACCTCGTTATCTCTAGACTGATTTTTGCCTGCATATTTATACCTGCCTCTGGAAATTTCCACTACATGCATCCAACAAAGTGGTTATTCACCCACAAAAGCTTATGCTCCAATACGTCTGTTAGTCTATAATGTGCCACAGGACTCTTTGTCGCTTTCTACAGATCCAGACTAACACGGCTACCCCTCTGATACTTGGTAACCTGTCCCACGTAACTTTTGTTTCTTTCCGTTAATTAGAAAATTACTGGAGCAATATATACTAAGGTCTTTCCTTAGTTCTGAACACAAAGACTTGTCCCTCAATACTTTGTATCCTGGTATTAGTGGTTGAATTAAATCTTCCAATGAACACCAATAAATGGATCTATAAGTAGCAAAACATGTAATACTCAGAAAATGAAAATCAAATTCAACCACAGATCTCAACACAATGTTTTCATTCTTTTTTGAATTTTATAGGCCTTTCAAAATGGATGTTCCCACTATTTAGTTGTGTAGGCAACATATGTCTGAAGTTAGGAGAAAGCTTAGTACCGTTTTGCACTGCATCTGTCTTCCTTCTTTGTTATGTATTATTAGCCCTCCTGAGTCCTATGAGCATAAACTCTATACTGTTGTTTTCTATTCCTTCTGTTTTTAGGTGTGTTGGCATCCTATGCCTCTTCAGAATTTTTTAAATTCATTTTGCTGAATTGATGTCTTGTTTACTTTCTAAAATTTCTCATCTCATTTTTGGAAGTGGCTTACATTTCACTCTAGCGTTATACCTGACTCAGGAGGTTGTGTTGTACTAATTTGTTTTGTCCTCTCACTGCATGTGTCTTTTAAAACCTATGTAAAAAGGTCACATTTGACTTAGCTATTACATCTGCATGGACAGCAGAGAACTATGAGAACAACTTTTTCAAATCATTTAATATTTTCCTTTCTAACTTACATTTGTTAATGTAGTGGAGTGAATTTACCACTGTTCTGTGTATACTCCTAAATACTGGGAACCCGGAAGACAGAAGTGGGATTTCAGGAGCAATTAGAATGAGATGAAGGTGGAAGCGTGACCAATCAATTTTGGAGGAAGGGTTTCAAGCATAAAGGTGAATGGACAAAGAAGCAGATGTTTGTGGGTGGACCTGGAAAGGATATTAAGGCTGGTATGATTGGCAGAGCAGCGATTTGGATTGGGGTATGTGTGCATGCATATGAAAGGGACTAGGTCAGAGGAGATTGTGTGGTTTAAGACCTTGAAAACAAGGACAAGAGTCTGAACTTGATGTGCAGCAAACTAGGGACTAAAAAGAAGCCGACTCATAATGTGTGTGGTGGGATGAAGGGTGGAAGGTGACATAGTGAAAGCGATAGGTGGGGAAAATGCTTTTGGGAGCAGCAGTTTGGAATAACTGAAGGGGGTGAAGTTAGAATGAAATAAATTCCAGAAGGCCTCAGTGAGACTATTTACTTAACTTAGTTACAAGATTCTTCTTGCAATGGTCCCTATGTTGACTTTCCTACAAGCATGAGGTGCATTATCATATCTATACAAAGAACACACAATGTATCTGTCTGCTCCTGCTATCTCCATTGAGCCAGTAGCCAAACAATTTGTAAATCAGGAGTCTGCAATGTGGCAAGAAAACACCAGACCAGTAGGCTGCAACAGGAAAGAGAGTGTGAGAGGTTTGGAGTTGCCTGTAATAGTTTATGAATGCTGTATCTTGACTGGGTGATTGTTTTGTGTACAGTATGCATATATTCACTATCATGTTTGTCAGGAAATACACTCAGGAAGGGGCTTGATTCCTTATAGTCCCATCTCCTGGTAAACACTTGGGATACAATGAAGAGACAGTCACTTTGATCCCCTGGCTTGGCCATCAACTTAGCCTACCAGACACATTTTTCTAAGGAGGGCTCAATTTCCTTAAGGTAGAAAGATCCAAAGCCTCAATGGTGTTAAAAGACACAGATGCTCTCTCAAGGAGCTCACATGGTTAAGGGGAGACTGAGGCAGGGAATGTTGGGGAGGAGATTGAGCCTCAGGCTTCAGAGGATGGGTAAAATAGGTCTACCTAAGTCTTTAGTTAACATAGTTATGAGTATAGATTGTTCAACCCTTTTCTTGTATGCTGTGCTGAATTCCTATTGTTAAGGTTAAACAATACTTTGTTTTTAAGAATACTGGCTGGGGTCACTATATTCACCAATGCTCAGAGCTCCCAAAGAGAAGAACTGCATATAGCCAAGCTCAGTCAGACCTGAGCAATCACAGTTGGTTCACAGATGCTGTAGCCCTGGGACCCAAACTAAGAATTTCAGGGGTGTAATCAGGAAGGCCAAAGCACAATTGGAGTTGCAGCTAGCAAGGGATGTGAAGGATAACAAGAAGGGTTTCTACAGGTATGTTAGCAGCAAGAAGAAGGTCAGGGAAAGTGTAGGACCCTTACTGAATGGGGGAGACAACCTAGTGACAGATGATGTGGAAAAAGCTGAAGTACACAATGCTTTTTTTGCCTCGGTCTTCACAGACAAGGTCATCTCCCAGACTGCTGCACTGGGCAGCACAGTTGGGGAGGAGGTGAGCAGCCCTCAGTGATGAAAGAACAGGTAAAGGACTATTTAGAAAAGCTGGACATGCACAAGTCCGTGGGGCCAAATGCAATGCATCCAAGGGTGCTGAGGGAGTTGGCTGATGTAATTGCAGAGTCATTGGCCATTATCTTTGAAAACTTGTGGTGACTGGGGGAAGTCCCAGATGATTGGAAAAAGGCAAATATAGTGCCCATCTTTTGAAAAGGGAAGAAGGAGAATCCGGGGAACTACAGACCGGTTAGCTTCACCTCAGTCCCTGGAAAAATTGTGGAGCAGGTCCTCAAGGAATCCATTATGAAGCACTTGGAGGACAGGAAGGTGATCAGGAACAGTCAACATAGATTCACCAAGGGCAAGTCATGCCTGACCAACCTGATTGCCTTCTGTGATGAGATAACTGGCTCTGTGGATGAGGGGAAAGCAGTGGACGTGTTATTCCTTGACTTTAGCAAAGCTTTTGATACGGCCTCCCACAGTATTCTTGCCGGCAAGTTAAAAAAGTATGGATTGGATTAGGTGGATAGAAAGCTGGCTAGATTGTCGGGCTCAATGGGTAGTGATCAATGGCTCGATGTCTAGTTGGCAGCCAGTATCAAGCGGCGTGCCCCAGGGGTCTGTCCTGGAGCCAGTTTTGTTCAACATCTTCATTAGGATGATGGGATGGATTGCACCCTCGGCAAGTTCGCAGATGACACTAAGCTGGGAGGAGATGTAGATAGGGTCCAGAGTGACCTAGACAAATTGGAGGATTGGGCCAAAAAAAATCTGATGAGGTTCAACAAGGAGAAGTGCAGGGTCCTGCACTTAGGACGGAAGAATTCCATGCACTGCTACAGGCTGGGGACCGACTGGCTAAGCGGCAGTTCTGCAGGAAAGGACCTGGGGATTACAGTAGACGAGAAGCTGGATATGAGTCAACAATGTGCCCTTGTTGCCAAGAAGGCTAATGGCATATTGGGCTGCATTAGTCGGAGCATTGCCAGCAGATCAAGGGAACAGGGCCGGTGCTACCATTAAGGCAAACTAGGCGGTTGCCTAGGGCACCAAGATTTGGGGGCGCCAAAAAGCGGTTCCCCCAATTTTTTTTTACGGTGTTCCTGGGCTGGGCTGCCAGCGGCGCGCTGACACGTGCGGCTCAGACTCCCTCTCCCAGCGCAGCGGCTGCTCCATGCAATTATTGTCATTGCCGGCGGGGGCGGTGTGCTCGGGGAGGGGGTGTAGCAGAGGTGAGCTGGGATGGGGAGCTGCCGCATGGCTCCCTGGGGGGGTGGGGAAGCTGCTGTGGGGGGGGGCACCTCAGAGCAGAGGCAGGGGGAGCTGCTGCAGGGGGGGGATGCCTCAGGGCGGAGGAGGGGGCGGGGAGCTGCTGCAGAGCTGCGGGGGGGGGCACGCAAGGTGGAAGTTTCGCCTAGGGCGCGAAACTTCCTTGTACCGGCCCTGTAAGGGAAGTGATTATTCCCCTCTATTCCACACTGGTGAGGCCACATCTGGAGTATTGTGTCCAGTTTTGGGCCCCCCACTACAGAAAGGATGTGGACAAATTGGAGAGAGTCCAGCAGAGAGCAACAAAAATGATTAGGGGGTTGGGACACATGACTTATGAGGAGAGGCTGAGGGAACTGGGCTTATTTAGTCTGCAGAAGAGAAGAGTGGGGGGAGGGGGGTTGAGGGCTGCCTTTAACTACCTGAAGGGGGGTTCCAAAGAGGATGGAGCTCGGCTGTTCAAAGTGGTGGCAGATGACAGAACAAGGAGAAATGGTCTCAAGTTGCAGGGGGGGAGGTCTAGGTTGGATATTAGGAAAAACTATTTCACTAGGAGAGGGGTGAAGCACTGGAATGGGTTACCTAGGGAAGGGGTGGAATCTCCATTTTTAGAGGTTTTTACAGCCTGACTGGACAAAGCCGTGGCTGGGATGATTTAGTTGATGTTGGTCCTGCTTTGAGCAGGGGGTTGGACTAAATGACCTCTTGAGGTCTCTTCCAACGCTAATCTTCTGATTCTATGAATTCTACCCGAGAGAGATGGCTTATGGCTTACGGCCTAAGGCCTGTACTCAATAAGAAACCAGTAGAGGACACAAGGTGCAACTAGCCCTGAACCTGTGACATGTATGTAATTTACACCTTTGTCCTTATTCTTATAGTAGTTGTACTGATCTCTAACCACTCCTTTTATACAAGGCACCTCCTGTTCTATCTAATCAAGCAGTTGATCTATGTTGCAAACTTTTGCATAGTCATCACTCTTCTACCTTTTCAAACACACTTTATTGAAATTGATATCTAATCATCTGAAATAAACTACATTTAACAATGACCCAGAGCAGAACTCTTTTATCTTTACTCTGTGTGTGTTCGTGTATTGTGGGAACAGGCTGTGGCAGAGAGAAATGCTTTAGGTAAGAAATCTGATGAACCATCTAATTATATAGTAAATTATTCTATTTTATTTGACAGAAATACCTTCTCTCTTCTAAAATATCCTCATTTTACTTTAACTGTTTGTTTCATCTGCAAATTAACATATCAGTTTCTTTCTTTTTTCTTTTTCTTTTTTCTTTTCTTTTTTTTTTGTTTTCACAACAAATAAAGTAAAATGAAACAGGGAGATGATTGAAGCTGAAACCAAAACAAACTCAAATCAGTAACAGATTAATTGTGTGTCCAATGTTCAGGGCAACACAGAGCAGAAAGATGAAGTCTATGGAAGTTGCAAGGTTTATCACCTGTGCAAATCAGGCTGCTTGGTTAGCTATACAGCTGACTACATTAGGAACTTATGGGGTCTCCATTACTGAAGTGTCTGAGAATCTTTAACGTAGTTAGGTGCCTTCACATCAATTTAATTGTCTTCCTTTAGGCACTCAAGTTTGCAAATTTTGGCCTACGTGGGTTTTTTTTATCCTGAAGAATCCCAAAGTGATTAACAAACTATATATGGTGATGATTTCATCTTCCTCTGAAATGCAGCCACTGCAAGGATGAATACAGCATCCATTTAATACTGCACAACAACACTGTGCTATGGTTTAAGGACTTGATCCCAAGCCCATTGAAATCAATGGAACTACTCAAAGCTAAGCATCTTTAAGTGCTTTGCTGGATTGGGGCCAAAGGTCCAGATTTACAAAGGAATTTAGTAGAGATGCTTGGGAATTTTTTGATTAAATGTTTTTTTTTATTAGAAAATGCCAATTTTTAACAAACCTAAACTTTTCACGGAAACATAATGATTTTGACTAAACTTTCATGGGGAAGGTTACTCAGGTTCAGGATAGAACTGAAAGACAGCACTGTCCTATCGTATCCAATAGCCCAGTGGTTAGGGCATTCAAGATGGAGATAAAAGAGCCTGGTTTGAATCCCTACTCTGAAAGTTAAAGGGAGTTGTGTACTTAAATCACTTAAGTTTCTTTGTAAATCCTAATAAGTGCTTATATGCATCTCAGTACCTTTCATACTTCTGGCCCTACGTGCTTAGCACCTGGCAGGAATGAACCGTATGACCCCATATCTAGCTTCCAACCTCTGCTAGTCTTCAAATTTTCTATTGCTTTTAGGAGGCTCCTCTTTGTTACTTCCATTTTCTCCTTGTTTAATTTTTTCCCCTTTCCTTTGACCTTTCCTCCCTCCCCCATGTTACAATATTCGATGTTGCTTTACAGGCACAGATTTTTGAACAGCTGTTATGGAAAGCTGGATTTTCCTTTTTCTTCACACATAATACATATTATAGATACAATAATTGATCCTCTTCAAGAAAGAAAAAGGTTTGTCTAAAAGTCTGCAAACATGCATAACTATTTTGATGAAACTAAGGATGCCTTATGGTTTTGGGTCAATATAATAGCCTCGTGATTTTAGAAGCTTTGAATGCAAAGTTAGGTGAAATTAGACAGTTATGGCTCAGAACTGCTTTGATATTTGGAAGTTCTTCTCTCCTAAAAATTGAAGTGAAAGTTAAGAGGTGCAAATTCACATAGTGCTGAACAGAATAAATTGCCTGCAACCATGTAAAATGAGGCCTTCAGACCAAATGCATTATAGGCTATGTCTTTGCTAGGAAAAAAAGGTGTGTTCTTCACTCTTGTTAGCTAACACATGGTAACTAACATGAGGTAAAATCCTGGTGAAGATAAGAAGGCACTTGGCAGAACCCACTCAGGTTAAAGTTGCAAGTGAGTTACGATTATAATCCCTCTTTCCACACGTACATTATTTTTGAAACACTCAGTGAGGGTGGAATAAAACCATTATACACACTCTGTTCTAGATAGAGCTACAGTGAAAATAACCGAGGCTGCAGTCTTGGCATGGGCATAGTCCTCAGTAATGGTAGCTCATTGTTTGGAGGGGGAAAAAGGGGGGAGTTGATTTAACAAAGATGGGTCCATTTAAAAAAACCATAAACGAGCAAGCATGGCAGAAAATATCCTTAAGTCTATTGGCATCCACTTAAAAATCAGTGCACTGAATTTGAGTGCACAGCTTGTTATGGGCCTGAATCAGTAGCTTTTATAGGAGTTGCCTCATTAACGTCTAATGGAGCCAGCAGAGTTTGTAACCTGCAATATCTGATCACCTTTAGATATTCATGTTCTTTCTCCTGTTAATTTGGGGAACTTTTAAAGATAAAACCTAATAAAAACATGCATTAAGTGCAATCTCCCACAATACACATCAGTCATATTTTTTATTTTTTCTTCATTCAGTGTAAATCTTAATTTGCAGTTGGCATCATTAACAAACTGACGCATACTGTACCAAAGTAATTACCTTTACCACTCTGTTTGGAGTATTCCTTATACTTAGAATGGTAAATACCTCAAATACACCAGTAAATTTTACTACTGCAGGTGGGGAACATCCACGTTAATGGCCCCACTGTATTACTCTTTGTTATTAATGTATGCCATAAAATACACAGGATATGCATGGTGACTGAGTTAACGCTACTGGAATTTCCTGATTTTTTTTGAATGCTTGATCTTACATCCTTACAATTATAGATGGGGAGTGATGGGGGGAGTTAGGGAATGGCTTAGCTCCATTTCTGACTCAAGAGGAAGCCAGGGGAGGGAAGAGGAGCTGGGGAACTAATTGGGGGAGAAAAAGTAACCTCAATTGACAGGTGAAGGGGCACTAAAATAGCACCATTAATTTCAAAATCAATAAAAATGATATTTTAAAAATGTTCCTAGATATGTGCCATAACTGAAAAATATGGTATTTGGGAATATGACAGAAGATCTAAGGTCTGTCAATAATGTATGTTTTATGGCAGGGGTGGCCAAACTGCAGCTCATGATCCGAATGTAGCTCTTTTACAGTTAAAGGGCAGTTCGCGGAGACACCCCCCCCCACAATATCTCCACCTACCAGACTGGGGCTTGGGGAGTTCAGGACTTCTGCCCTGCAGCAGGGTGGTGGGGCTAGGGGCTTCTGTTCTGCAGAGATAGAGGTCTCAGGGCTTCAGCCCCATGGGAGGTGCCTGCCAGGACTTGTGGCTTCAGCGGGTGCAGTGCTGAAGACCCGAGTCCCAGGAGACGCGCCTAGCTCTCAAACTTAGGAAGATTATCGTATGAATCTTGGAGGGTCAGTAAGTTTGGTCACCCCTGTTTTATGATAAGAGAAATTAATTAAAGAAATTTAATAAGGGGCACATCCAAGTTGTCACTGTGTTCAGCAGGCATGTAGACTGGATCTATAGAGCTGGAAGGCATGAGCTGATTCCTATACAAAGGAACAACTGTACAAATCAACAGCTAATCACTATACTTAAAGAAATGAAAATCATCGGGACTTGTGACATACCAGCCCTGGAGACAGGAAGGGTGAACAAAACCCCCAGAGATAATTAGGAGGCAATATTCATGGGACCTTACTCTCCAATGGGACTGCTGATCACAGACTCATCTGTGTAAATGTTAATGAAATATCACTGTGATAGGTAATGGCCTCTAACACTTGGGAGATGCATGGATGGCCAAGAGAAGAATATCCAGACAAGTAGACAGACTCTGAAGAGGAGACTTGAAAAACAAATCCCCGGGTCACACAACTGAGGAATAGATTTCTAGAGAAAAAGTGATGGTGACAGTTTGGTCAGAGAGGATTACTTTCAAGGTATTTCACTTTTTTTTCTCTGTAACTAAACTGAAAATGCCTTATCTATTTTATGAGAAGGGCTAATCTAGATATGTCAAGCAAACTGTTTCTTTTTTTTAATTTGATTTTCTGTCTGCTTTTAATAAATCTTGGGTTTTTTTTTAAGATTACTGTTGTCTGCATACTGTCCCACATGTGTCCCCCCCCCCAGGCAATAGAACCCCATAACCTCACAGAGAAGGTGTGGAGAGAGAAAGTTTCTGGAACCTACACTTACCATTCACTCTCACTCGAGAGCACAGCTCTGCTCTTTCTCATCTCACTGAGTTGTGTTGCCATCAGGCTGAAGCAGGTGAACCCAAGAGAAGAAGCTGAAAGACCAATGAGGAGACTAGAGAAGACCTTGGTACTGGCCACAAGAAGGAAGTTTAATTAGAAGCTAAGTCCCCACATAAGAACTTGGAAGATTTGGGTTCTGTTCTTGGCTCTGCTGCAGCCTTAGGCAAATCACTTAATCTATCTTGGGCCTCATTTCTTCATCTATTAAATGGAGCTAATACCACTCTATCCTCAAATACTCTGTTGATAAAGGTCATATAAATACATGGATAGACATATGGGGATTGGGGTATGTTCGTGGCACCGGTTTGTGATGACCTGCCTAACTCATTCTTGACTTTATCATTTTTCTGTAAAGTAACCATCTCAAACCATATCCCGATAAAGCCTTATGTCAGCTATGCTGTGTTATACTATATCTGCTTATCTGTCTATAGACATGAAGAAAGTTATACAGATAGACTTCCTGATTATGGAAAGCCTGTTTTTGCCTAACATATTGGATACAACGTTCCAGGCCAGGATCAGAGCCTCCTCTGATTATTTGCCATGCAAAGGATGGTGAGCTAAGTTAAAACTACCGATGGGCTGGCTGGCCTTTCTAAAAACTGCCTTTTTAATTTCATGAATCAGTACACTTTGTTCATATCTGTACCTTCCCTTTTACCACACTCTCTGCTCCTTTTCTGTATGTGCATGCACAGGATATCAAGATATTTCCCACTGCTCTTTCACTAAATGTTTTTGGCATTTTATTAATTTCCCTGGCATTCGATTATGTTTTGTTGGCATTTCATTGTGACAATTTAAAATGGGTACATGTGAAAAAACAAAATACCAGACTGGAGTTAATACATTAGGAGCTGAATTAATTTTCCCTCAGTCCCCTGCCAGTGTTGCGAACTCTCATGATTTTCTCATGAATCTCATGATTATTATTGTTTTCCTTAAAGCCCCAGCTCCTGGAGTCAAGTGGATATGTGATGATTTCTGTCTTAATTCTTAAAGAAAAAATATGTTTCTAGCCCTTGTGGCTGTGGGGAAACTTTCAAAATGTGACCCCAGTGCACGATGAAGGCTCAAAAAATAGAAGGCAGATAAAAGGAACACTAAATCTATTATTTTTACATTATCTTGTGATTTTAAAGCCAATCTCGTGACTTTTGGTGAGCCTGCAGGGGTGAAAGTGAGCTGGTACAGGCCGGTACGGTGTACCAGTAAGAAGCCTGTACTGGCCCGTACGCAGCCCATGTTAAAGCACTGCCGAGGCAACACTTTAACGTCCCTGCCCCTTTTGCCTCCCCCCGTCGGCGGCCCTGTCGGTAGGGTCCGTACCAGCAGGGCCGCCGATGGGGTTGGGAAGGGGCAGCAACGTTAAAGCACTGCCGCGGCAGCGCTTTGAGGGTCCTTAAAGCGCTGCCGCAGTGTTTGAACGTCATTGCCCCTTTTGCCCCCCCCAGGCCACCGATGCGGGGGGAGGGGCAAAAGGGAAACTGCGCCAGGGCCAGTGATTTAAAAGGGCCCGGGGCTCCCGGCCACTGCTGCTGCTACTGCAGTAGCGGCCAGAGCCCTGGGCCCTTTTAAATTGTCGCCGGAGCCCCAGAGGGCAGTGGCCAGGCAGCGTGGATGGGCTGGCTGGGGGAAACTGACCCACCCCAGCCCTGCCCCTTCCAACTGAGGCCACGCCCCTTCTGCCCGAGGCCCCGACTCTTCCATCCGAGGCCCCACCCCTTCCGGGGGCCAGAGCCAGCCCCTGTACTGGTAAGAATTTATTATTACTTTTGAAAGTGGGAGGGCCATGCGTGCCCACTTTTTAACATGGGTGTAGTTTGGGGGTAGGAGGCCACGTTACCCACCCTCCCAAACCACAAGCCTTGAGCAGATGCAGAGGGGCACAGGCAGGGGCTGTGCTTCACAGCGGGGGAGCTACCCTGTTGTGAAATGTAGGCCCCTGTTCCCAGTGCAGGCCCCTCTCAGTGGTCCCACCCCTACTCCTCCTCTTCCCCCAAGGCCCCGCCCCCTGGCCAGGCTGGAAACCAGAGCTAGGCCATCGTCAGAGCTGCCCAGGGACCTTACACCACTGTGGGGAGCCCCGGACCCTCCACCTGCCCTGGGCAGGAGGCTGGGGCACCCAAGAGCAGCCCCTGGCCCATGTCCCCACCTCCTTGGGCAGGCCACCAAGAGCATGTGGACGGTCTGGGGCAAGGGTGGTGGAGCTTTCCCAAAACTGGGGGGACCAGAGGCCCAAGCCCCTCTTCCACCTGAGGCCCCGCCCCTGGCCAAGCCAGAAGCTGGAATGGGCTGAGAGCCATGGACCCTCCACCTGCCCAGGATGGGGGGCCGAAAGCAGTTCCTGGCCCATGTCCCTGTCCTGTGGGCCCCCCGCCCAGAGTAGGAGGGTCCATAGATCCCCACAGCTGCCCACGTGGCTCTTACCCCAACCTGGCTCCAGCTGGGGGGCTGCAGCCTTGCCATAGTAAGAGCCACGTGGGCAGTGTGGGGAGCCACAGACCCTCCATCTGCCATGGGCAGTGGGCCCGTGGTGAAGGACATGGGCCGGGGGCTGCTCTCAGCCCCCCACCCCAGGCACATGGAGGGTCAATGGCATGGCGCCCTACTGCTGCCTGGGCTCCCCAGGTGGGCTTCAGCTGCTGGCCTGGCTGAGGGGTCGGGGCCTCAGGGGAATAGGTGGGGCGGGGATGGGGCCTATAGTGAAAAGTGGATGGGCCACTTTGCAAAAAGGTGGAGAGCCATGGCTGTTGTGTATTTGGTTGTCGTGGTTTTTGTTCCTATGGCAACTGAGTTAGATTATTAGGGGATAGCCAGCCAGTTCCAACTGGCTGGCCAGGTCAGTGAGTGTCTGTAAATAAATGGTTGCTTTGTAAGCTGGCTGCTCTCTGGTCTCAAGTGATTTCTTCCTAAACCTGCTGCCCCCAAGGATATGACAGTGGCCCCCTGGCCCCACTATTCCGGCGCCCCTGGTCTGGTGCCGTCTATAGTGGCCCAGGCTCTTACCATAGCCTGGCTCCGGCTTCTGGCCGAACAGGGGGTGGGACCTTGGGGAAAAAGGAGGACCAGGGGATGGGGGCATGGATGGGGCAGGGCCTCGGGGGAAGAGGAGGAGCAGGGGCAGGGCCACGGAGGGGATGGGGCCTCGTGGCCCCACCCAACCCCATTTCTACCAAGGTTCTGGTGATCCTGGGAACTATTTACAGCAACGAGGTAACAAAACTTCCTACTATTGTCTGGCTACAGCCTGAGACTGCCCTGTCCTGGGTACTGTGTTTCTGCCCCCAACATGAAATGTGTCATAGGAAACCAAAGATTGTATCTAGAGTGTACAAGAAGTGTGGCATCTCTACACTTCCTGAAGGACTTCCGCTATAGAACACCAAAAGCACAGAGCAACCCATTATCTACTCATTCCCAACTGTTGTGGCAAACACACTGTGGCCATAGCATTGGGCATTCAAAATCGACTAAGTGGACTCAGCATTTCCTCAGAGTGCATAGGAGCTAATACATGGGAAGCAATAGGAGATGTAGAAACGTGTCACCAAGAAAGCTCTAAACCAATGACAAACTGCGGTCTTCACATCTTTTCCTGAGGCTGATTCCCCACATGGGATAATTTTGTAATGTTATTTTAGAACTTTAGGATGCAGGTTTGAGAGAATTGCCCAAATACCATACTTTATCATCAGAATGATACAACACTGAAATACAAGTAGCACAGAATTTCATGACATTATACATCGCCTGGGTACTGTTAAGCATTTGAGATTTGAGAGATGCTGAAGTGTGCCAACCTATTGAATTCAGTAATGACAATTGCAACAGTACATCTTAGGATAGGACCTTGACAAAGAACCCCTAAAAGAGAACAACGTTTCTTGTGGCTTAAAAAAAAGTCCTGCTACACAAAAGGACAATGGTTCAAATAAAAATATATTGGATGAAAAAATAGGCTGTATATTGGATGTGATATTCTGAAATGTCAATCTGCTCTGAAATCGCTAACTCCATTCATCACCTTAAAAGAGGTCAGATTGTCAAACTTTAGAACATTTTACATTTATTTTTAGCTTAGAGCAAATAATGATTTAGGACTTTACTGTTTATTCCCTATCTTGACACCCAGTCAGCTATACAAGGGATGGGTTTTATGTCAAAGTTTTTATATAGAAAATAATAGCAAATGTCAAAGGACCTGATAATTCAGAGATTTCCCGCTCCCCTCCTACCCTCTTTTCAATGATTTCTTTTTTCAATTTTAGCTGTTGTGAAGAAAGCGTCTGTGATAGTATTCAGGGCAGAGTTGAGAAAAACTCCTGAGAGAAAAGTTTAAAACCCAAACTGCAGTATATATTGGAACCTACTTGTGGCCTCTGATTTTTTCCTATTGACTTCAATTCATTTTAATTTTTAAGCTTTTTTATTATGTTATTAAAATCAGAGCATGTATAGAATAAAGTTTGCTCTCTGCGCTCGTTCAGAAAAAAATGAAAGCACAGCTTGTACTGAATGATAGAGCTGTGCTTTAATGTCCAGCCATGTGGTTTCTTCATGGAAAACTAATGAGTAAAAGATGAAATTCCTCTTCTAGTTTGCATATATCTCCTTGCAAGGATTCTGCTCAGCAGAAGTATAATTGAAGGGTCTTTACAACTGAATCTTGTTCTTTTTAATCCTAACATCATAAGCTACAAATATTTTCCATCCCTCAAAAAATGTATATATTCAAATCTAGACCTGCTCAGTCACGGATATGGTAGAAATAAAATAAACACTTTCCAAACACCAATACCATGAGCCTGAAATTTCTTTGATACCATGTGGAAATAAAACAGGCTACAATTTTTGAGGGTTCCTTTAAGAAAAAAATACTAATATCATATGGTCTGCAGAATTATTCCATTCCTTGTATATTAGGGACTTGATCCTGCTTCTGATAGAAAAACTATCAGTGACATAAATGGTGCTGGATCAAGCCCTAGATGGGGAGTAGAATACTCATCCTGCTCTGAACAGAATTCTCAGCCACTGACTCTCATTCGGATCTCAATTTCACTTGTTTTACACCATTCTTCCATTTCAACTGTGACCTTATTCACAGATGCTGAAGGAGATATTTTGTGAGTGGAATTTTCTTTTTTGCTTAAGTACCTAAGTGTAAGCAAATTTTTATTACCTATACATTCCTCTGCATTCTAATACCATGATTAATGCCTGTTTAGCCTAGGGAGCAGGGTGCGGACACCTTTGTAAAACTATCTATCTCATTCCCCAATATGAGAGGCTTCATTTTGTTATGTTTTAACAAAGGCATCACTGGCTATCATCACTTTAAAAATATGTGTGTTTTTTGTATGGAGAAAGCAGTTAATGTAGATTTGAAGCAGAAGTTGGTAATGGTAGGGTGATGATTTGGAGAATCTGTCTATGCACAACTTATGAATTCTGTTTGAGATTATGAACTGTTCATGTGTATCGGTGTCACACCACGAACTCCATTATGAAGGTGGGGCTTGCTGCCCTTTCTATTGTCCTTTTACCTCCATGTTGGACTGAAATTCCAAGGGCTGTTGGCATAGGACTAACAACAGAAGGTCATTAAACTTTAATGGTCCTCTATTTGCATGGGAGCCACCTTGGACAAAGAGTTGACTACATCCGATAAGAACCATTCTGCCCAGGTGGTCAGCAATGGATCACCTGATGAGGGATTTTGATCACCTAATGAGGCTGAATAGGTCACCTGACAAAGGGGATGGGAAGGTCATAAAAGAGCGGGTCTCTCACCAGCCATTTTGAAAAGAAAGGAGAAGCAGAAGAAGTTGAATCTAGGACAGGAGAATGAAAGGTCACTGACTGCAGAGGCCAGAGTGAGGGAGAGACTCCATGATGCTGAAGAGAAGCAATGTGCAGGAGGGAGAGCCGGGATTCCACTCTGCCACAAGCCAAAGAACTCTCCAGAATAGTCAGGAAATAGAGGCAAGGAAATGTGTTTAGATGTGTTTATTATTTTGTCTAGATCTGTGTAGTTCTTGTGCTAAGTTAAGAGTAATTTGCTTTAGAATACTATGCAATTCTATCTGTGTGTCTGTTGGCTTTTGCTGTCATGTGCCCCCGAAGAGTTAAACTGTAAACCCAGAATATCTGAATGGTTAGCACTCTGAGAGAGTGCGTGCTTAAGCTACAGAGGACTTTGAAGGGACAACAATAGTGCCAGGGGCTGGGCAGTCTCCGTGACTCTCCAAAGAGGTGCTAAACAGAGGATCTGCACCTGAAACTGTGCCTAGAGACCCCAGCCATGGGCAGTGATTGGACTCTGTTTAGACTCATGGAACTTAAAATACACAGGGCCCAGTTACGTGGACCCCAAACACAATAGCCTGGTGAGTGTCCTGCCTGGGGGGCAGGGAGAGGCTCTACCAGTGTGTGTGTGACAAGCAGTATTAATTATTGTTAATATTATTTGTATTACAGTAACATCTACAGATTTAGTTAGGTTGTAAGCTCTTAGGGAGAGGGACCATCTCCTTTTTCTGTTTATAGAGCTTCTCACACGGAGGGGTCCTAGACCATGACTGGAGATCCTAGGCACTTCTGCAATACAAATAATAATAAAGATTACAACTGAGATTGGGATGCCATCATAGTTATACAAATGCATATTAACAGATAGTCCTTGCTCAGAAGAGTTTAACATCTAACTGGAATAAAGAATAAAAAAATAACTGGAATGACATCTTGTTTTACTAGTATTATTCTGAATGACTTGGTAAAAGTAATCCATTGATACATTTCTTCTGAAGAAAAGTAACAGTCATATGTAACCAGTGACATTTGGATCCCATAATCAGTAGTTTATAACAGATTATGCTTTCAGAGTAATTTTAACAACCCTGTAAAGATGTCACCTTGGTAAACTGTAACACACAGACAGTGCCTCTTGTTCCCATTAGGCTGCTTCATTCAGTTCTTGCCAACAGCTGATGTTCACAAGCAATCCTTCCTCCTTTGTAGCTTGTATAAATTCACCATTAGCCTCAAAGGGTTAAGGCTTCTCTACAGGGGGAATTATACTAACATACTTATATCAGTATAATTATATTGCTATAGTTATACTGTATAACTCCCCATAATGGACAGTCTTATTCTGGAATAAGAGTGCATATTCCTGGTTTAGCTTATACAGCGCACTTATTCCAAATCAAATGTCCATCTAGGGAGTTATCTCTGACTGCAAGTCTATCCTCATGTCAAATTTCAAGTTGCTACTCCAAACTGTTGAGGAACCAAAGCTATTTTTTAAACAACTCTTTTTTTAGTAACCCCATTCTTGCAAATGAGGCAGAGATCACGCACAGAAAGTTTCAGACTGGGTGACTAAATCCATGAGAAGATTGGACAAATGACCAGGGAGGAGTATAAAAATATTGCTCAGGCATGCAAGAGTAAAATCAGGAAGGCCAAATCACACTTGGAATTGCAGCTAGCAAGAGATGTTAAGAGTAACAAGAAGGGTTTCTTCAGGTATGTTAGCAACAAGAAGAAGGTCAAGGTAAGTGTGCGCCCCCCTTACTGAATGAGGAAGGCAAGTGACAGAGGATGTGGAAAAAGCTAATGTACTCAGTGCTTTTATTGTCTCTTTCTTCACGAAAAAGGTCAGCTCCCGGACTACTGCACTGGGCAGCACAGCATGGGGAGGAGGTGACCAGCCCACTGTGGAGAAAGAAGTGGTTCAGGACTATTTAGAAAAGCTGGACGAGCACAAGTCCATGGGGCCAGATGTGCTGCATACGAGGGTCCTAAAGGAGTTAGCGGATGTGATTGCAGAGCCATTGGCCATTATCTTTGAAAACTCATGGCGATCAGGGGAGGTCCCAGATGACTGGAAAAAGACTAATGTAGTGCCCACCTTTAATAAAGGGAAGAAGGAGGATCCGGGGAACTACAGGCCAGTTAGTCTCACCTCAGTCCTGGAAAAATCATGGAGCAGGTCCTCAAGGAATCAATTCTGATGCACTTAGAGGAGAGGAAAGTTATCAGGAACAGTCAGCATAGATTCACCAAGGGCAAGTCATGCCTGACTAACCTAATTGCCTTCTACGATGAGATAACTGGTTCTGTGGATGAGGGGAAAGCAGTGGGCGTGTTATTCCTTGACTTTAGCAAAGCTTTTGATACGGTCTCCCACAGTATTCTTGCCGGCAAGTTAAAGAAGTATGGGCTGGATGAATGGACTATAAGGTGGATAGAAAGCTGGCTAGATCGTCGGGCTCAACGGGTAGTGATCAATGGCTCCATGTCTAGTTAGCAGCTGGTATCAAGTGGAGTGCCCCAAGGGTCGGTCCTGGGGCCGGTTTTGTTCAATATCTTCATTAATGATCTGGAGGATGGCGTGGACTGCACCCTCAGCAAGTTTGCAGATGACACTAAACTGGAGGAGTGGTAGATCGCTGGAGGGTAGGGCTAGGATACAGAGGGACCTAGACAAATTAGAGGATTGGGCCAAAAGAAATCTGATGAGGTTCAACAAGGAGAAGTGCAGAGTCCTGCACTTAGGACAGAAGAATCCCATGGACTGCTACAAAGTAGGGACCGAATGGCTAGGCAACAGTTCTGCAGAAAAGGACCTAGGGGTTACAGTGGATGAGAAGCTGGATATGAGTCGACAGTGTGCCCTTGTTGCCAAGAAGGCTAACGGCATTTTGGGCTATATAAGTAGGGGCATTGCTAGCGTATCGAGGGACTTGATCATTCCCCTCTATTTGGCATTGGTGAGGCCTCATCTGGAGTACTGTGTCCAGTTTTGGGCCTCACACTACAAGAAGGATGTGGAAAAATTGGAAAGAGTCCAGCGGAGGGCAACAAAAATGATTAGGGGGCTGGAACACATGACTTATGAGGAGAGGCTGAGGGAACTGGGATTGTTTAGTCTGCAGAAGAGAAGAATGAGGGGGGATTTGATAGCTTCTTTCAACTACCTGAAAGGGGGTTCCAAAGAGGATGGATCCTAAACTGTTCTCAGTGGTACCAGATGAGAGAACAAGGAGTAATGGTCTCAAGTTGCAGTGGGGGAGGTTTAGGTTGGATATTAGGAAAAACTTTTTCACTAGGCGGGTGGTGAAGCACTAGAATGGGTTACCTAGGGAGGTGGTGGAATCTCCTTCCTTCGAGGTTTTTAAGGTCAAGCTTGACGAAGCCCTGGCTGGGATGATTTAGTTGGGGATTGGTCCTGCGTTGAGCAGGGGGTTGGACTAGATGACCTCCTGAGGTCCCTTCCAACCCTGATATTCTATGATTCTATGAAAGGATGGCCCAGTGACTAGGGTTATAGCCTAGACTTGGGGAGATCTGGGTTCAGATCTATCAGAGGGTTCCTGTGTGACCTTAGGCCCAGATTGTCAAAGGTACTTAGGTGCCTAACTGAAATTTGGTGCCTAAGTACATTAGTCTTTCTATGCTCCATCTGTAAAAATAGTATTAATAGATTTTTTTCCTCCTACCTCACAGGGGTGTTATAAGGGTAGATATACTAAAAATTGTAGGTGTAGAGATATGACAGTGATGGGGTCATATAAGTACCTTAGTACTACTAAAGTTGTGAAAATAGAAGATTATAATGGAAAATGTTAGGCAACATTTAAAAATAGTGTGGCTACCTCCACCTATATGTTTAAATACCATCACTTATGACTCTGTGTGTGTGTGTGCACATATGCATTAAAAGTATAAGTTTCTAGTGTCCACACTTTTTTAGTCTTACACACTTCTAGAATGTGAGTCCCAATCCTACAAATACTTATTACAACTCACTGACATGAGTAGTCCCGCTGACTATTATAAAAGCATTAGCATCAATGGATTACTCCTGGTAATAAGTGCTATACACAGTAGGAAGTTTTCAGGATCTGGCCCTTTCCTATTAATATTTAATGCATGCCCTCTCTCTCCATATATATGTGTTCCCATTTTCCTCCAGCTTAGCTCCTTCTGCCACGAACAAATAACCTTATTTCTCTGTGCTGCCGCTAATGAATGAAAATATCCAGTGTGGGAAACATCTTATCAGAGAATCAGTTTTCTTCCCCTAGGTTTTAGCTGAAGAAGAAGAACAACAAATGGTTCCAACCCATCTTGTCCTGTTGTGACAAACAGAGTGCAATGCTTTTTTTTTTTTTTCCAGTTTGCATTTAAAAATTCAGAGATGCCCTTTTCCAAAGCTGAAATGCAAGCCTGGGGCCAGTTCAGACACGGTGTGATGCAGGCCAGTTGAATTTGGCTGATGGTTCTACTGTGGATGAGTTAAAGAAGGAATCACCCCAAGCAATCGTAGCTCTCAGAAGGGGGCCTCCCCTTCAACAGTTTAAAGCCTTTGAAGAAAGTTTTGCTTTGAGCAATGTGAAGTCTTTGTGATGATGGGAAACATACATTTGTAATTACACAAGAACACATTGTACAGTAGGAATAAAAGCATGCGATGTACAGTGCCTAAAAAGATGCATTGATGTAGAGGGCCCCACTGACCTAGTTCGTTGCTGGAAGGCCTAGAAACATAGGGACAGCTCAGAGACCTAGGCTATGAACAACATCCCCTTCTCTTTGTGCCCCCACCCCCAGCCTTAAATGAGTATTCTGTTATAAAACTGACTGGAAAGGAATACTATCCGAATACAAAATAACCATACTTAAATAACGTGAATAAAACTAGCTGTGCTCCCCCACAGGGGAATATGTGATAAAAGAGAGCCATCATGGATCCGCATACAGATCAGGGAAAAGATCTAGGGGTTATGTAAAAATCTTGGAAACCTTCAGCTCAGGATACAGCTACACTTTAATAAATAAATAAGCCAATAAGATACTAGGCTATATTAACAGAGGGACAGAATCTAAAACAAAAGAAGTGATACCGTTTCTATATAAGGTAGCAGGTATTATGTCAGGGCCCATATGGAATATTGTGTACAGCACGGCTCACCATAACACAGGAAAAGTGCATTATTTCCTCAGAGAGCATGTAGCACAAGAAAACAATATGATGCTGACTAGGCTACAAGGGCCAGCTGTTCTCCTCCATTGTTTGGAGAGGAGTAAAGGACTTGAAAAAGAAGATGGCGGAGAGCAATGGCTGCAGTGCTCTGTCATGCTCCTAAGCCCCCAAGGAAGCACTTCCCCGTGAACAAGGAAGCGTCAGGGCTTCATAGGAAATCAGGTGACCATACGTCCCATTTTGGCCAGGACAGTCCCTTTTTTAAGCCTTGTCCTGGCTGTCCTGACTTTTTTGGCAAAATTGGGCATTTGTCCCATTTGCTCTTGCCAACTTGATCAGTATATCCAGTTTTGCCAAAAAAGTCAGGTGCGACCCCTAGTGGGGCACAGAGGAACTTGAGGGTGGGGTGGGGGGCAATGCCAGCCCCGTGCGGAAGGAGGGAGGGCTTGGGTGTGCAGCTCAGGACAACCCTGCGTGGGCCTGGGGGGTGTCAGCGGCACGGGCCGAGGGGGGTGAGTGGTGCAGGTGGGCCCTGGGTTGGGGGAGGGCTGGGTGAGGAAGCAGCTCAGGCCAGCCCAGCATGCAGGACCTCAGGCCAGTCCCACATGGGGGAAGGGAAGAGGGGGGCCTCAGACTAGCCCCAGATGATGTCCCGTGTTCCCTTTTGGTAAATATTGTTACCCTAGACAGGGCCATAGGACTCTAGTAGGGGGAAGAACTGGCAAGTAATAACTTCACATAGTAGGATCACCTGGCTAAGTGCCCAGGATTATGTGGCAAAAAATCATGGAAGTTAGTATTGCTGAGATCACAAGTGCAATTTAATATTGTGAATGGACTTTCAGAAACATATTGGGGTCCTTGGGAAGGAAAAGCACTATATGAAGGTAAAACATCAATATACCCACTTCAGGTTAGGATTTGGATTTCAACCCCTTTGCTCCAAATACACATCAGGCAGTTATGGTTCAGCCAATTATACAGACAGGTCACTACCATGAGATTCAGAACTGGATATCGATAATGAAACCACACCAAAGTTTGGGAGAGTGTTAGGGCATAGGGATTTGGTTCAGGCCCATGTCTAATTATTACAATGAATTAGTTGTTGTTTGTCTTCTATGTTCCTTGGCCTGCAGGGGAGAGACTATCTGAGGGGATCATTGAAAATTTACACTGCAGTAAAAACCCAAGGCATGGTCATGGCTGGCCTGGGTCAGCTGACTAAGGCTTGTGGGAGTTAGGCTGTGGGGCTATCAAATTGCAGTGCAGACATTCTGGCTTGGGCTGGAGCCCAGGCTCCAAGATCCTCCCCCTTCATGGGATCTCAGACATATCCTTTGTTACAGAAAAACAACCAAAGCCTTCAATGGTGGGGTATGGCGTGAGCTTGATGCACAGTGCAGTCAGTGTGGGCATGCCGCAGCAGGAAAAAATGAGGCAATTTCCCTGAAGGTTTCATGGTAGGGGTGCCTTGGTTTTTCCCCCACAGTAGGAAATGGTGGAGTGCCATGCGGCAATTACATCACCAGGAGCCGTTGTGGCACACAGGCTAGCAGCATACATACCCAATCTGCAGCCACATGCATGTAGGAGCTGCACCCTTGCAGCCTTGGTTACCCTCAGGAGTGAGATATCAGTTACAATCACCCCCACCTGTGGAAAACGGTGACAGTATTCTGAAGAGTAGCCCTCTGCATTTGTACTGATACCCCAGTGCTCCCCCACCACTTTGTCCCAAATTGCCCTTCCCACCCTGGTCCAAACTCACCATGGCTGGTGCTTCCACCATGCTGTATGGCTGCCAAGGGAAAGTGAGAAAGGTGTGCTTGTTACTTGTTTGGATCAAGGGTGTAAGTGCAATAACAATAGGGCCTCTATCACTGTTTCTTTAGCAGAAGCAGATGTGCCCTTGAGGGTCTCCTCCCACATACCAGTGGAGCAGTTCCATCAGATAAGGAGAAGAAACAAGAGAAGTAAGGAAGACATGGTCCTTTGATGCTTCAGATTGCGAGCAGAAAGCATGGAGAGAAACAATCAATTCTAAATTGTGGATGGATAGCCAGGATAGGAAACGGGGAGGAACGAATGATAACTCAGGGAGCAAACAGACATGTTGCAGTCCCTGATTGAACTTCGTGCTCGCCTGCCTATACAGAACTGCCTTCCAGAACCTCCCCACTCTTTCCCGCCCCTCCCCCCGCCCACATTCCTCTTATCTTCCAGGGTTGCAGTAGTACCCCAGGCTATCCACCCCGAGGGAGATTTTGCACAATGACAGCTGGACATACACCTAGCTGTGAGAGTGTCATTGGCATATGTGCTTGTGATTTTCCTCTCCTTTCCCCTTTAAAGATACTTTTCCCTGCATGTAGGAAGTTAACGTTACCATGACTTAGAGATGTTCGCATGGGTGTGGAATAAAAATGTACTTTATGGAAAGTGAATTAATCTTTATTAATCTCCAACATATGGATACTGCTGCTAAAATTAAGTGGCCATACAAATAGGTGCATTTGCATTGATATATTAGCATATCATACTAACATATGACACATTACAAGGTTTGTACCACAGTGCAAAAAAGCTATGCCTGGATCACACTTTACAGCAACACACATTACTGTGGATCATTGCTAAAATGCTCCTTCAAAGCCTCCCTGATCCAAATAGCTCCCTGTTGAGCCCCTCTTACAGCCCTGGCATCTGACTGCTCAAAAGCAGCAGACAGCCAGTCCACCTCAGTGCTCCACCCCGGGGAAGCTTCTCCCCCTGGGCTTCACAGATATGAAGCTCACAGCAGGCATCTATGACCATGGGGATATTTTCCTTGCTGAGGTGTAACCTGCCAAAGAGACAGCACCAAGTTCTTTTAAATGGCCGAAGGCACATTCAACAGTCATTCTGCACCTGTTGAGCCTGTTAAAGCGCTCCTTGCTGATGTCAAGGAGGCTGGTTTAAGGTTTCATGCACCAGAGGAGCAAGAGGTAGGCTGGGTCTCCCAATATCACTATTTGCATTTCCACATCCCCAGTGGTGATCCTCTGGTCTGGAAAGAAAGGCCCTGCTTGCAGCTTTCTGTACAGGCCAGTGTTCCTAAAAGATGTGTGAGTCGTGCACCTTCCCCGATCAGCCCGTGCGGATATGGGTGAAACGACCCTGGTGATCCACCAGCGCTTGCAATACCATAGAAAAGTAGCCCTTTCTGTTGATGTACTCCATCACAAGGTGGCCTGGGGCCAAAATAGGGATATCCATGCCATCTATCGCTCCACTGCAGTTAGGAAATCCCATTGCTGCAAAACAGTCCACTAGTCCACACACATTGTCCACCATCCCAGTCCTTCATAGCAGGAAGTGAATAATAGCCATGCACACTTGCATCACAGCAATCCCCATGGTGGATTTCCTGACTCCAAATTGATTCAAGTCTGATCAATAGCAGTCTGGCATTGACAGCTTCCACACAGCGATTGCCACTCACTTCTCCAGCATGAGGGCAGCTCTCATTTTGGTGTCCCTGCGCCAGACGGCTGAGGCCAGCTCCACACACAGTTCCAGGAAGATGGCTTTGTGTATCCGAAAGTTCTGCAGCCACTGCTCATCATCCCAAACCTGCATCATGATACAATCTCACCACCCAGTGTTTGTTTCTTGTGACCAGAACCAATGGTTCACTGCGTGCAACTGCTCAGTGAATGTCAAGAGCAATCTTGAATTGTTTCTGTCTATGGCACACAGCAGGGCAGACACCGCGGCATTAGCATCAGAATCACAGCTCATGAAATACTGCAGAATCAGATGCTTTGTGTTCATAATGCTCATCACAATATGAGAGAGCAGTGCAAGATCCAAGATTTTAGACAGAGATGGCGGGCGCACACAGGGCCGCCAAGAGCGGGTTCGGGCCCCAGTGAAAAAAAATTTTTGGGCCCCCCAGCAAGGGTGGACCGGCTAAACAGGGCCGACGAGAGTGGGGGGGAAGCTGGGGAAGCCGGGCCCGGAATTTTTTCGGGCCCCCCAGCAAGGGCGGACTGGCTAAACAGGGCCAACAGAGGGGCGGGGGGGAAGCCGGGCCCCGGGCGTCCTTCCGGACCGCCGGGCCCTGGTACTTTGTACCGGCTTCCCCCCACTCTTGTCGGCCCTGGACACACAGGTTGCAGGGGCTGTTGAAAAGTGGCGCAATACAAACTAGAAAGCCCAATGATGGGACAGAGAAAAATACATCTTGGTATGCTGAGCCTGCCCACAGGAGGCATTGCAAACCCTTCCCAGAACATCCTGTGGAAGATGGCAAGTTGCACAGTGGGATAGCTCCCAGAGTGCACTGCTCTCTGTGTCGATGCACGAGCTGCTACAGTGGATGCACTCGGCCAACACAAGGAGCATAGTGTTGACATGCAACTGCAGTGTAATTGCAGCGGTGGTTGTATGTTGACGGAACGTAAGGTGACTTAACTGTGTAGTGTAGACATGCCTTAAGTAATTCTTAATGTGTTCTTTTCCTACTTTAGCCTCTATCCTACCCCATTTATAAGGTTCTCTATGTTAGTCATCTGATCACTGCTAACTTTTTTGGTGACAACTAAAACAAAGAAGGCATTTAACACTTAGACCATTGCTGCATCTTCTGTTATTGTCATTCCCGCCTCATTTAGTAATGGGTCCTACTCGTCGCTTCCCATGTATTTGTAAAATTCATTCTTGTTACCATTTATAGCCCTGGCTAATTTAAACTTGTTTTGTGCCTTGGCCTTTCTAACTTTGTCCCCACATGCTTGTGTTGTTTTGTTTTTTTTATTTTTATCCTTTGTATCCACTTCTTGTATGACTTTTTTTTGAGTTGCAGGTCACTGAAGATCTCCTGGTTAAACCAGGTGGCCTCTTACCATACTTCCTAGCTTTCCTACGCATTGGTATAGTTTGTTCTTGTGCCCTTAATAAAGTCTCATTAAAAACTACCAACTCTCCTGACCTCTTTTTTCCTTTAGACTTGCTTCCCATGGGATCTTATCTACTGGATCTGTGCTCTTCAGTTTCTATCTGCTCTCTTGAGACCAGGGTACTTACCGGGGGTAGTTAGTACCCATCCCTTTCTTTATAGAGTTCTGATTTTAAATATATAACATCTTAAGAAGCCCTGTTTTCCCCCATGAGAGTACAAAACCATGTTACACAAATGAAAGACATGACATGCTGTGTGCTCAGGTAGTAGAAATTTGGATGTTCATGGATTACACTGGGGAAGGTCTGAAGAGCACAATAAGACTATGTAAGAGAGAGTCTAGCCACTGTAATAAAAGCTTATCAACACACAGCGCAAAGGAGCAATTCCAGGACAATGCCCATTTTGCTAGCCAGTGAGTCTATGGGGAAACAGCATATCTGTTCTACAACCTCTTCTATTTTGGACTAAATATGAAGAGGGAGGCTGCTGTACTGTGGTACTTTGCTTTCATCATCCATCAGAGCCTCTCAAAGGACTTGATCCTGAACAAAATTAGAGAATTAAGCCGCACCATGCCCTATGAGGCAAGTATGACTTTTCTCATTGTATAGGTGGCGAGCCAAGGCAGACACCTTCATGTGGCGTTAGCCAATCATTCCTCTTCACATTTCTTTGCCATATTTTTTTCCCTCATAGCTCTGGCTCCTCCCCTTTTTCAACATTTGTTGTGTTTTACATGTCTTTTTTCTTGCTTTCATTTTTATCATTAAAAGTAAATGTTTGCCTCAGCCTTCTCTTGCCAGAAGAAGCCAGGGGCCACCAAATAGCAATAATTAGCAATAACCGGGCACTCTGCAAGTTAATTGTAATTTTTCTAGTGGTAACCTAACACCAGTTGAAAGGTGGCAGGAAAGACTGACAGGTGAAGGGTTAATTTCCTCACGAGGAAGGGTAGTTTCCCCACACCTCCTTAGTTGGGAAAGGAGCAGAGTGTGATAATTAGCCTTGATAGAAGTTCCAGGGATTTGTAAGTGGAACAGGTGAAAATGTAACTGGCAACAATTAAAGGTTAATTATCTTCAGCTATCAACTGGTCACCAGCTGTTCTGCACCACATAAAAAGGGAGACTGAGAGGCAAGTATGTTTTATAGGGGATAGTGTTAGTAGTAGCAGTAGTTCATCTGGTGGGGTGGATTGAGGAGTCTATTGTTTATAGGCCTGATCCTGGAAATTGACTCATATGAGTAGTTGCATTGAAGTCAACAGGCCTGATTTTCCTTACAGTTATACCAGTTTTAAAGTTAAGCTAATATAATTTGATTGGCTTCTATGGATGATTCCTGCTTTATATCACGGTGAGTGTCTCATTGACTTCAGTGGAATTACTCACCCAATTAAGCTTACAGAATCAGGCCTTTGTTTGTGATACATTTGCACTTAATTGAGGAGTTTGACCTGGCACACAGGACCCTGCAATGCAGCCTGGTTATTAATTGTTTTGAGGAGGGGGTAGGGGAGTTCCTTTGTTTTCATTCTGTTGCCTTTGTGAACCAACTGGGTTCATCAGCACCTTTTAAAATCACTTCTTTTGTCTCTATCTCATATGGGGCATTAGTTAATATAACCCAGGGGTTCTCAAACTAGGGGTTGTGATTCCCTGGTTATTACATATGGGTCACAAGTACATGCATGAAACAGAGCAATTGCTATAAAATATATAATTTAAAGCTAGCATTTAAGAAAATTACACACACCTTTCTATTGCAATGTAATGTATTTACTTCAAAAAGAATTGTAAACATATAATGCAGCGATCATTGTGCCTAAACAAAATATATATTTGTATTCTCACCATTTTAAAGAAATTGGACTCTGGGGATTATAATATTGTGTGTGCAGGTTTGTCGTCTTGAGGCTAAAATGATGGGGCTGAGGGCTTGCTTGTTCAGCAGCTTAAGAGCTGCATTTAAACCACAGACCAATCAGAACACTGAGATCACCAAAGAAAAAGTAATTTATAATTTAACTGTCAGACACATAGGAAGGGGCAGTGCTATGGGGGCTTGTGGGGGTTATAGTTGCCCAAAAATTTACCTTAGTTGCCCCAGCCACCCTTCCCAGTGCAAAGATCAATTGTTACACAGAAATAAGGGTGGCATGGTATGGCATTGCCACCTTTGCTTCTGCTGTTCTGTGCTGCTGGCAGTGGCACTGCCTTGGAGCTGGGTGCCCAGCCAGTAGCTGCTGCTCTCCAGCTGCCCAGCTCTGAAGGCAATGCTGCATGGCCAGCAGCAGCACAGAAGGGTGGCAATGGGGCCCTAAGTCTATTGTGAAAAGTGATACTGACAAAGTTTCTTCATATCTCGCCCCACCCAGTATTAAACATAACTATTAAAAAAAACAAACAAACCAAAAACCCTTTTCAGCTTAACCATAATTCGATAAATGTCTTTTAGTCTTAATTTAAAAGTGGTAAGAAAAGATAAATTCATTTTAAACAAGAGTGTTATACGTTTAGCATTTAAAATGTTAAATAAAAAAATGTGGTTTTGATTTATAAGGGAGGTTGCACTCAGAGGCTTGTTGTCTGAAAGGGGTCCCCAATACAAAAAGTTTGAGGACCCCTGAAACCTGTTACAGTTCCATTGTCCGGTAGAGACTAACAAATGATATTAGACTTGAGCATTCCATTTCTAAAATCTAGAAAAAATTCCATGAGACAAATGAAAGGGGGATGAGTCTATCTTTTCATGGTTAGCAGGCTATTTCTTTTATCATTCTCTGAATATGTGATGTAGGTGATTCTTGTCTTCCCTCTACCACCTTTCTAAAACCACATCACAAATTGATGAGTGACTGGGTAATGTACAAACTAACACTTGCGTGCCTAATATTTATAGTTATATATTCTATAGTATTCCCAGTCCATGTGCAAAACATGCACCAGAGTTCTCCTGAGAGAGAGAATGATTGATTCCCAGCCCTAACCAGTAGGCCAAATTCATCCTTAGTGTGAGTGAATGCATCTAGCTCATCTTTAATGGAGTTATGCCTGTTGACAGTAGGGCTGAGGCTGAGATCATGCCCTATTAAAACTATGAATTGAGGACAGGAAAAATTCAGAAACCCTGAAATGGAGCAATTGTCAGAAGAAGGGCTCTGATTATAATTTTCATGATCCTTTCCTTTCTCTTGAGTCCACAGAAGCTCCCTCAATGAATTTAGGACATTGTGGATATGGGTTACAGGTGGAGACATGAGGTATTCTCCTCCTCCTTTTCCTCTTTTCATTTTCCACATGGAGAAAAGCTGAAAAAACTGTAGGAAGGGTCTTGTCAAAAAATGAAAAGTTTTCACAGAAAATATCAGAAAAACTGAATATTTTTTTTGGTAAAAACTTTCATGTAAAAACAATGACTATCTGTGAAGGGGTGTACTAGGTTCTCTGGGAACCCCTGCTAGAGGCTTTGAGGAAAAGGAGCAGTGAAGATGGGGGCCCCCCCGACCTGACTAGAGAGGCTGCAGGGAAGCAGCCAATCAGAGTGCAGCAGGCCCAGCTAAAAAGGAGCTGCAGGGCTTGAGCAGATCAGTGCTGGCTGGGACCAGAAGGGTGAGGAAGGGGAGGAGGTGAGATCTTCAGCCCTGAGGTAAGGGTGAAGAGAAAGGGGCCATAGTGGATATGGTTCAGGGAATAGTAGTAGCAACTATTGCAGGAAGCAGCACATGGCTGTTATTTATAGGGTCCCTGGGCCAGGAGATGGAGTAGTGGGTGGCCCTGGATTCCTCTTCTCTTCTCTCTAAATATAAGCTTATTTTGAGTTCTTGTTCATCACAACTTTTCCATCCACTTGACTAGAATGCATTGAGCAGGATATATTTATCTCTCTATATACTCTTTTAAAATGTCACTTATGTAGCTATAAAATACTGTTTTACTAAGACTGCAGCATATTTGACACATAACTGACAGATGATGTCTAAGCATCATGTGTGCTGTTAAGAATGGAGTAGAATGCACATCTGTGCCAAGGCAGGAGAAAGGAGTAGTAAAACGTGCAAGACCTGCTATAAATCATATTGGATCAGATTCACCCATGGAGTTTTTAGTGGGGGGGAGAAATGTAGTTAGAAAAGGGCTCACACAAGTGCTCTAAAAACATCTGTATGAGAGCGCTTTGAAGTTGCGGTTCAGGCTGGAACTCAAGTTCTGAAGCCTAGGGATGGGGGTGGGCTTCAGTCATGTAATCAATGGGAATTAGGCACCTAGGTGCTTTTGGAAATCTGGCCCTTAGTGTGTCTATGCCTCAGTTTCCCACCTGTAAAGTGGGCATAATACTACTTCCCTACCTCACATGAATGTTGTGAGATTCAATACATTAAAAATTTTGAGGAATAAGTCATACGTATATTAGATAGAAATATAGGGCTCCAACTCTGCCTACGTTTGTACACATGAGTACACTTTACATGTGTCAGTAGTCCTATTGCACAAGACCATGGGACTATGGAATAAGTGTAAAGATACTGAGGGCTGTATATTTCAGCAGTTCCAGGACTGCAGTCGTTTTCTGCATGAGGGCCTACAGTGTTCCTATATGACCACTGTTACTGGTTGCTTGGTGAGCTGAGTGACTGTGAAGGTTGCTTGTTCTTTTGTGGTTCCTCTGCCTGTCACAAGTGCTGACTGCTGTGTCAGGGAGCTGCTTTCTTACTGGCCTCTAAGTCCAGTGGTGGAACATTCCCAGCCTGTCACTCACATTCTAGTCCAGGGAGGCACCACTTTTCCTGGGAATTACATCGCTGTATTTTGTTGTTGTTGTGCTTGTGTGACTGGCGTTCTAGTGGGAGCCAGCTGTGGTCATTCAATTAGGGTGAACTGCAAAGAATGGGGCAGACAATCGCTGTAAAGCTGGTGGATATTCCAATACCTAGATTTACCAAGCCAGCATAAAACAGCTTCTTTATTACCTCACTGGTTACTCAGAAGTCCAAACACAGTTCCCTTAAAGTGATCCAGCCTCAGGCCTCCATCCAAGTACCCATATCAAATAAGATTTACAGAAATTTTCATCATATCTCATCATATAAAAGAAAAGGTTCTACCAATCCCAAAGGATCGGACACATTACCTCCCAGGCTAATGAATGTTTCAGATCTTACCCAAATACACACTACAGCCAATTCTTATTAACTAAACTAAAAAAAAATTAAAAAACAAGAGCATGGTTAAAAGATCAATATACATACAGACATGAGTTCAATTCATTGAGGTTCTGAGTCCAATGTCCAAATCTCATATTCAGAGTGTACCAGCATAACTGGGACCTCAGTCTTGTGACTCAAACTTCCCCTGATGAAGTCTAAGCAGATCTGAGATGACAGAATCAGGACCCAAAGATCTTTTATACAATTTCATGTCTTTTGACAAGTTGGAATTCCTCAGGGAACAAAAGGAAATTAGGATGACTTTGAAGGAGGTCCACCTCTGGTACTTAGCTATATGAATTAACATAAGGCCATTTGCTTGTTCCTCCACCATTCACAGTACATTTCAAAGAGAGATGAATACTGAGGTATCCCATGTTTACAATTCATTTAAATGATAGGATGTTCTTTTGACTTCTGAATTATCAGAATACAGCCTAGACAGGGACTGTTGATTTACACTGCCCACCCTACTCATATATAATGTTTGTGTTTTTGTGTATTTACATATCTCCCCACATGTTGTCTTTGGGTTATTCATTTTGCAGGATGTTTAACCCTTTCTAGCTATGTGTCACAGCTTGCAATTCTGAATTTGGGCTTTTTCAACCACTTCTCAGAGAATCAAGAGGCAATATATTGCAAAATTAAGAACTGTGGTATGGCTGAGTAAATATTACTCTGAAATCCATAGCAAATAAATAACCTATAAATATGCTTAATTAGTATTCACTTTTCTTTGTTTTTTAACATTAGTGTAACTACTATCATATTTCATTTTATCTTTCTGTTGTCATCTCCTATCCATTATTTTGCATAGACTCCGCTTCATCTTGCTATTAGCACTTTTTCCCCGTAGTTTCTGGTTTGGTTTTCTCATGTTGTCCTAATGCCCAGAGATCTTCGTTGCAAAGCCAAGACGAAATGAAACACTGAATTCCTAGACTTCCACTTACTATTTTGATCTTGAAATTGTATTGTCATTTCTAGAAATGTATGTTACCTGGCAATATTTCATTTAGCTTCACTTGTAATTGGAGCTTCATGGATTTACTTTGATAATACCTTACTATGACACCACTGGGTCAAATTCCTCCCTCCCTATAATTCCATAGTGCAAAGAGATTAATTAATTGGAAATGTTGGGGGGAGGGAGGGAAATCTCATTGATTTCTTTTCAAATATCAAAATTTGAAATTAAAGCTTTCAACCAGCTGCAGTTGAAACATGTTCATGAGCAGACAGCAATATTGCACAACATCTTAGGATGGGAAATGAAGAACACTGCATCCAGATGAAACTGCAGGGGGAATTTAGGCAGAATATAATTATTGCATGTAATTATATTATATTGGGGCAGAACGTAATTATGTGAAGTTGGAATTTTGTCAGGACACTGTGGTGAACTCCCATGCTTTGTGAAAAGCTTATGGGAATTTTTAATTCGCATAAGTGGTCAGAACATTAGTTTGATGTCTCAGCCAAAAGATGAATTGATATTGAACTACCATATTCCCCCACAGTATGTGCATGGGTAGTACCAAAAATAACAGAACCATTAAGTAGCCTGACTCACCTTGTACCCAAGAAAGCACTTGAGGAGTGTGCTGTACCTGAAATCTATATTAATTATAAAATGTACCTCACATATTGTGTGTACAGTATAAGTAGAAGAAAAGGATTTCTGTATTCAAGGTATTTTCATTACAAGGAAAAGATGTGCATCTTTTAAATAGGCAGATCTTTGTCTTCTACTCAGTTATCCTTAAAATACCATAGAGTAAATTTCAGGGGGTAATCATGCAATAAGATGAGCTTGATATATACTCATCATGAGTTGTTAGAACCTCATTGAGTCAGCAAAGTGCTCTCGCAACCCATTTATTTCAAAGAGCTGTCTATGGGTATTAAACAAGGGAAGAGGAGATTGGATAGGTGTTTCTTAATATTTCAGTCCCAATCTGTCCCATCTATCTTGGTCCTTATGCCACACCCTTCCCCAGGGTATCTGAAAGTCTTTTCAAGTCCCTCTCTAGCATCAATATTTTTTCATTATTTTTGATAATGTGTAATATAAGCTGTAGGCTGCCCTATCATTATTTGTGTTGCTACCACAGTGACATTGCCCTGAGATGTTAATTCATAAGGTTGCAGAGTCCCTTCAAAAAAACAGAACTCAGAGTCGATACAAAAAGTAGGAAAATAACTTTATGCAATGCTCATTAGTATTTCTCTTAACTTCTTTGAGCAGCCGTTTTTTGTGTCACGCCGCCCACATACTCTCTTTAAAAGGCCATATTTTGATTACAGAACTAAATTTTTCTGCAGCTTTTAAATGCTGAGGAAGGCTGGACTTGTGACTAAGATGGTAAACTGCAAGCCAGGAGATCTGAGTTAAATTGAGCAGTCTTGGGAAAGTCATGATCTCTCTCTGAGTTCGTTTTCCATCTGTGAAAAGGGATACTACTTCTGTACCTCACAGGCATGTTATACTCCATCTATTAATGTTTGTGAGATGCTCTGATACTATAGTGATGGGATCATAAATAACTAGTTCCTTTTCAAAAATTGTAGGAAGGGGAGGAGGCAGGTAATTCAAACTGGAGGCAAGTTATTATTTTTTCTCTAACAACTTATACAGATTCAAACCACATGTAATAAAATACATTTGTACACAACATTTCATTGTGATGTAACCCAACTGCCAGAAACTAAACCTATGCAAAATGTCATTCATATCCAAAATGTCAACTCAACCTTAGCAGAGCTGCTACTGGCTTCACTGTAATTAAGTGCTAATCGCAGGTGTGTACTATTTTGCAAGGCAGTAAACTGAGTGGATAAACTTGGAAGTTGAAGGCCAAGGAGTTTGTTTTGTCAAGGGAACTGGATCATTTCAGAGAAAAGCAGCACACCTGTCTTGTGATTATGATACAAATGTGAATAAGGCCAATAAAAGAAACTTGAAAATTTATTGACATAATTGAAAATAGTAACTGACTGTACACAGAGTAAATGTCTAACTGGATTCTGCTGGATCTCATGAGATGATACTTATTTGAGCAACTGAACCAAGAAAATGGGAGTTAGTGTTAGGCCTATTGTGAACAGTGCTGTTTGACTTTACAGTGTGATCTTGTAAGTGTCACTCGATCTTCTTGTGACTTACCTTCATTTTATAGCTAGGGAAATATTACCTAATTCACACACAGTTTAAATACTTGGCCTTAGTAAAGTGCTTATATCCTTGGATAGAAGGAACAATCGACAGTAAATACAAAATATTTTTTTCGTGTATTTCAATAATATATTTGATTATTTTTCTTATACTCACAAGAATTTAAAGAATAAACATAGTTTGAAACAAGAAAGCGAAGAGTTTTATAGGTGGGCGGAGGAAGGCTTAAGAAGCGTAAGTAAAAATGTGGGTGTTTTGGGGTTTTTTTTCCCCACTTGTAGAAGGAAGTGCTGTGATTTTTATCACCAGAGCAGCACATTTATCAACAAATAATTGGATTTCTAGTGAGCATTGGTAGGGGGCATCCCTTCTGGCATAAAATATAGGAACTCGACACAGCGAGAAACATGTATGTATTGCTTCCGTATTGTGCAAGCCAAGTTTTTGACAATTGTTTCTTTGGCCTCAGACAGGCTTATACAGTATGGAAACCAGATAACTTTTGCTTTAAACAGGCTTCTATATTCTGTACATGCAAAAAATAGTCATCTTCTCTGCAAAATTAGGGACTGAGCTGGCAGAGTTTACTTAAGCAAAACTCTCACTTTTATTTAAAACAGATATAAGAAATTTTGCAAAATGAGTAATTAGTCTTTGGAACTCACCCCCATAAGAATGATTAAAGCCAAGAACTTGGAAGGTTTTAAAAAGGTTTAAATGTTTGTTTTGTAGATGTGGAGATTACCATAATAATGAGGTTAAAAAATAAGAATACTTCAGGGCCTAGCCAACCACTAACTGATGGGGTGGAAGTGGTATGAAGACACTTCCATCTATGGATAAGTTATTCCATTATTGCCCATTACATGATTGCTTGCCCCCTGCTCTAAAGCAGTTGATACTGGTGGAGTTTATATGTCACTCCAAAACATGGATGAAAGGTCTGATCCCTCATGGCAATTGTTTTGTTATCCCTGAGGCAGGACTCTGTGTTGGACCTTTTAGACTTGACTACATGTGTCATTATGCTGATGAGACACTCACTCCATCCATACATTCACTGGTAGAAATTCACTGGTAGAAATAACTCTACTACTTTTGAAGAAACACATTTCTGCTAAGTATGATTATTATTGTTTGAGTAATACACCTGCATCTTCATTTGTTACTGCTTTTTATTGTTGAAGAAAATAAGCTTTATGACTTAAGTATAGCTTACAGGTTGCAGTACAGAGTATTAATGGAAGATGGTAGAATTTTTTTTTTGTCTGAATTGTTTACGGTTTTCTAGAGTGCAGAATTAATTTATACACATGGGTCTGATTCTTCACTCACACAGGTGGAACAATAATACTAGTTCTTATAGCACTTTTCATCCCCAGGTTTACAGGCAAGACTGAACAATGCAAGCCCCTCTGCTTTATTCATACCATGTTCCAGCCATTCCTTAAATTTAATCTGCAGTGCTGCAGCCAAATTTTGTGAGGGAGTTACACATTTTTTTACTTCATTCAAAACGTGTATGCCTTTTTTTGGTTTCCACACATTGGTGGAGTATGCTACAATCACACTTGGAGCAGGCAAATAAAAAACTTTTGACAGTCAAAAGAATTTGACATCAGGCGGTCTGCTCATGCAGATGCTGTTTTGACTTTGAAAATGAGCTATGATCTAAAGAAAACCTTATTAAACATAGCCACATCAAATTCTGAAAAAATGTGTGCAAAAACTGAAGCAAAATCCTTAGGAGGAAAGTTTGAAAAGTACAATATTGCTTTTTTTTTTTTTAACTCTTTTGTGGAACCATTTACGTCAAAGAATTAATGACATCAGCAAAATGTTGATACAAATTTTTTGAATGCTGCACAATTGTTAGCCCCAGTTAAAAGTTTTGTCATGGAAATTCGAAATGACTAGAGCTTGGTGGAAGCAGAGACACTAACATTAACAGAAAATATAGGTTCCTTTGATATATCTGATGAGAAGCATAAAAAAAGCAGGAAGTTATTTTTCAATGAAACTAGAGACAATAAAATCAATTTAAAAGGGACAGAAGATCATTGTTGAGACCATCAATGTTATTTGTGACACAATAATAGTGCAATTGTGCAGTAGAGGCGAATCTCTAAAGAAAACTGATTTATTTTGCGTATTTTTTGACAGAAGTATGGACGAAAATGCTAAAAGGCACTACAGTAAGAAATTAAGTGAATTTTACTGCGAGAACATAGACATAAATCTTTTTTTAGGATGAAGTGAAACATTTCATTCATTTTATCAAAAATGATCAGGTCTGTGCTTCGAGATCACGGGTTAATTTGTATAGACTTGTATGTGACGATTTGCAGGCAACCTTTCCAAACGTAGAAACCATTCTGAAAATATTTTTAACAATACCTGTCACAAATGTTTCTGGTGACTGTTCTTTTTCTGTAATGAAACAAGTTAAAAATTATTTATGATTTAGGATGAGTCAGGAACATTTGACAAGTTCGGCAATATTGATAATTGAAAGTGCTTCTTTGTAAAACATTATTTACGATGACTTAATGATTTTTGTGAAGGAAAAGTGTAGAAAAAAGCTATCTGAATAAGTTTCTTCGGAGAAACTTAACTTTTATTTTTCCATTCATGAATCATCTATACTTTTCATTTTTCACATTAGTGTAATGCAAATACAAGTTTTCATCTAGACCAGAAGTTCTCAAACTGTGGTCTGAGAACTCCATTCAGGTGGACTGAGGAAAGGTGTTGTTTGTTTGTTTTTAATGAAGCGCTCTTATCCAAAGCTCTTTACAATAGTTAGCTAACAGTACAAACAACATTTGGAAAGATTATTAAGTGGGCGGCCGAGACCCTCAGCAATTTTCAAGTGGTCTGTGAGGGGAGGGTTGTTTTTGTAGTCTATCATGGCACCTCACCTTATTTTCATTTACTTCCTATTACTTATAATCTAGGAGGAGGATGAAGGAAAAAAAGAATGTTCTTTTTCTTGGCTGGGTCACAGGGGGGCAAAAATGAAGCTGCCACACAGGACTCCACTAACTCTAAATCCACCACTAGCCCTGATACCTAATGGAATCCTCAGCCCTGATTTAGGTGCCCAGGTGCCCTATATGGGGAGAGTTAAGTGCCTAAGAAAGGGATCCACAAAAACCAGCGTGCTGATCAGTTGAGATGGCTGCCTGACAGGAAAAGCTGATGGGAGGGGAGAGACCTAAACCCCACCCTCAAAGGGACTTAATTGCCCACATCCTCATTGAAGGCAGGTGCCTATCTCTGCTCAGGATTCACAGCCATCAACTTTCTCCTGGAGTTAGGCAGCTTTCTTGTTTAAAAAAAACCCTGAGATGGTGGTGCTTATAACCTTTACTCCAGGGGTTAGTTTACTTAGCCAGGCTATGGGAGACCCAAGTTCAAATATCCCCTCTGTCTGGTTTGGAGCCGGGATTTGCCTTAACCACTGTGATGTTCTGGGGTGGGCTTCTCTTAATCTCTCCTGTTGAAACTCTTCTACTTTGTATAAATTAAATATGCATTGGGTTAGCAAAAGAGGTGAGTGACACTGTAGCCCAGTGGTTAGAGCACTTGGCTGGAAGAATCAGGTTCAGTCTCTGTTTCAATGACTATCCATACAAAATGGAACAGCTTCAGTATTTGAGATTGAGAGACCTACCCCAGAATATTTAATGGTTAAAGCACTCTTCTGAGAGGTGTATTCAAATCCCTGTTCCAAATCTGACCTGGGGAGGAGGAGGGGCGGGGGGATTGAAACCAAGGTCTCCTACACTGGGCTAGAGGTCATAAATTCACCATTGTTACTAGCACTGTTTTGTGCAGGACCCATCTGTTAAGTGGCCTTTGAGGGTACATCTGTATGGGAGTAAAAGATCTGTGGCATGGCTGCAGCTGGCCCAGGTCAAAACTTGCTGTGTAGAAGTTTGGACTGGAGCCTAGGTGATGGGACCCTTTGACAGGGCCGGCTCCAGGGTTTTGGCCGCCCCAAGCAGCCAAAAAAAAAGCCACGATCGCGATCTGCAGCGGCAATTCGGCAGGAGGTCCTTCGCTCTGAGATGGAGTCCACCGAATTGCCGCCGAATACCTGGACGTGCCGCCCCTCTCCGGAGCGGCCGCCCCAAGCTCCTGCTTGACAAGCTGGTGCCTGGAGCCGGCCCTGCCCTTTGACATGCGTCTGACGAAGTGGGTATTCACCCACGAAAGCTTATGCTCCAATACATCTGTTAGTCTTAAAGGTGCCACAGGACTCTCTGTTGCTTTTTTCAGTTCCAGACTAACACGGCTACCCCTCTGTCTAGCATTTGTGTGGCCCAACTCTTTCCCAGTTGATTGTCATTCAGTAGTTCAAAGGGAATCAACAATCTGGGTGTATGTAGCTGACAGAATTAATCCAGAGCTGAGATGGGAAGGAAGCTCTCTTTGAGATAAATATCTCCCTAAATACATCCCATCAGAGATGCACATTCTACCCCAGCAAAAGAAGTCTCCAACACAATTAATGGAATTAATTAATACAGGACTTACCTGTATGTGTCTATTGGATTACATGTGAATTGAATGAGAGCAGAATTTGGCCTTTATAGTCTGAGGCCAGAACTTGGCCCAAAGACATTAAGAGATTCTGACAAGTGATATAAAAGCGCACACAAACCTTAGATGGATTTTATTCTCACTGACCTTCTGAACAGAAACACTAACAAATGAAAATCAACCCAGAAGCCACCTTTCTAACAAGGAAAAACTATAATGGATTTTATTACTTTTTTTTTTTATATGAACCAGCAAAGAAAATTAAATAGGCATGAAGAGGCTCTTAAATAGAGCAGGTAATGAAATAAAGGCAAATTAGTCATTCTTCTAAGATCTATTGCTTAGCTTAACACAAAATGAGTATAGATGTTTGCTCACTTAGTTAATTTCATTTCTTTGGTATATTTTTATCAACCCAAGCATGTTTTCAGGTTTTTGCTCAGATCTTAAAACTGTCTCTCAACCTGAGCCATGCTGTGTGCCTCTTATTCCCTTCAGAGCTAAAAGGGGATTAGAGGATCATATGCTGCCTGATCCAAATCCCACTGAAGTCAGAAGAAAGTCAGCTAGATGAAGGCAACAGTGAAATCAGATGGCTATAAAATAAGCACCAAATACTTCAGCCCTTACTCGGCCAAAAGTCCCACTGAAGTTGGTTGCAGTTTTACTAGAGCAAGGGCAAACAAGTTAAGGGCTTTAGTTTTTTAAGCATCTGTTTGCTTGCTTCTTAGTGCTATATATTTTATGGATAGGTGACATATACGTACATGTTATGGAAATGGCCTTCACTAATAATGGCATGTGTTTGGACCTACTGCCAGCTTTGGAAGCAAGTGATGTCAGGATCCATCTTTCTTTGAAACAGGGATGTTTGGTTTAAGAACAGAGTATTAAATTGGTGTAGGAAGGAACTACCTCTTCATTATTATTTGTATTGCTGTAGCACCCACAAGGAGCAGGACCCCATTGTGCCAGGCACTGTACACAAACAGAGCAAAAGGACAGTCCTTACCCCCAAAGACTTAGAGGAGATAGATGGACAGGTTTCAGAGTGGTAGCCATGTTAGTCTGTATCAGCAAAAAACAACGAGGAGTCCTTGTGGCATCTTAGAGTAACAAATTTATTTGGGCATAAGCTTTTGTGGGCTAAAACCCACTTCATCAGATGCATGGAGTGGAAAATACAAAGGCAGGTATAAATACACAGCACCTGAAAAGATGGGAGTTGCCTTACCAAGGGGGGGGGGGTCAATGCTAACAAGCCAATTCAATTAAGGTGGAAGTGGGCTATTCTCAACAGTTGACAAGAAGGGAGGAAAATCACTATTGTAGTGCTAATGAGTTCAGTGTAGTCAAGGTGGCCTATTTCAAACAGTTGACAAGAAGGTGTGAGTATCAGCAGGGGGGAAATTAGTTTTTGTAGTGACCCATCAACTCCCAGTCTTTAGTCAGGCCTAATTTGATGGTGTCCAGTTTGCAAATTAATTCCAGTTCTGCAGTTTCTCGTTGGAGTCTGTTTTTGAAGTTTCTTTGTTGAAGAATTGCCACTTTTAAGTCTGCTATTGAGTGTCCAGGGAGACTGAAGTTCTACTGGTTTTTGAATGTTATAATTCTTGATGTCAGATTTGTGTCCATTTATTCTTTTGCATAGAGACTGTCCGGTTTGGCCAAAGTACATGGCAGAGGGGCAGGGGCAGGGGCAGCACACGGAAACACTGAGATAATAGTGGTCAGCGGGATAGGTAGTTGTCTCACTTACTGCCTTCAGAATGACCAGGGAGTTTCAAAGTGAATGGAAAAAGACAGTGAGAACTAAATAACCTCCCTCCCCATCCCTGCACCCCCCCCCACCGATCTCTGAAACAAGCCTGTTAACCTGTCTTATCACAGTAAATGTAATACGTGGCTATCTAGTGTATATATGGATGCTCCCACAATGGCATAGAAAACTCGAGTTGAGAGATGGTGTAAGAAACTTAAAAGTCTGGAAAATTTATCGAGATAATTGAAAACGGTAACTTACTAGTAACAGAATCAACATCCAGCTGGATTCTGCTGGTTCTTATGAAATGATAGTGTGTTCAAGTAACTGAAGAAGGGAAATGGAAGTCAGTGTTAGGCCTATTGTTAACTCTACCATTGACTTTGCAGTGTGACCTCAGACCCAAGCCTCCTAGCCTACCAGTGCACACAGGCTGCCCATGGCCCAGCCCTGATAGCTGGCTTTGTATCAAAAAGGGTAGTGTTTTCTCCCTCAAAAGCACTACCAAGGCTGCCAAACTGTGACTGGTACAAAATTAAAGACATATAGAAAAACATCTTTAAGTAGACACAATGTGAGGTAGACTGGGACTTCTTATTCTTATTCTGGGACTTCTTACAAGTACTGCTGGATGATGGCAGGTCTTAAGTAGTATCAGGAACTCCTACCTCTTGGCTTCCTGGTCCATTTCCCCCCACTAATTTCAATTGCCTTCTAGGCTCTCCCCTGATAAGCCCAAGACTCCCCCCCCCCCCCCCCCGCCACCCCCCAACCCCCCCCCCCCCCCCCCACACACACACCCTTACCCACCATGTCTATCCAAAAGGAGACGCTACCAAAATGGCTGCTAAAACTGGAATACATTTTTCCCATCTTGGTTTGTTCTTGATCTCAGAGTGAGGCTTGCAAGGAATAAAACTTTTCCTTTTCACAAGCTAACTTCTGAGATTCCAGCCATATCTCCTACACCAGATGAGCTCCTCTTGGTGTTAGGGTTACCTAATTTCCTCTGGGAACCTTCCAGATGATTAGCATGTTAAGACCAACTATATGGCTTATTAAGGTGATATTAGCCAGCCTTATATGAGCTGCACTACTAAGTAGAAATGGACATTGCAACCTACCCTGCTCCTGAAACTTCAGTCTCCATCACTAAAGCAAGGGCTAGCAAATGGGCTTTTCTACAAGACCCTTGGCCTGCATTGGACTAGATTCTGATCTTAGTTACAGAAGCATAACTGAGATTAAAATCTGGCCAATTATTTTTGTGTTTTGGAAACCTAGACCAATTTCTCTGATTAGTCATAGGATACTTTAGTTTAAATCCCTAAGTCATAAAATAGGGGCATCCAAACTTAGCTCAGTTGATGATTGAATTGACACTTCCAAGGAACCCATGGATAGCACCTAATTTGCCTAAAATGAAACAGATTGAGGTTCCCCTGATATAAGGATTTTTATCTCTCTTAGGCTGATCTGATCAGAAGACTTCGGGGAGCCTTACAGTTTACCTCCCGCTGAGTCCCCCTGTTAAGCCCATCTATTAGAGCTGGATTCCAATAAACCACACATACACATGAATGTAAACAAACAACAACACTTTATTTACTAAGGGACAAAGGAAAGGAAGGAAAGGGGAGTGGATTAATGATTTTGGAGATTCAGGATAACACAAGCACACATTCAAACACTCTAAAATACAAAGATGTTCTTCTACCTTTTCAGATGTCAGCGATGGAGAGGCTACAGAATCCGGATGACCAAAGCCAGCAATGGACACCGACCATGGATGTCAGATGAAATACAGAGGTATGTATCCCTATCTTAACTCCCGCCCTATTCCGCTTTGCATCGTCTGTGAGAGTAAGATTGATTTAACTAATCGGACCAGGTCCATGTTTGCAAGTTTGCTTTCCCAAAACAACAAACAAACAACCCCAACTTAATTAGTAAGTAACTATTGCAGGCCCATAGTCAGTGCCAAGATTGTACCACACTACGAGAGAGAGCTAGACACCTGAACTTCTGACAGCTCAAAAGCTCAAGCCCCGTGGCTTTTCCCCTCATCTGTCTTTATAGGGAGCTGTTTTGTTTGTTTGTTTGTTTTTGTTTGTTTGTTTGTGGTTCTGTGTTTATTACAAATCTGGAGATTCACAGGATGCAAAATAATATAAACAGCCACTTCAGTGCATGCCCTTGCCGGGCAAGATCAGATTCCCGCTCTTCCTATTTTCCTGCCTTTTTTTGGTATAGAGGAACAAGAACCTAACACAAAATGGAGCCTACCTTGTTCTTTCACTAAACCAAGATGGCCTTTGATTTATAGAACTTATTTTAACTATATTTACATTAATAATTTGGCAAGATTAAACTGGAACTAACATTTGTATTTTATATGGAGGCAGTATGGAGACTTCAGGCCTTGGCATGTTGTACTCCATTTGATCTCAGCTGTGACAGAAGCAGAAGTATTGGCAGCCTTGGAAGATATTCATATTTTTGGGGTATGCAAATAAAAGAGACTAAGGCCTGGTCTACACTACGAGTTTAGGTTGAATTTAGCAGCGTTAAATCAAATTAAGCCTGGACACGTTCACACGGCTAAGTCCCTTTTTTCGACTTAAAGGGCCCTTTAAACCGGTTTCTTTACTCCACCTCCGACGAGGGGATTAGCAATAAAATCGGCCTTAGCGGGTCGGAATTGGGGTAGTGTGAACGGAATTCGACATTATTGGCCTCCGGGAGCTATCCCACAGAGCTTCATTGTGACCGCTCTGGACAGCACTCTCAACTCAGATGCACTGACCAGGTAGACAGGAAAAGCCCCGCGAACGTTTGAATTTCATTTCCTGTTTGCCCAGCGTGGAGAGCACAGGTGACCACGCAGAGCTCATCAGCACAGGTAACCGTGATAGAGTCCCAGGATCGCAAAAGAGCTCCATCATGGACCGAACGGGAGGTACGGGATCTGCTCGCCATATGGGGAGATGAATCAGTGCTAGCTGAACTCCGTAGCAGTAAACGAAATGGCAAAATATTAGAAAAGGTCTCCAAGGCCATGAAGGACAGAGGCCATAACAGGGACGCACAGCAGTGCCGCGTGAAAATTAAGGAGCTAAGGCAAGCATACCACAAAGCCAGAGAGGCAAATGGAAGGTCTGGGGCAGAGCCGCAAACATGCCGCTTCTACGCGGAGCTGCATGCAATGCTAGGGGGTGCAGCCACCACTACCCCAACCGTGTGCTTTGACTCCATCAATGGAGAATCACGCAACAGGGAAGTGGGTTTGGGGTACGAGGAAGATGAGGATGAAGACAATGAAGATATCTCACAGCAAGGAAGCGGAGAAACCGGTTTCCCCAACAGCCAGGATATGTTTATCACCCTGGACCTGGAACCAGTAACCCCCGAACTCACCCAAGGCATGCTCCCAGACCCTGAGGGCACACAAGGGACCTCTGGTGAGTGTACCTTTGTAAATATTTTAAACATGGTTTAAAAGCAAGCGTGTTTAATGATTAATGATTAATTTGCCCTGCCAATCGCGGCCAGTACAGCTACTGGAAAAGTCTATTAACATGTATGGGGATGGAGCGGAAATCCTCCAGGGACATCTCCAGAAAGCTCTCCTTCATGTACTCCCAAAGCCTTTGCAAAAGGTTTCTGAGGAGGGCTGCCTTATCCCGTCCGCCATGGTAGGCCACTTTACCACGCCAGGCCAGTAGCACGTAGTCTGGAATCATTGCATAGCAAAGCATGGCAGCGTATGGTCCCGGTGTTTGCTGGCATGCAGACAACATCCATTCCTTATCGCTCTTTGTTATCCTCAGGAGAGTGATATCATTCACGGTCACCTGGTTGAAATGGGGTGATTTTATTAAGGGGACATTCAGAGGTGCCCGTTCCTGCTCTGCTGAACAGAAATGTTCCCCGCTGTTAGCCACGCGGTGGGAGGGAGGGGTGAAGTGATCATCCCCGAGAATTGGGTGTGGGGGGGGAGGAGGGTTAGTTAGGTTTGTGCTGCATGTTAACCCGGAAACCGCAGCCCCTCCTTTTACATTGCAAACCCATTTTAAATGGCCAACCCAATGGGTGCTTGGTATGGGAAATGAGGGCGCTACTGTTTGAAACCATTCCCACATGTTAAGAAGGTTAAAAAAGCCAAAAGACTATGGCTTACCATGGGTGCCTGCAAGCCGAAATCTGTTGCCTGGCACTGCGTGAGTGATCTCTCACACCAAACCGGCAGGCCCTCAATATAAGAGGAAAAATACGACCTTGTAACGAAAGCACATGTGCTGTGTAATGTGAACAGCAAAATTTAACGTGAAAGAGTGTACCCATTGTTCTCTAAAATGTGTCTTTTCTTAACCACCTCTCCCTTCTCCTCCACCAGCTGCAAATGTTTCTCCTTCGCAGAGGCTAGCGAAGATTAGAAGGAGAAAACAGCGGACTAGGGATGATATGTTCTCGGAGCTCCAGATGTCCTCCCATGCTGAAAGAGCACAGCAGAATGCGTGGAGGCAGTCAATGACTGACTACAGAAAAGCACAATATGAACGAGAGGAGAGGTGGCGGGCTGAATCGCGGGCTGAAAATGATAGGTGGCGTCTTGTAGACAGAAGGCAAGAGTCGATGCTCCGGCTGCTGGAGCATCAAACTGATATGCTCCAGCATATGGTTGAGCTGCAGGAAAGGCAGCAGGAGCAGAGACTGCTGCTACAGCCCCTGTGTAACCAACAGCCCTCCTCCCCAAGTCCCATTGCCTCCTCACCCAGACGCCCAAGAACATGGTGGGGGGGCCTCCGGCCACCCAGTAACTCCACCCCAGATGATTGCCCAAGCATGGGAAGGCTGGCCTTCAATAAGTGCTAACGTTTTAAAGTTTTAAACTGCAGTGTGTCCTTTTCCTTCCCTCCTCCCCCACCCCTCCCGGGCTACCTTGGCAATTATCCCCCTAGTTGTGTGATGAATTAATAAAGATTGCATGAATGAGAAGTAACAATGACTTTATTGCCTCTGCAAGCGGTGCTCGAAGGGGGGAGGGGAGTGTGGGGTGGTTGGTTTACAGGGAAGTTGAGTGAACCGGGTGGGGGGGGGCGGAGGGTTCATCAAGGAGAAACAAACAGAAGTTTCACACCGTAGCCTGGCCAATCACAAAACTCGTTTTCAAAGCTTCTCTGATGCGCACCACGCCCTGCTGCACTCTTCTAACCGCCCTGGTGTCTGGCTGCGCATAATCAGCGGCCAGGCGGTTTGCCTCAACCTCCCACCCCGCCATAAATGTCTCCCCCTTACTCTCTCAGATATTGCGGAGCGCACAGCAAGCAGCAATAACAATGGGGATATTCTTTTCGCTGAGGTCTGAGCGAGTCAGTAAGCTGCGCCAGCGCGCTTTTAAATGTCCAAATGCACATTCCACCACCATTCGGCACTTGCTCAGTCTATAGTTGAACAGGTCCTGACTACTGTCCAGGCTGCCTGTGTACGGCTTCATGAGCCATGGCATTAAGGGGTAGGCTGGATCCCCAAGGATCATGATAGGCATTTCAACATCCCCAATGGTTATTTTCTGGTCCGGGAAGAAAGTCCCTTCCTCCAGCTTTCGAAACAGACCAGAGTGCCTGAATACGCGAGCATCATGTACCTTTCCCGGCCATCCCACGTTGATGTTGGTGAAACGTCCCTTGTGATCCACCAGGGCTTGCAGCAGCATTGAAAAGTACCCCTTGCGGTTTATGTACTTGGTGGCTTGGTGCTCCGGTGACAAGATAGGGATATGGGTTCCGTCTATTGCCCCACCAGAGTTTGGGAATCCCATTGCAGCAAAGCCATCCACTATGGCCTGCATGTTTCCCAGAGTCACTACCCTTGATATCACCAGGTCTTTGATTGCCCTGGCAACTTGGATCACAGCAGCCCCCACAGTAGATTTGCCCACTCCAAATTGATTCCCGACTGACCGGTAGCTGTCTGGCGTTGCAAGCTTCCACAGGGCTATCACCACTCGCTTCTCAACTGTGAGGGCTGCTCTCATCCTGGTATTCTGGCGTTTCAGGGCAGTGGAAAGCAAGTCACAAAGTTCCATGAAAGTGCCCTTACGCATGCAAAAGTTTCGCAGCCACTGGGAATCGTCCCACACCTGCAGCACGATGCGGTCCCACCAGTCTGTGCTTGTTTCTCGGGCCCAGAATCGGCGTTCCACGGCATGAACCTGCCCCAGTAACACCATAATTTGCACATTGCTGGGGCCTGTACTTTGTGAGAGGTTTATGTCCATGTCAATTTCCTCATCAATCTCGTCGCCGCGCTGCAATCGCCTCCTCAGCTGGTCCTGGTTTTGCTTTGGCATGTCCCGGCTCTGCATATACTCCAGGACAATGCGCGTGGTGTTAATAGTGCTCATAATTGCCGCGGTGATCTGAGTGGGCTCCATGACCCCAGTGCTATGGCGTCTGGTCTGAAAAAAGGCGCGAAAATAGTATCTGACGGAGGGAGGGAGGGGCGAGTGACGAAATGGCGTACAGGTACAGGGAATTAAAATCAACAAAGGTGGCTGTGCATCAGGGAGAAACACAAACAACTGTCACAGAGAATGGCCCCCCCAAAGATTGAACTCAAAACCCTGGGTTTAGCAGGCCATTGATTTCACGGAGGGAGGGGGAAGCAAATGAATACAGAACAAATCTATTTTTTACATCTTAAGCTGGCAGCCGATGGTGCAGCATGACTGATAGCCCTCGGCATCTTCTGGGTGCTTGGCAGAAAATACTGGGCGCTTGGCAGAAAATAGTGTACTAAGACTGATAGCCGTCATCGTCAAGACGGTTCAATAGGACTGAGCATGTCTGCCCAGGTGCCTCTGATTGAACTGCAATATGACGACGATGGATATCAATCTTAATACACCGTCTACTGCCAAAAGGCAATTAGTTAGCTGCTGCTGTGTAGCAATGCAGTACCACGTCTGCCGGCACCCAGATGACATATGGTGACGGTGAGCTGAGCTGAGCGGGCTCCATGCTTGCCGTGTTATGTTGTCTGCATAGGTAACCCAGGTAAAAAGGCGCGAATCGATTGTCTGCCGTTGCTCTGATGGAGGGGGAGGGGCCTGACGACATGTACCCAGAACCCCCCGCGACACTGTTTTGCATCATTCAGGCATTGGGATCTCAACCCAGAATTCCAGTGGGCGGCGGAGACTGCAGGAACTGTGGGATAGCTACCCATAGTGCAACGCTCCGGAAGTCGACGCTAGCCTCGGTACTGTGGACGCGGTCCGCTGACTTAATGCACTCAGAGCATTTTATGTGGGGACACACACAATCGGCTGTATACAACCGATTTCTATAAAACCGGCTTCTATAAATTCGACCTAATTTCGTAGTGTAGACATACCCTTATGGTATCCAAAGGCACTTAACCTCCAACCCTGATGTTCACCCATCTCTGTGCACGTTATTTTTAAAAAATATCCTGATATCTAAAAATGACAGTTCTAGTAATTAGGGGACTTAATTTACTCAGATTTAGGCTGGTTTGTTTTGCAAAATTTCTTCCCCCTTCCCCTCCCCCCCGACTACATGAGTTCATTGTAGAATACCTGATTTCCTTTGCTTACTTCCAGTACCTGGCAAAGCTCAGATACATTTAACATCTTTAACTTTTGAGAAAAGATTATAAACTAGTCTGGCTCTGGTATAATCATAAAGTGTATTTTTACCTTTAATATAAGGATATTATATGTCGAAAGGTAAAGCAACATATAATTAATAGCAAACCTGGCTAATGATAGCTAAAACACATCAAAGCATCCTGCTGCTCCTTGGCCAGTATACGTGCTTTCGGCAAGCTACTAAATTCCAAGCAAATTAACTACTTTTCTAGTTTGGGTTCTTTTTAAGTTTAATAGTGGGAGACGCTGATTCATTAATAAAATGATAGGTACATGTTAAATTATGCAGATGCTGTATGATCTTCCTATAGAATTTTAGACAATGATTGCTGAAGATGCAGCGTGCATGCATGCTTTCAAACAAACAGTCATTCCAGTCATCTGTTGGGAGCCATGTGAGTGGGGTTTGGGCAAATGCACTGATTATTAAATTAATTTATTATCAAACAGAAAATGGGGAAGCACGCCCTTTTTACTTATGTAAGGAGCAATCATATGTTCAAAGCTGAAAGCCATCCTTGACCATTTATTTTATATATAAAATTATTAGTAGTCATCAACTTGCTGTACTCACCAAGCAGGGGCCGCTCCAGGCACCAGCGCAGCAAGCGCGTGCCGGGGGGTGGCCTGCCGGTCGCTGTGAGGGCGGCAGGCAGGTGGCTTTCAGCGGCATGCCTGCAGGAGGTCCGCCGGTCCCACGGCTTCGGCGGCAATTAGGCGGCAGGGACGCCGATGGTGCGGCACTGGCGGACCTCCCACAGGCATGCCGCCGAATCCGCGTGACCAGCGGACTGCCCACAGGTGCGCCGCCGAAAGCCACCTGCCTGCCGTGCTTGGGGCGGCAAAAAACATAGAGCCGCCCCTGTCACCAGGCAAACACAAAATGAAAGTTTAGATATGACTTCTATGGACTCACAGGTTTTTAAAGGGCTGCTATGATCATCTCCTCTAACTTCCTGTATTATATAGGTCATAGAACTGTGCCTGGGAATTCCTGCAGTGGAAGGAATTACTCTTCTCTATTACATCTTTAGTACTGAGAAAAGAAGACCGAAAGGAGACCTGATAAGTCTTCAAATGTTAAGGGCTGATCAATTGTTCTCTGTATGCACTGAAGGTAGAACAAGAAGTAATGGGCTTAATTTGCAGCTAAGGAGATTTAAGTTAGTTATTAGAAAATCTTTCTAACTCTAAGGATAGTTAAGCTCTGGAATAGGCTTCCAAAAGAGGTTGAGGAATCTACATCATTGGAAGTTAAGAACGGGTTGGACAAACACCTGTCAGGGATGGTCTAGGTTTACTTAGTCCTGCATCTGCACAGGGGGCTGGATCTGATGACTTCTTGAGATCCCTTTCAGCCCTCCATATCTATTGTTCTATAAGAGAAAACTATCAAGTGCAAGAACTTGTGGTTGAATTAAAGCATAGCTTTAAAAAAGACATCCAATCTAGATTTAGTTTGGAATTTTCAAAGGAGTCTCTGAGAGTTACGGGTTCTGTTTCTCCTGGTGATTTCCCTACTTTTAGAGACTTGATTGCTGAGTTGACTTATACAGTTTAAGGCTGCATAGGAACATTATCTGGAGCAAATAAGAAATGTCAATATTTGTATAGGTTTTGAGACCCAACATAGTTTATCACTGTTTCAGAATATTTGTTCTATCTTTCTCATCACTTGTCAGGGTCAGTGATTAATTGGCAAAGTGAATCTTTATTTAAATTCAGTGGCTTACATGCCACTTTGTCCCAGTGTCAGAATATTAAAAACCTCCTTCTGGACTGTCTTTTGTTCTTTGTTCCAACTATCCTTCCTGTCCTTCTCTTGATTTGATCGTTTGGCATCCTTTAATAGTAATATAATTGGGAATAACACATCGAGATAGGAAGACGAATGAAGAAGTCAGAAAAATGACTCGACAAGGCACCCTCTCACAAATAGTTTACAAAAGAAGACATCAGTGGCTGGGACGTGTGCTGAGAATGGAAAAAGAAAGCTTACCAAATACCGCCCTTGAATGGAAGCAGAAAGAGAGGAAGACCGCGAATAACATGGAAATGAACAGTTCTGAACGACATCAAGCACCTCAACATGAAAGGGGAAGATTTGGAGAGAAGGGCAGTCAACAGGCAAGGATCGCAAAATGTGGGTAGCTCAATGTACAGCAAAGCACAGGATGGACTAAAGTCTAAGGTAAGGTTTGTTTTTGAAGGTAAGGCCTAAATTGAACACAGCAGAATTACAAGGTTTTAAGAAGCTCTCAGTTCAAAGCAGCCTTATTGCTGTGAGTCAACTTTCTGTCATAGATGCTGTATTTTCACAGTATCATTCATCTCTAAGGATGAGAAACCAGTTGCACAGCTGACTAAGATAGCTGTGGTATCATTTTCCTACTTATTAATCTCAAGGTGCTTTTGTGGACAGTGAGCCCAAGGTGGAGCTTTGAGCAGATGAGGACATGTTTAGACCCATTTTCTGATGGAGTTTTTTTTGGTAAGCTCTGAAATCATAGGTGGCAATTATCCATCACTTAACAACCAGTCAATTTGCACTTCAGTTGTACCATCCACTGAGTACCAAATGATTGTGTTAGTACTGTGCTATGTATTGGCCAAAACCAAAACCTCCCAGAGGGAGGGGAGTAAGAGAGATGAGTCTGACTATATAATCTGATTTTTAAACACAAGTAATTCATATTTTCAGACTCGCTTTTTTTATACTTATTATTCACATTGTTAGCTCATAACATGGTTATTTTACAGATTTTACAATTCTTCATCTGGCTGCCCTGTTTATCATGAACACTACAGAATTACTGAATACTTGTTCCTACAGTTAGTCAATCAGAATCGCTTAGTTTTGCATTTCTGACCAGCTACTGCTGCTGAAATCATGACATTACAGATTTTCTATAACATTTTGGCATTAAAATCATTTATTTTCACATAGTCAGAAAAATTCCCATTAATTAAAAACAAGAAATGAAGAGTAACTTGAGCTTTACTTCAGTCTAAACCCACTTTTTTTTTTATGATTTGAGAAGTATTATGGTAACTGACATCATAGAACTGCCACATATATTCCTATAATATACACCTCAACCCCTCCCCCCCCATGGCAAATCTTGATGCCCTTGAAAATAATCCTTAAAATATGCTCTTATTTAGACTGGCTTAAAACTGGAGTAATCCCATAGCCTCCAGTCACGATTCACATCACTGTAACTGAGAGTGGAATTTGACCTAGAGACTTTTATTCTTCTCATGAGGAAAATAAAAATGAAGGCTGAGACTCTCACCCCAGCATCAGCCTTTTCACAGCAGACAACAGGGCCAGAATGGCATACAAGATTCATAAGAACCCCGGATCCACCCAGGGGAGAATTTCCCCTGGCACAGCAATGAGGAAGACAGCAGCAAGCTGCTTTACAAAGACTTTGGTGAGAGCCCTGGTGTAAGGGGTGTGCCAGGAGTGCAAGAGAACTGTGTCAAGCATTGCAGCCATGGCATGGACAGCTTGGGACAGGTGGCTGTAATTTAGCCTGGGGAAAAGAGGGGATGACTGTCTACCACATTATTCCAGGGGCTACTCCAGCCCCAGTGCAGCCCAGAATCAGGCGTGTACAATGGTGGCTTCAAGCCATCTTACCTATCCTTTCCCCTAGGGACCAGTATCTCACCCAGGTGTGTTTGATCATGGTAAATTATTAGAGCTGATTAAAAAATAGAAATTATTTTTTTGCACAAAACTTTAAAAATTTGTGTTTTTGTTCAGAATTGGAACAAAAGCAAATCTTTCAGCATTTTCCATGTGAAGGAATTTTCAAAAAATTCTATTTCAGGAAAAGCAAAACAATTTTTTCAAAAAAAAAAATTGGCCATCCTGTGGAAATGGCCACGGAGCTGGGGAACCTGCCCATTCCATTTCTGTCAAAAGTTTTGATGGGATCTGCCTGTTCCCACAATATATTTCAATTCCATCAAATCAGCATTTTCTGATGGGGAAAACTGTTCCATCAGAAAACTTTCAACCAGTTCTATAAATTATTAATGTGTATGAATATATGTATTTAAAATTATAATATAAACCCGTTAGAGCTTTACATGAATCTACTCTTATTGGCTCCAGTTCAGTTCCTGGCATGCAAACTTCATCTCTGCAAGTAAGTTAGCTACTGAGAATGTAAAGTGTGAGCACTATTCATTGGGGGTGTTGGTGTAAAATGTGATGCAGAACGGTTGTGTATCATGGGTCAGTGGAATTTGATTTGTCAAATAAACCAAACATTTACATAAGCTGTGGGGACCTCCATAGTCCCTTGAGATACACTTGACATGGACATCAGTTCACATGAACAGATCTATTGGACAAGCTTTACAGGTCAGCTGTCCAAGCCTGACATTCTTTGTCTTGAAATCAGTTTCCCTTCTCCTATGTGAACTGCCTACTGAGGTGTTTGAATCCCACTTGCTCCTGCAAGACTTATTCTAAGATGGTCCCAGGCCCTATGATGAGGACATCAAGGTGAACAATGTGGCATTTTATAGAGAGCCAGGCCACCTGCCTCCCCACCACGTTCTAATGAGAGATGCCACTAGTGGGTCTGCAACTGCTTACTGGATATTTGCAGAGGTCCTACATCCATAGGATGTTCCCCTACAGCCCAGGAACTTGGTTGCAATGATTGTGCACGGAAGATGACCAAGGAGGAGGCCAAAGACTAGGAAGATGGACTAGGTATCAGTGGACCTTAGAAAGACCAAAGATACTGACCCCAACTAGGAAGTTGCAAGAAAGAAGAAATTTTCATAAACTGCATGTGGAAAAACAATAGCTTACTAGCGTTCCCTCTCTTAGCACCCACCCCAAATTTGACAAAGGAATTTGGGTCCCAGTTACCAATGTGCAAATTACACTCCCATCTCTTACACTTTCAGGTGACTTTTTGCCCATATCTGGTTAATTACTCTACTTTACACAGCTGATGAATCAAGCTCATTATATTTAAATAGAGTTCAATAAAGCAACAAAGAATTACAGCACAAGAAGCAAAAAGATACAGAAAAAAATCACCTGTAAAACCTCAGGAGTCTGAACAAGGTTTTAAAAAAAAGAGAATTGTATTAGACATAAAAGCTACTCACTCATTACTGCACTGGGGAAGTACTAAATGGTCACTTGGGGAGATAGAGGGCTTGATCCAATTCCCATTGATGTCCTTGGAAATTTTACCATGGACTCCAGTTTGCCATGCATAGCTACCCCCAACTACTCATGTGTTGAGGGCCTGCAGTACTTACACAAAAGACCCCGGGAGGATACAGATGCATGACTGCCACCCACAAGTTGGACACTGGAAAGAGTAAGAGAGAGCATGATTAATAAGCACCACTAAGAAAGATTTTTTGTGAGGAGAATGAGTCACCGCAGCAACAGAGTATGTTTTTCCCACTAGTTAAAGAGAAAAGACTGAATTTAAAAAGAGAATCACTCCTGCTGAAACAATACCTGTAAGTGCTAATCTCATACAAATATCCTCCTGCTGTCCTTTATTGTTGATTTGTTAATACTGCAGTGGACAGAAACAACAAGCACATAACTGGTCAAAATGTTTCAGAAAAAGTTTTTGCTGAAAAATGCCATTTTGGATGAGCCCAAACTATTCATGAATTTGACATGAATTAACCAAATAGCTTTGGCCTATATGTCAGTCACTGGAGTTGGGATGTGATTTCTGAGTCTCCCACTTTGTAGTTGAGAACCTTATTCAGTGCTTTAAAGAGGGGGATAGGCTCACTTTCTTTCCCTCTCTCTCTCTAGCTGAAAGACTATATTCAGGTATTTCTAGCTTCAGAGCAAGAGAGTGAGAAAACCCAGCACCTTCCTACTTTATAGTCCAGGGGTTAGGGCACTTTCATGCTGCGTAGGAGTCAAGTTTAAATCCCTTCTCCACTTTGGGCACAGGGGCGATTTGAACTTGGGGCTCTCCACATCCTGACGGAGTGCTCAAACCACTGGGCTGTAAGTAATAAGGGAGGCAATGCAACCAAATGTGCACACACACCCATAGTCATTTTGTGAATGTAGCCCTTCATTTCTTTTGTTTCTAAAAAAAAAATTGCCTGGAAACAAAAATTTTTGGGTGGTGTGGGTTTTTTGGTTTGTTTGTTTTTTTTCAGTTTTTCCAAAAAAAAATTCAGAATTTTCAGCTTCAGATAAAACTGGTATTTTTCTTTTCAACTTTTCAGAACTGCTGGAGAATCAAAAAATCAGTCATTCACCCAGCTCTACATCTAACACTTGTTTATATAATATATGTTTGCAAAGCATTTAAAAATGTTGAAAAACAAGAATGTGTGTCTGTTCCTTTATTCACTTTAATAAATCTGGGATGCCTCTGACTTTGTTGCTTTCCTTAATCTTATTTTCTCCTCTTTGTAAAGTATAAAGTACAGTATGGCACTGCAAAATTATAATGAAAATTTACCAACCCAGACTGATAAACACATATGTTCATGTCAAAAGTTCCCAAAACCTGTGATAAATACGATATTAAGTGCTTTTGACCAGTTTGTTTCTCCCTGGAACTCATTCTAACTTTCTAAACACCTGATAAGCTTCAAACAGTTCCATTTCTTCTGAAACCAATCTTCCAGAGTACTGTTTCCTCCTCAACTCTCAAATGTGGAATTCTCCTCAAAACCCCACTTTCCTGAAGGCCATGATGGACAATGAGTCCTGCACCAGCAACTGCTCTTTTGTACTAAGACTTAGTTTTTGATATCTGCTGACCCTGCAGAGATTGAAATGGGAACTTCCTTACCATACGAGAGTCTACTTCCTAATGTGGGTCAGCACTCATTTCTAGCCCCGAAGGACCCAAAATAACAGATTTATTTACAGATCTTTACCATTTTTGGTATAGAGAATTATTTTAGGTCACTTTCAGAGGTTCCATGGCTCTCTGTAAGACTTGTATAGTTGGACTAAAACACTTGACTACAGGTGGATGGATTTAAAAATAATCCCTATAAATACATTTAAACTATTTACAACATTCTGAAATTTTGTTTTATAATACTAGTGGTACAAAAGATCTACAGGGGCCAGCAAAGTCATTTGATTGAGTTCTTTGCTTACAAGACACCTGATTCAGTGAGAAGCTGCCTTTCCCATTGATTAGGATTAGGCTGTAGCAAGAGGGAAAAAAATGTATGATTGTTTGGTATAAAGCTTTTAGCAGCCTGAGATTGGGGTGGCCTCATTACTTGGGTGGCAAAGCAGTGAGTAAGTTATGCAAGCCATGCTGAACATGTCAGTAAAATCTTCATACCACACCCCATAATCATAAATGTGTCCTAAACAAAATACATTATAATCCAGCCTCCTATCTATTTTAGAAATATCTTAGGGAATTTTTAAACACTTGGCATTATTAATTTTCAATATTCCTTTGCCTGTAAAGCACATTTTACAGGCTCTCTTTGTACCAAGAGTACAACTGTACAGGCTTCAGAAAGAGAGCAAAATATGTATGAATCTAAAATAGATTTTCTAGGCAAAATAACGTCACAATGTTACAAATCTGGGTCAATGATCTTTTAGGGTTAGGCAAAAGCAGTGCATCCTACTAGCCTTCAGTGGTTTTCACAGGTGTAACTGATGGTAGAATTTGTTCTGCAGTATTTTGGTTAGCATTGATGATCTGTGAGGGGGAAAAATCTGCTTGACTTTGAGTCTAGGCTTAGTTTGCTGGGTTGAGAATTAGGAGAACAATCTTTTTACTTGTAAACTGATCCAATGCTATATGGCATCAGAGAGACAATAAACATGGCAGTTCACAATGCCACTGTTTAGTCCTTTTTTCAGAATGTGCCAGCACTTTATTAATGGCGCAGATATATACCGCTCCTTAGGCACAGTGCAGCTCACCATGGCAAGGGTAAAGCTCATATATGTGCAGCAGACAGACCTTTCTTTTGGGCTGGTCCAAGGCTGGGGAATGAATGTCCACAGCGTAGAAGAACCTCCTCAGACATCACCCCTTTCCATTCCAAATGTAAAGTGCACTTCTCTGATCTACCCTTCAATAACAAAGTCACACACAATACCAGGTATTACATAAATTAATAAACCTCACAGTTTTTCCCATGTGAGAAAAAGGGGGGGGAGAGAGAGTAAATCACATGTGACACTTAATGCACTTCTGAAAAGCACTCAGATACTATGCTGATGAGGGTAGCATAAGAAGCTGAATAGAGTACATGCAAACAGCTGCTTGGAAAAATCACATTTTTTTGGAGAGTCTTAAAGGTCAGTGCTGATTTGGTAACTCATGTTAGTAGTAATTTTGTTACTAAAAATGTGTTCTTATTTTATTCATGCTTTTAGTTCTTTCATGTTCTTCCTTACACTTGTTTTGCCATCTACTGCTCAAGGACCCAGTTAACAGCTGTTCTGCACACAGGATTCCCATTGCAGTCAATGGGATGTCAGCCTATGGAGTGGCTGCAAAATGGGATCCAAAGAATCTAAAGAAAATTAACTCATATACTTGTTTTAAAAAGCACTTTCTTTTCTTAATACTTTTCTTTGGCTTAACACCTTCCCCCTCCCCGCCCCCAACACACTGTACTTTTTCTGTTTTCATTCCATTAGTATGTACATAGACAGTAGTAGTGTCTAGTGGCTCCAATCATAGGTCAGGACTCTGTACATCCATTATTGTTTTTCTCAAGAGGTAACCTTCCTTTTAGCCAGTTGAATCCCCATAAAAATTGTTTTTATTTCTTTACTAATACATTTAAGGGAAATACATAGCTTCTTGCTCCTAGTGAAGCCAGTGATTTCAATAGAAGAACCATAATTAGCAGTTCTGATATAGACGCCGTAACACACTGTTCTGCTCTAAAAAGTGACGATGTAAAAAATGGACTATTCTTACTTGACAGATGTATTTTGAGTACTTTCTGCTAACTTTAGTACTAAAGAGTAGTTTTGACAGCTGCTTCTTCAGTTACTTCTGCAAAGCCAACATAGCTTGAGAGAACTGGATTGTATTACTTCTTGTGCACCTTCAGCAGAACTCATTGCTGACTTCCGATGAACTACATTTGTGTAAACCTGCTGAAGAGACTAGTTTTGCACAGATGTCAGGGAGCGGGTAATTTGACTTGCTGAACCTTCATTATTGGTGGTGATGTGCTGTCTTCTAAGACATGCAGTAGTATTGTTCCAAAATGTGCTTTTAACATATTATCCACAGGCTTTTATGGCATTTCAGCCTTGGTTATAATTAAATTACATCACTGCCACCCCAGAAGGGTGCAATTTGCAATCCTTTTCTCAGCAGGAATATTGTAGTCTTTAATCATTGTGTACTAAAATGTGGTGCTCACTCAGAACCTACAGTGGGACAGTTCAGTGCAGACTAATTGATTTCCATAGAGCATGAGGACATGATATCCATAAGAGTAGTCAGAGGCTGTTTCACTAGTGTGGATTGCATATTCACTGGGTACCAGAGCAACTTAATTAACCTTTTTGAAACTGATGCAATTTAGCTCCCTGACCATTTTATCTCAACTGACAGCTGCTCCGCAAATCTGCTGTTTTGCATTTGCAACTTGCATTGGTAGGGATATTTGAAATCCTGTCTTACACTTGAACCTAAGGGCCAGATCAGACCCCTCATCATCCTAGCTACTGTGTGACAAGATATGGAACGAATGCCCATAATGGGCAAGACACATTTTTCACTGCGCATAAATACATCCAGAAATGCAGGGACAGAATATCCAAAGTGTTACCCTTTGAAAGGTTGCAACATGCTCTGTCCTTGTGCTCAGGGAACACTAGGACTTCGTGGGTTCAGCACAGCTACCAATCTAAAGACTGCAAATGTGAGGGGAATGGGAAAAGGAGTCACGGCCCTGTACAGAGGATGTATTTGTTGCCTAGGTATACTATGATAAGTAGCCATCTATAAATATTGGGGGGTTGAATCTGGTCCTTTACATTTTTTTAAATGAAATCTTAAATTCTGCATCTGATGAAACATGAAGTGGCTGATCCCAACCCTCTCTCAGATCTGCCAATGCTCTTCATCTGCTTTTTTTTTATTCATATCCTTTTCTAGACTATTTTTACGTTCCCATTCATGGTAGTCAAATTCCTCTTTCTCTCCTCTTCCCTAGTATACATTTTAAAAAATATTATTTTCAGTTTTTCTTGTTTGCTTCCTAGTGTTTTCTCTGCAAACAGTTGCATCCACACGCACCATTCCTTCATTTCTCAGGCAAATGGATGAAGAGAATATGAAATGACTCGTTCTTTTGTACTATTAGACA